>NC_057751.1:5344521-5502010 GCF_004010195.1 Chiloscyllium plagiosum
GTGTGTGTGTGTCCGTCCGTGCGTGCCTGTGAATGTGAGAGAGAGAGAGTGTCTGAACTGTGTGTGTATGTTTCCAGGTTCAGATTTGGCAGGGATTTAACTTTTCCCATATTTCCATGCTATTTCCATTGAACTGGAGCCAGGTTGGAACTTCAAAGGTGCATTGCATTGGAGTGGATTTACAGAACCTGGAGTTCAGGTTGGAGAGATGGTTTTCCGGGATCTGAGTGAGTGAGGAAGTTTGATGCCAAGCTGGTTTTGATTTGTTTGTTTTGTATTGAGCAAGGCACCTTGGTCTGCTTCAGTATAACCCAAAGAGCTAGCAGGGGTTGGTGATGGACTACCAGGAGGTTTTTTTCTTTCTGAAGTTAAATCAGAACAGCTGGCAGCTGGGAGAGGAAAATTGTATAGTCCCACAGAGATGGCTGGTCACTGCCTGGGAAACTAAGGGAAAGGAAAAGCCTCTTCTTGATCCAATTTTTTTTTTCTCCTCCATCAAAGCCTCTTCAAGTGAAGGGTTTTCACTTTCAGATGTTCTTCATCCTGAGGAAGCAGGGTCTGGAAATTTCCTCAGAGATCTGCCAAGGAAGTCAATCTGCCCCGAGTGAATCTCTTCATTATTTGGTCATGGGAGACATGGGGAGATTGGGGGGGGTGCGGGGTGGGTGGCGTTTATGTTGTCCTTCCATGATTGTCCCAGAGGCCAGTGGAGAGTTGACCACATCGGTGTGGGTCTGGAGTCACATGCAGGCCAGGCGTGGGTGCCACAGACTGAACAAACCTCAGGAGTCTGGGAGGGAGTGTCAGGACTGCACTCGCTGGTGTCAATGAGGTTAACCAGTCCATGCAATGATAGAATCAGGCTGCTGCTGGGTTACACCAGGGTGATGGAGGAGTAGCACTTAGAAAGGAAACTGACCCCTTCCCCTCACAGTGTGCTTGCCTCCATCACAAGCTCCTGTCAAATTTCTCGCCCATTCCACTGGCCTTCATTTGAAATTGCAGTCAGTGCTCAAGGGAGAGCCAAGAACATTTGACCTCAATTTGTTCAAAAAACATTCCATCAATTTGAAACTGTCTGCTCCAATTGCACAGACCTTATCACACAGGAATTCACTGGCAAGTTGATGACTATGGATTCGGTTACTGTGTCATAAATGCTAGGTTACACTCCACTCTCTAAACTCACTCTCAGGTCGCCATTATTCTGTACAGAAACCATCCTGATGAGATTCCAGTCTGTAATTCACTCTTGGGTAGCTGCTATTCTATAAATGAACCAACCTGAACACCTCGATTAGGTTGTAGTCTGTAACTCATTCCCAGGAATCCATTACTCTCTCTATATATGATTAGATTACTTACAGTGTGGAAACAGGCCCTTCAGCCCAACAAGTCCACACCGCCCCACCGAAGCGCAACCCACCCATACCCCTACATTTACCCCTTACCTAACACTACGGGCAATTTAGCATGGCCAATTCACCTGACCTGCACATCTTTGGACTGTGGGAGGAAACCGGAGCACCCGGAGGAAACCCACGCAGACACGGGGAGAACGTGCAAACTCCACACAGTCAGTCGCCTGAGGTGGGAATTGAACCCGGGTCTCTGGCGCTGTGAGGCAGCAGTGCTCACCACTGTGCCACCGTGCTGCCAATATCACCCGAATCTCCTCGATTAGATTCCGGTCTGAAAGTCACTCCCAGGAATCTGTTATTCTATAGAGAAACCATCCCGAATCCCTGGATTAGATTCCAGTCTGTCACTCCCCACTCCCCCATCTATCTGTTACTCTGTACGTAAACCATCCTGAACCCCTTCAGAGAATTGAGACACAAGGTGGAGGGGAACAGAGGGATTGTGGTTTCCACAGTGTTACCCTGGAGCAGCTGTGTGTGTGTGTGCGTTTGTGTGCACACACATGTCTGTGTGTGTGTGCGCGCACGTGGGCACACACATGTCTGTGTGTGTGTGAAGAGCTTAAACAGTTGAGAAGAGAATGATATTTTCAACCCTTCCACGATCAAACATGCCAACGATAGAGTGAAGTGCTCTTCCACATTTATCTGAGTCAGCACTCCCACCATGATTTGTTGGGACTGAAAGGTGCTGGAAAACATAGGAAAAAAATGACTGTCTTGGTCTGTGCACAGCTCAAAGCCAGATGATGACCCTGTGGGATGGTTTTTCCCTTAAAGCTGGAGTTCAGTCATTCAGCTCTTCAGTGCCTTGGAGGGAGCAGTGTCATCATTCATTGTCACAATCTGAGGTTCCCTCTGAATTGCCATTATCATCAAATGTGCAAAGGCATCCAGGACTGGTCTCCATCCAGTTTCAATTCTTTATGTCCCTACTTTGTCTGCAATAATTACAGCAACTCATTGCGTGTCAAAAACTGCGGGTGCTTTCAAAGTGATCTGTCTAATTCCAAGAACACTTTCATTTCCTTAGCAGTTTGTTTTCCTTCTTGGTCCATGGTGAGAGTTTAATGTGAAAATTGTCTGTCTTCTTACAGAGTGGTCTTCCTGCAGGTCAGCATGAATGAGGGTCTGAGTTTCATCTCCAGTTTTGTCACCATCACAACAGTCCACTGTGTGAGTAAAACCACCCTAACCTATCAACACTTTACAATCTGGGGAGATAAAATCATGGGATTTTTCTCTTCCTCATCTGATCTCTCAGTCTCACGATACTTAGAAGCAAGGGCTAGTTGACCCAACAAATCTGTGAATTGACGTTAACCTAGCCCAAACCTTCTATTTTAAATCCCCCATCCTCCGAAATAACAGCTTCTCCCCTCTTAAATCCCACACAACATTAAAGAATTCCCTGAGATTGTTATGATCCCAGCTCAAGCAAGTAGTGGACAAGTCAGATCGCAGAGCTAACCTTGGCGAGACAGTGTTTGGTTCTTGCATTCTGTTACCATAATTGTTTGTCACCAAAAATATTCACATGTGCCTGCCAGTGTTCTTTAACACGTGCACAGGTTTACCCCATGAAGCATTAAAAAAGCTGTGTGTGTATCCAACGTTTTGTCCCAAAACATCGACTTTCCTGCTCCTCGGATGCTGTCTGACCTGCTGTGCTTTTTCAGCTTGACAGCTACTGACTATATGTACATCCATTTGAAAAGATCTGAACCAAAGCAGCAAAACAAAGTTTCAACCCTTTTCCTAGCATTATCCTTGACAGATACTCAAACCCAGAGAAATATCATTCTGTTCACAACTGTTTAATTTCTTCTCTTGCAGAATCTTCCCACTTCATCGCTGCTGAGATAGTTTTTTCAGTTTTTTTTTTCCCCAGCTCTGCTGGACTAAACCCACTTTCCGTTCTGATGACCTGAAGAGTTCTGCACAAACTCTCACAGCTTTGAGACCTCAACCCTTCTATTGAACTGAAAACTTGATTCTCATAACCTAGTGATCTCTGATCTGCTGCTTTTTTTTCTGTCATAAACTCAGCATTATAACATATTACCAGTGAACACCACAGGTATCCCATGAGGTGCTGAATTGTGTCATATATTTCTCAGAAATTATATCTTTAGATGACTATTCCCAATGACTTTCTGAATTCTGAATGAAAAACAGCTTCACTTCACAGACCTGAAACAAAAATCCCTCTGCCTTTGCATTAAAACTCCAAATTCTCAAATGAAAATATATTATCCGTCTGAGGCACAGGATCAACTTTGTCATTTCTTGATGTCAGATTTATTTATCATTTCTGGATCATGGGGAAACAGTGCCTTACTATTCTGGGAAATTAGTGAGATAAGGTTACAAGTTTGTCCCTTCTGCTTCTTCCCAAACAATGTCTGCTCTTTCTTTGTGTCTAACAAGGCCACAATAGAGAAAGGAATGACCTCTATGACTTTGCTCTTGCAATATTGCAGGATGCAATTATTCGAACGTGTTTGTGTTTGGCTGATTGAAGGAACAGCTGCTTCCTTCTGTTACAATCCCCAGGGACACTGACAATTTTCAGGAAGGCATGCATGGCCCAGCAACCAATGGAAATAACTGAAAGGCAAATTCTTGCATTCCAAGCTTTTACTGTAAATAACAAACCAAAATTAGATTAGACTAGATTCCCTACAGTGTGGAACAGGCCCTTCGGCCCAACAAGTCCACACCGACCCTCTGAAGAGTAACCCACACAGACCCCATTCCCCTCTGGCTAATGCACCTGACCCGTTGGACAACAACCCGGTGTCATGTAATTTTTAACTTTGTCCACCCGGCTCCTGCACATCAAGACTGAGAAGTAGTGAAACGAACAGGGCCAGAGGAAAGGTATCCTGGGGCCTTGAGTGAGTCAAGGGAGGCGACAGAAGGGATGCTTGCAAATATTTTCAATTCCTCCCTGGCCACATGAGGAGCAGCTCAGGGCTGGAGGACAGCCAATGTGGGACCCTTTATCATGAATGGAGGAAAGGGCGGCCTTGAGTGAGTCAAGGGAGGCGACAGAAGGGATGCTTGCAAATATTTTCAATTCCCCCCTGGCCACATGAGGAGCAGCTCAGGGCTGGAGGACAGCCAATGTGGGACCCTTCATCATGAATGGAAGAAAGGGCATAAGTTTAAGGGGGGGGGATGAAAGGATTTAAAAGGGACCTAAGGGGAAACGTTTTCACGCAGAGGGTGGTACGTGTATGGAATGAGCTGCCAGAGGATGTGGTGGAGGCTGGTACAATTGCAACATTTAAAAGGCATTTGGGTGGGTATATGAATAGGAAGGGTTTGGAGGGATATGGGCCAAGTGCTGGCAAATGGGACGAGATTAATTTAGGACATCTGGTCGGCATGAACCAGCTGGATTGAATGGTCTGTTTCCATGCTATACATCTCCGTGCCTCTATGATAAACCAGGAAATGACCGACCAGTCAGTTGGACCTCAGCACTGGGGAAGCTATTCGAAGGAATTCTGCGTGCCAGAATTAATGTGCGTTTGGAGAGGCAGGGATTAACCATGCTTTTGTTAAGGGACGAGATTAATTTAGGATATCTGGTCGGCATGAACCAGCTGGACTGAATGGTCTGTTTCCATGCTATACATCTCCGTGCCTCTATGATAAACCAGGAAATGACCCACCAGTCAGTTGGACCTCAGCACTGGGGAAGCTATTCGAAGGAATTCTGCGTGCCAGAATTAATGTGCGTTTGGAGAGGCAGGGATTAACCATGCTTTTGTTAAGGGCAGCTCATGTCTGACCAGGTACATCAGTGAGGGCAACGCTTTCAACATAGTCAGCTTGGACTGCAGCAAGGCTTTTGATTGGGTCCTACATGGGAGACTGACAGCAAAATGGGATCCCAAGAAATTTGCCTCATGGGACCCAGAATGGTAGTGGAAGCAGAAGGTGATTGTCAAGGGTTGTTTTTGTGACTGGGAGTCTGTGCTGTTTGTGGTTTTACTTGAATGTAGTAGGGTCAACAGTTGGATGATAATTGGTGAGGTGGTAAACATTGAGGAGGGCAGCCTGAGACTGGTCAGATGGACTGATCAGTGGCAAATGGAATTCAATCTGAATACATATCAGGTGATGCAGCAGACAAGGATTAGGGTGAGGGTTAAGGTTCAGGCATTAAGACAATGGAATACAGGATAAACATATGACCCAGGGAAACACTGAGGAGCAGAGGGACCTTGGTGTGCATCTCCACCAGTCTCATCTCAGGACAGGTCAATGAAGTGGTTAAAGAGGCAGTTGGGACACTGAGGTGTAGGGTTTAAGAGCAGGGGGTTAATGCTGGAACAGTATAAACTGTTGGTTCTGCCACAACTCGAGTGCTGTGTACAGTTGTGGAACCCACATTACAGCAGGGAATGTGATAACACTGGAGAACATGCAGACAGAGATTTACCAGGATGTTACCTGGTGCTGAGAGTTTCCCTGATGAAGAGAAATTGGACAGACTGGGGTTGTTTACCCTGGAACAGTGGAGATGGAGAGGGGACATGTTTGAGATGGGAAAAATGATGAAGGGGGTAAACAGGGGAGGCAGGAAGAAGGTGGAGAGATCAGTGTCTGGGAGTGGAGATTGATGGGAAGGGGCAGGAGGTTTCGAGGGGATGTGAGGGAAATCTTTTTCACACAGAGTATGGTGGGGAATCTGGCGTTGACTGCCTGTCAGGGCGAGAGAGGCAGAAACCCCATCCCATCGAGGAAGTATTGTGAACCTGTGATGGTCAGGTGATAGTCCAAGGGCTAGGTAATGGAATCAGACTCATGAGGAAGCAGGTTTTAATTGGTGGGCCTTTATCCTAGCTCAACACCTCGATGAATCTCTGACCCCCTGATGGAGCAGTGCGACTGTTTGACCGGAGAGTTCATGCAATTTCCCGAAAGCAACATGTCCAAGAGAAATGTTGTTTTCAGAGTTCCTTCTGAAGGCACGAGCAGTCTACTTTGTGCAATCATTCACTGTCGCCTTAGGAAAACAACCATCTGGGTTCCAATCATTGCAATGTTCATGCTGCCCCTCCCCTCCTAATACACTGCAAATTCTCAGAAACAGTCCCTCAAATCAGTGTCTCTTCAAAAAAAAAACAGGAGCCAGCTTTCTCCTCTTCCCCCCGTCCTGCTTCCACCCCCCACAGCTGCCCTTGTCAACTCAGCTAGATTCAAAGGCTCTGTGGGTGATTAGTCATTTTTGAGAAACTTGTGTTTTGCTAAACAGCAGATTAAACAGTTTATCTCCAACCAGACCTGAAGCATTCAGTGCCAAGTGAGATTCTGTGTCATTGGGTTTAAAAATAGTTGAGGTCTATACAACAGTGGAGTAAGTCAGTCTTTCCAGGAGCCAGTCGGCATCACCCAGCGTTGTCCTGAAAGAGCAGGAGAAAGCACCCTGGGATCTCCTGTTAACACACCGGCTCAGAGACTGTAGCACTACCCTCTCTCCTAGTGTCCAAGAACCAACCTACTGCTCACATCAAATTCGGCTCATTCTGTTTCTCTTGTCCTCGTTCTGGGGTCATTGTAGTTCATGAGGTTATGGAAGATGGCCAAGAGTAAGCAAATGGAGTACAGTGTGGGAAAATGTGATGTTCTTCAGTTTGGAAGGGAGAACAAAAGAACAGTATTATTGAAATGGGCAAAACCTGCAGAAAGCTACAGTACAAAGGGACTTGGGGGTTGGGGGGGGTGCGGTTGGGGGTGGAATTGTGCATCAAACACGGAAAGCTAGCACACAGGGGCAGCAGGGAATCAGGAAGGGTTCGCCCGCACTTCAAGGCAGTTCAAGCAGTTTAAGAGTAGAGGTCGTATTGCAAGTGTACAAGGTGCTGGGGAGACCACATGTGGAGTACTGTGGGCAGTTTTGGTCCCCCTTATTTAACAAAAGATATTGTTTCACTGGAGGCAGTTCCCAGAATGTTGACACAGATGCTCCCTGGGATGGAGGGATTCACTTCTTGGCAAAGGCAAACAGGTTGGGACTCTACTCACTGAGGTGAGGAAGGATGGAAGGTGATCTCATTGTCACACCCAGGATTGTGAAGGGGATTGATAGGGTAACTGCTGACAGGATGTTTCCCCTGATGGGAGAATCTCCGAGCAGAGGGCACAGTCTCGGAATAAAGGGGCATCAATTTCAGACTGAGATGAGGAAGAATTTTGTC
Source organism: Chiloscyllium plagiosum (assembly GCF_004010195.1). Lineage (NCBI taxonomy): Eukaryota > Metazoa > Chordata > Chondrichthyes > Orectolobiformes > Hemiscylliidae > Chiloscyllium > Chiloscyllium plagiosum. The sequence goes on from NC_057751.1 coordinate 5,352,158, forward strand.
TCTCAGAAGGTTGTGGGTCTTTGGAACTCCATGGCACAGAGAGCTGTAGGGGACAGAGTCCTTGTGGATATTGAAGGCTAAGACAGAGAGATTCTTGATCAGTCGGGGAAACAAGGGCTATGGGGAAAGGGCAGGAAAGTGGACGTGAGGAATGCTGGATCAGCCATGATCCTATTGAATGGCAGAGGGGCTGAATGGCCTACATTTCCTGTGGTCCCATGGTCCTTGGGTCTTACTTGAACACTTCAGGTGTACAGAAAGGTCCACAGTGACTGTAAAGGACGGGGGAGAAAAGAATGTCCAGGCTCTGAAATTATTGGAGTCGATATTGAGTCCAGAGGGTCCTCAGGCGAAATAGGAAGTGTTGTTCTTCCAGCTTGCACTGACCTTCACTGGGGCACTGCAGCAAGCCTGAGACAGAGATGTTGGTCAGGGAACACGGTGCTGTGTTGGATTGGCAGGCAACTGGAAGCTCAGGGTCTTTTTTGGTGGACACAACATCTAGATTGAAGGGGAAGATGGGTAAACCCATGAGGGAGGAAGGAAGAAAATCCAGGTTCTAGCCTGAGATGAAGAGAGGGTGTAGCATAAAGAGCTGCAGTGGGGCTGAATGGCCTGCACCAGCGCTGTCTTTTCTCTGTAATCTTATGGAATACTGAGGGAAAGGATAGAGCAGTGGGGATAGGTACAGATCAGTGTCATTGTACTCTTTTCAGGATTTGTTTGCCTCAGGAAGTCACCGTTAACCAGAGGTGCACACAGAACCCTTGGCAGCTTTCTCATGGTGGAGTGCTTACAAGCGAAGAGAGTTATCTGTGGGAGGATCTGCCTGCTCTTACTCTTGTCTCACAGAGTAGCAGATCATTGAATGTCAGTGGTACAGAGCCAGTGAGTGACCTTCCTTGAGGTTCCGAGAGAGAGAGAAGAACTCTGTGTGAGACAATCCTTCTGTCAGAACGACGTTTGGGCTTGATCACAAACCAGGGTGTCTCTGGCCAGCATTTACCGTGTGGATTTCTTATCTTGGCCAAACGGGGAATCGTTTGCCTTTAGCACAGAAAAACAGAGAGAGAGAGAGAGAGAAAGAGAAAAAAACAGAGAGAGAGAGAAAAAACAGAGAGAGAGAGAGTGAGAGAGAAAGAGAAAAAACAGAGAGAGAGAGAATGAAAAACAGAGAGAGAGAAAAAACAGAGAGAGAGAGAGAGAGAGAGAATGCCTGTGTTCAATTGCACACAGCCACTATGCCTGGCCCAAGCTGCTGACTGTACAGTGCCTGTAGTGTCTCTCCCTGCTTGATGTTGGAACTGCAGCATTCCTCTCTCTCTCTCTGTGTTGCCTGAGCATCTCTCAGTGATTGAAATCACATGTGTGTCCACACTGCAGATCTCCTGTTTCAATTCCAGGCAGGAAGGGAACCAGAAGTCACATGGTATCTCTGTAACAAAACAAAACATTGTGACTGTACCCCTGTGTGAGTCAGCCGTGTGTGCAACGCGGGCGATACGCCTGTCACACTCCTTCCAGAGGGATGGGGGTGCGGTGGGGGGAAGGGGAAAGGGAAGGATAGACCTGAAACAATAAGGCAGCTTCAATGAACCTGGCCTGAACACTCTGCATTGCTTTTGCTGCAGTCAAGGGGCCTTTTCTGTGGTGACGCCCCACACAAACCACCTTGTCTTCAAGCAGCTATTTGCTGTCTTAAATCTTCCAACATTGCGACATTTCACTTTTAACCCTTCCCACCACTTCAGTCCCTTGAAATGAGGAGGGTGACAAATGTCATCTCTGAGGGCACATTGGGGGCCGGCAGATGATGGGCAAGATGAGGGTGTCCTCTCTGCCACCCTTGGGTGCCAAAGGGGAGGTGACCGCCTTATTACTGGGTGACTGTGTCCTTTTAGGGAAGGAAATCTTCCATCCTCACCTGGTCTGGCCTACACGTGACTCCAGACCCACAGCCAATGTGGGATGGGCACCAAATGTTGGCCTCGACAATGATTGCCCACAGCCTACAGTTGAACAAAATAACACACGGTCAGTCATAGGGCTATTGTGGCACAGGGGTAGTGTCCCTCCCTCCGGCCCAGGGAGGCCTGGGTTTGGGTCCGCCTGGCTCCCAAGGTGTGCAGGTTGACTGGGGAAGAATTTCGATTGTTGTCAGTGGCGGGATGGGAGAAGGCATGTGGGAAGGGTTCCTGCTGGTGAACCCATCAGGGTCAGGCAGCCATGAAACCCATGGGTCTGTCATCCCTGAGCTTCCTGGAAACAACTGGAACAGTTCAATTTTTAAAAAAAAACACAAACGAACATAATGCCTTTTTAAAGGGACTGCCAAGAGGCCAGCAAAAATAAACAGTGTTAAAATAAGCAGACTGCGTTTGCTGGATATGAAAAGGGACAGAGGGAAACAGTGAGCTGTGGCAGTGAATCAAATTGAGAGAGGAGGGGTTTGTGCTTTGTCTGATCAGCGTTTTCATTCCCTGTGTGGGCATTGCTCTGAAGGTCAGTGGCGAAGGGTCCCTTCCGTTGGCTAACATCCACCAGGAAAGGGGATCCCACTCCCTTTCAACTGAGCAGTTTGGGACAGGGCACATTGGCATGAAGCTCGAGCCCAGACTCTCAAACTGGAGGATGTCAGGGACGGGAATGAGCTTATTCTCACAGGAACTGAGAATCAGAGGGGCGATGTTTTGTTGCAGTGGAGAATAAGTGGGATTCTTTACCTCAGAGGGCTGAGTAGGCTGGCCTGCTAAGTGTGTTCAAGGCTGGGTTTTTAATCAGTCAGGGGGAATCGAGGGGCACGGGGAAACATTGGGTGACTCAGTGGTCAGCACAGCTGTCTCACAGGGCTAGGAACACGGGTTCGATTCCAGCCTCGGGCCACTGTTCCTGTGGAATTTGCACATTCTCCCTGTGTAGGCATGCATTTCCTCCAGGTGCTCTGGTTTCCTCCCACAGTCCAAAGATGTGTACGTTAGGGTGGATTGGCCAGGCTAAATTGCCCATAGTGCTCAGGGATGTGTGGGTTAGCCATGGGAAAGGCAGGGTTATAGGAATAGGGTGGTCGGGGGGGGGTGGGGGGGGGGGGGATGCTCTTTGGGAGGGTTGGTGCACATTCGATGGGCCGAATAGCCTGCTCCCACACTTTTGGGATTCTAGGGAGGTGGAGCTGAGGGTGATCTGCTGTGCCGCGATCCCATTGAATGGTGGAGCAGGGCCGATGGGCTGAATGGCTGATTCCCTCACAGTTGGCACATTGAAAAGGAGGTGGCCATCTTGCAGTGGACTGGTCACTCAGGGGCACTCTGGGCACAAGGCTTCACAATCCCAGCTGTTGGAAAGACAATTCAATGAATAATAAACGTGGACTTGAAAGGCAGGCCTCGGCACAGGGACCATGACAGTGATCATTCCGATAACATCCAGAAATCTGCCCTTCTCTCTGGACTCTGAGCGTTTGCAGATGGACAGCAATGTTGCTGACTCTGAGTCAGTTCCAGATCAAGGAGGGACAGGCCATAATGCTGGCCTTGCCAACTGGGACCTCCACTTCATGGATCAATGAAGTCAGAGTTACTGGGAAGAGCCTCCCAATCTTCGATGGGATTGACCTGTGTGACTTGGGAAAGGAATACACAAGGTGCTTTCCAGTTCACTTCCTCCCCTTGGCATGAGGGAAACATGACTCTTTATCCTGAAGGACCTTCAGTTTGCAGGTTTGAACAGTTCCACCATGGCCAGCAAGGAGTTAACGTTTCCATTGTTGGCCGGGCCGTGTAGCTCTGAGCCAGAGGATCCTTACCAGGATCTGAGGTAACACACCAAACTGCGGTGACAATCATCGCCTCCCACTTTCAACATAGAAAATAGGTGCAGGAGTAGGCCATTCGGCCCTTCCAGCCTGCACCATCATTCAGTACCACCATGGCTGATCGTGTAATCTCAGTATCCCACTCCCACTTTCTCCCTTAATCCGGTTATCTGCAAACCCCACGTCCAGCTCCATCTTGATGATATCTAAAGAATTGGCCCCACAGCAGCTTCCTGTGGGAGAGAATTCCACAGGTTCACAACTCTCTGAGTGAAGCAGCTCTTCCTTATTCTGAGACTGTGACCCCTAGTTCTGAACTTCCCCAATATCAGGAACATTCTTCCCACATCAAGCCTGACCAAACCCATCAGGATGTAAATGTTCCTCGGAGGTCCCCCCTCATTCTTTTAAATTCCAGTGAATACCAGCCCAGTCGATGCTGTCTTTCCTCACGTGTCAGTCCTGCCTTCCTGGGGATCAGTCTGGGTGAACCTTCGCTGGACTCTCTCAATGGCAAGAACGGCCTTCCTCAGACTACGAGACCAAATCTGCAAACAATACTCAAGCTGTGGCCTCACCAAAGGCCTGTATAACTGCAATAAGACATCCAGTACTCAATTCCTCACTAAAATACCAGGCATTCAGTGCAGGTGAGACCGAGACCAGGCAGATGGTCTTCCACACACCCTCGCCAAGTTCTGACCGCACTGGTGAGGTGTTTCCCCCACAGGGTTTTGGTGCAGCCTGAGAGATAGCCAATCAGCAGAGGTCTCACCCTGTGGCCCCTGGGTAAACAGGGAACCAGCCCTGTTTCTGTACTCCCCAGGGTACCATGAGCTTGGGCCATCTCCCCACTTCCTGGTGCTTGTGTGAGGAGCCACTGTTCTCGCAGGGAGTCACGATGCCAGGGAGCAGGGTGGCGGACAGGGGGTCAAGGATGAGGCTGGGTCAGAGGGTGAAGGTCACCCCTCCCCTCCCCTTCCCCCGGTTCATTAAAAGGAGTTTCTGACACATTGTTCTGGGTTTCTGTCATGTGGGGACCACCCCTGACCCAGCATGTTTGTTGGCACTGGGCTTCTGCTTGGTTAAGGTATTTCGACCCTGTCTTCAATAAAAACAGCTGAGCCCTCTCATGGTGGGAGTTACTCCCACTTCCTTTCCACTGGGAAAGAGAGGGGAAAACCCAGCGGCCGCTGGCAGCCCCCACAGAAGGAGAAAGGATGACAGGAGAGCAGGGGGAGAGAGGAAACGTCAAATCCCCTGAGGAATGAGTCCTTTTGCCATTCCCCAAATCCTCCAAATAAAGAAGGCCTTTTGGAGGAGTGAGGGGATGCAGCAATTCATGTGCAGCAGTGAAATGAGGTTGGACCCTGGAGAAACGAGCAAACGTTTCCTCAGTTTTGAAAACTTCATTCCCTGACTTTGGGATGGAATTACCCGAGAGATAGTTGGCCAGCACACCTGGCCATAGGCCCCAGCTTCTTTCTAACTTCTTTGCAGGGATAGTCAAGGAACGCCAGTGTCACGGGAACGAAACCTTTATTTGCTGCAGTGGATTTTTAAAGAATAAAATCCGCGCACACAAGCAGTGATTGCGCCACCCCCTTGAACTCGAAGGAGTTGTTTTACTCTGAAAGCTTAATCCTCAGCATGTATATTGCAAACTTCCTGTCTCAAAGCCAGCCAACGTGTTCATTTTTCAGACCCACACAAAAACCACAAGGATTTCACTGCACGGCTTTCCAACAAAACACTTAACTCTCTCCTCCTCTTCCCAAATCTGGCCTGGAACCTCACGGATCTCGGAATGGAGCTGCCCTGCCGATCGGTCGGGCCCAATCACCCACACTGGCTGGCTCAGTGGTTAGCACTGCTACCTCACAGCACCAGGGACCGGGGTTCGATTCCACCCTCGGGTGACTGTCTATGTGGGAGAATGTGCAAACTCCCAGTGTCTGTGTGAGTTTCCTCCGGGTACTCCGGTTTCCTCCCACAGTCCAAAAACGTGCAGCTTAGATAGACTAGCCAAGGGAAATGCAGGGTTACAGGGATAGGGCAGGAGGTTGGGTGTGGGTGTGTTGCTGTTTGGAATGTCAGTGTGGATTCGATGGGCTGAATAGCCTGCTTCCACACTGTAGCAATTCTGTGGACCGGCAGTGAGCAGGAAAATAACTGCTCCATTTTATACTGTCCATTCCGAAAGAGAACACACACACACACGCACACAATATGGATCAACCTTCGGTGAAGTCATGCAGTGACTTGCATTCATGTGGCACCTTTATGAAATCACACATTTAAAGGGAAGCAGTTGCATCTGATCACTGTAGTTCCAATCCTGAGCCCCCAAGCTAAATTTCTCAGCACACAGGGCAAATGGGTGAAATTTGAATTCACCAAAATCTGGATGAGAGAGCTGGCCTCTTGGTCAATTTTGGGGAAGCCCCATCTGGTTCACTAATGTCCTTTAGGGAAGGAAACTGCCGTGCTTACCTGGTCTGGCCTACATGTGACACCAGACCCATGGCAATGTGGTTGACTCTTAACTGCACTCTGGGCGATTATGGATGGGCAATAAATGCTGGCCTAGCCAGTAAATAATTATAAAGAAACTCACAGGGAGATAGTTTGGCATGTTGAACTTCTTTCTCTCTATTTTTGAAATAGCGTTTTCATTGGACGTGGGGTGTCACTGGCTGGGCCACTATGTATTGCCCATCCCTGGTTGTCATTGGCATCTGCCTATCCCTAGTTGCCCCTTGAGACGGTGGTGTTGAGCTGCCTTTTTGAATCACAACAGCACCTGAGCTGCAGGTAGACCCACAATGCCCTTAGGGAGGGAATTCCAGGATTTTGACCCAGCGACAGTGAAGGGATGGTGGTATATTTCCAAGTCAAGGATATTATTGTTAGTCAAGAACAGTATTAGGATGTTTGAGGACTCCTCTACAGAGGTAGTGTGGGTTGAGGTTAGAAACAGGAAAGGAGAGGTCACCCTGTTGGGAGTTTTCTGTAGGCCTCCAAATAGTTCCAGAGATGTAGAGGAAAGGATAGCAAAGATAATTCTGGATAGGAGTGAGAGTAACAGAGTAGTTGTTATGGAGGACTTTAACTTTTCAAATATTGACTGGAAACGCTACAGTTTGAGTACCTTAGATGGATCAGTTTTTGTCCAATGTGCACGTTGGGTTTCCTGACACAGTATATAGACAGGAGAAAGTGAGGACTGCAGATGCTGGAGATCAGAGCTGAAAATGTGTTGCTGGAAAAGCGCAGCAGGTCAGGCAGCATCCAAGGAGCAGGAGAATCGACGTTTCGGGCACGATTCCTGATGAAGGGCTCATGCCCGAAACGTCGATTCTCCTGCTCCTTGGATGCTGCCTGACCTGCTGCGCTTTTCCAGCAACACAGTTTCAGCACAGTATATAGACAGGCCAACAAGGGGCAAGGCCACATTGGATTTGGTACTGGGTAATGAGCCCGGCCAGGTGTTAGATTTGGAGGTAGGTGAGCACTTTGTGATAGTGACCACAATTCAGTTATGTTTACATTAGTGATGGAAAGGGATAAGTATATAACGCAGGACAAGAGTTATACCTGGGGGAAAGGCAATTATGATGTGATTAGGCAGGATTGAGGATGGGGAAGGAAACTGCAGGGGATGGGCACTCTTGAAATGTGGAGCTTATTCAAGGAACAGCTACTGCGTGTCCTTGATAAGTATATACCTGTCAGGCAGGGAGGAAGTACTCAAGTGAGGGAACAGTGGTTTACCAAAGAAGTTGAATCTCTTGTCAAGAGGAAGAAGAAGGCTTTTGTTAGGATGAGACATGAAGGCTCAGTTAGGGTGCTTGAGAGTTACAGGTTAGCCAGGAAAGACCGAATGAGAGAGTTAGGTAGAGCCAGGAGGGGATAAGAACTCTTTGGCAGGTAGGATCAAGGAAAATTCGAAAGCATTCTAGAGATATGTCAGGAATAAAAGAATGACGAGGGTTCGGGCCAGTCAAGGACAGTAGTGGGAAGTTGTCCGTGGAGTCCGAAGAGATAGGAGAGGCACTAAATGAGTATTTTTTTGTCATTATTCACACTGGCAAAAGGCAATGTTGTTGAGGAGAATACTGAGATATAGACTATTAGATGAGACAGGATTGAGGTTAATTAAGGAAGAGGTGTTAGCAATTCTGAGACATATGAAAATAGGTTAGTCCCTGGGCTGGATGGGATTTATCCTAGGATTCTCTGGGAAGCCAGGGAGGAGATTGCAGAATCTTTGGCTTTGATCTTTGTGTCGTCATTGTCGACTGGAACAGTGCCAGAATATGAGGATAGCAAATGTTGTTCCCTTATTGAAGAAGGGGAGTAAAGACAACCCTGGTAATTATAGACCAGTGAGCCCTACTTTGGTGTTGGAAAAGGATTATAAGAGATAGGATTTATAATCATCTAGAAAGGAATAAATTGATTAGGGATAGTCAACGTGGTTTTGTGAAGGGTAGGTTGTGCCTCAGAAACCTTATTGAGTTCTTTGAGAAGGTGACCAAACAGATGGACGAGGGTAAAGCGGTTGATGTGGTGTACATGGATTTCAGTAAAGCCTTTGATAAGATTCCCCACGGTAGGCTATTGCAGAAAATACGGAGGCATGGGATTGAGGGTAATTTAGTGGTTTGGATCAGTAATTGGCTAGCTGAAAGAAGACAGAGGATGGTGGTTGATGGGAAATGTTCATCCTGAAGTTCAATTACTAGTGGTGTACTGCAAGGATCTGTTTTGAGGCCACTGCTGTTTGTTATTTTTATAAATGACCTGGATGAGGGCGTGGAAGGATGGGTTAGTAAATTTGTGAATTACACTAAAGGCGGCACGGTGGCTCAGTGGCTAGCACTGCTGCCTCACAGCACCAGGGACCCAGGTTCGATTCCAGCCTCAGGTGACTGTCTGTGTGGAGTTTGCACATTCTCCCCGTGTCTGCGTGGGTTTCCTCCGGGTGTTCCGGTTTCCTCCCCCAATCCAAAGATGTGGAGGTTCGGTAAATTGGCCCTGCCAAATTGCCCATAGTGTTAACTGCGTCAGTCAGCAGGAAATAGGTCTGGGTGGGTTACTCTTCGGAGGGTCGGTGTGGACTTGTTGGGCCAAAGGGCCTGTTTCCACATTGTAGGGAATCTAGTCTAATCTAATCTCGTCTTAAATCAGTGGACAGTGCGGAAGGATGTCGCAGGTTACAGAAGGACATAGATAAGCTGCAGAGCTGGGCTGAGAGGTGGCAAATGGAGTTTAATGAGGAAAAGTGTGAGTTGATTCACTTTGGAAAGAGCAACAGGAATAAAGAATACTGGGTTACATTGTATAAATTCTTGTCGTGTCAATTAACAGAGAGATCTCGGTATCCATGTACATAGATCCCTGAAAGTTGCCACCCAGGTTGATAGGGTTGTTAAGAAGGCATACAGTGTGTTAGTTTCTATTGGTAGAGGGATTGAGTTTCGGAACCATGAGGTCATGTTGCAGCTGTACAAAACTCTGGTGTGGCCGCACTTGGAGTATTGCGTGCAGTTCTGGTTAACGCACTATAGGAAGAATGTGGAAGTGTTGGAAAGGATTCAGAGGAGATTTACTAGGATGTTGCCTGATATGGAGGGAAGGTCTTATGAGGAAAGGCTGAGGGACTTGAGGCTGTTTTTATTAGAGAGAAGAAGGTTAAGTGGTGACTTGAGACATACAAGATGATCAGAGGGTGAGACAGGGTGGGCAGTGAGTCCCTTTTTCCTCGGATGGTGATGGCTAGCACAAGGGGACATAGCTTTAAATTGAGGGGTGACAGATATAGGACAGATGTCTGAGGTAGTTTCTTGAGTAGGAAGTGGAATACCCTGCCTGAAACAGTAGTGAACTCACCAACATTAGGACATTTAAATGGTCACTGGATAAACATATGGGTGAGAAGAGAATAGTGTAGGTTAGCTGGGCTTCTGAATGGTTTCACAGGGCGGCACAACGTCGAGGGCTTAAGGGCCTGTACTGCGCTGGAATGTTCTACGTTCTAAGTCAAGATGATGAGTGGCTCAGAGGGAGGATTTCCACAGGCTTCCCACTCTCTGGGTGTAGGCATTTCCTCTCATCTTAGTTTCAAATCATTTCCCCTGTGACCCCTGGATTCTGGACACTGTGGTCATCAGGAACATCCTTCCTGCGTTTACCCCTGTCTAGTCCAGTTACCTCAATCCTGTTTACCTCAGTCACCTACTCTGGAACCTGGAGGGGATGGTGTTCCCATTTATCTCCTGCCCTTGTCCTTCCGGATGGAAGTGGTTGTGAGTTTGGTAAGTGCTGGCTGAGGAGACTTTGCTGCGGTGCATCACTGAAATGAAAGGATTAGTCCCACTCTCCCAGCTCCTTTCTCACACTCCCCCACTTCACTTATCCCATTCCATTCTGTGTGGGGAAGGAAACTGGGAAATTGGGATTAGCTGAAGAACTGGCCGACTGAGTTGCTACAGGCATGAGGGACTGCGTGATGGCTTCAGCATATTTACAACGCATGAGAAATCAAAGGGACAAATTTGGGCCAAACATGGGATTTGACAACAACAAAACTAGACAGAAATCTTGATGGAAACAGAGAGACCAGGCCCTTCCAATGTGTCAGAGCATCTGCTTTTCATGCTAACCCAACATAGATCTACCATGTTTGTTGTGTTGAGGACTTCCTAATCTGACTGTCCCTTCTGTGTTTCTCGTTGCAGTCAGACGGAACTATTCTGGCGATAGCACTCTTAATCCTGTTCCTGCTGCTGGCACTGGTCCTGCTCTGGTGGTTCTGGCCACTGTGCTGTACTGTGGTAAGTCAAACATTCATCCAGGCACACTCATTGCAAACTCATTGTTTTAAGCCACGCGACACTTAGCACGGGAGGAGCAGCAGTCAGATTAATCAGCATGAAGTGACAAAGTAAGTAATCTCACACAACATGGGGATTCAATCAGCTGGACAGCCAAAACAGAACAAACTTTGCACAGCCCTGGGCAGTCCAAGTTACAAGCAAGGACCCTTTTCTGCGCATCAGATCAAAGTGATTTCATCTTGTTTTTGGGAACGTTATGACTGGAGGCACACTCTGTGCACTGCACAGGCAATTTCAGTGCTGCCAACAGCACAGAGTGATTGCTTGGCTGAACCCAAACCTTCTCATTTAGTGGACGGGACACTGTGTCCAAGATCTTGAGCAATCTTTCATTTCATCTCCCTGTGCAGGAAGCACACAATATGTTTCCATTCCCAAAAGTGCGAGGAGGGTTGGGTGATTATTTTTCTGAATGAATAATTCAGATGCCTCCATTGTGAACCCAGCTTTCCACAACTCAGTTCGCGCCTAGAAACACAGACAATAGGAACGGGAGGAGGCCATTCAGCCTGCACTGCCATTCTGTACCACTTTAACTCACTATCCAACTCAGACCCGGCTCCCGTTTTCTCTCCATACACCTTGATCCTTTCAGCCTTCAGAAATATATCAATCTCCTTCTTAAAAACTTGCCATGTTTTAGCCTCAGCTGCTTCCTGAGACAGGGATTTCCACAGGCTCCCTGCTTTCTGAGTGAAGACATCTCAGTCCCAGATGGTTTCCCCTGTGACTGTACATCTCTATGACTCTTATGAGCCCCCGGTCATCAGGAATATCCTTGCTGTGTTTATCCCTGTCTAGTCCAGTTTTCTCAACCCTCCATATCTCAGTCACCTTTAGACTGTGATCTCTGGCTCCAGGCTACCTGCTCACATGGAACATTGTTCCTGCACTCCAGTCCGGTTCGAAGTTCATCCCCCTGAAATTCTTCATCAGTCACTGGGGAGAATGTAGAGCTGAGGCCACAGTCAGAGTCAGCCATTTACTGAAGGGTAGAGAGATCAAATAACTGTCCTGCACCTTACTCACACCTAACCACATTGAAAATAGTGAGTGAGGGAGAGGAATACTTCAATCCTACAGCTCCAACAAAACTCAAGAAGCTCAACACCATCCAGGACAGAGCAGCCACTTGATTGGCATTTCATCCATTACCTTCAACATCCCCTCCCTCCCCCACCGACCCTCAGTAGCAGCAGTGTGTACCATCTACAAGACGCACTGCAGCAATTCACCAAAGTACCTCAGGCAGCACCTTCCAAACCCACAACCACTTCCATCTAGAAGGACAAGGGGCAGCAGATACATGGGAACACCACCCCCTGCAAGTTCCCCTCCGAGTCCCTCACCATCCTGACTTGGAAATGTATCACTGTTTCTTCAGTGTCACTGGGTCAGAATCCTGGATAACCCTCCCTAACAGCACTCTCGCTGTATCTACTCCCCAAGGATGGCAGTGGTTTAAGGCAGAAGCTCAGCTCCAACTTCTCAAGGGACAACTAGAAACTAGGGAGCACTGTCTCAGAAACTCAGACGAGCTGGGAAAGACATTTTAAAGAAAGGAGAGTCCATTCATAGTTGGTTCAGAGGTTATTGATTAGATTAGATTAGATTCCCTACAGTGTGGAAACAGGCCCTTCAGCCCAACAAGTCCACACCGACCCTCCAAATAGTAACCCACCCAGACCCATTTCCCTCTGACTAATGCACCTAACACTAAGAGCAGTTTAGCATGGCCAATTCACCTGACCTGCACATCTTTGGACTGAGGGAGGAAACTCACACAGACTTGGGGAGAATGTGCAAACTCCACACAGACAGCCCCCTTACGCAGGAATCAAACCCGGGTCCCTGGTGCTGTGAGGCAGCAGTGCTAACCACTGAGCCACCGTGCCACTCCCTTTGATGGGTCCTTAGTGACTGTGCAGGCTCTCTGAATGAGCTATCCAAATTGTTGCACCCATCAGCTATGGCCCCTTCTGTCTCCACATCCCTGCAGGGATTCTCCTGCTTTATTGACCAAGCTCCCTTTGGAATGTTCCTGTTTAATCTGCTTCTCCATGCCCTTTCAGGCAGTGAGTTCCAGATCAGCGCTCTCTCAGTCTGAAACAAATCCACATCTTCTCTCTTAATCCCGGTCACCTTAAATCTCCACCTCTACAGCTACTGGGAGCTGTTTCTTCTGATGTTCCTGAATAGAACCCCCTCATGATTTCAAGCATGTTGTCTCGCGGAGTCATTGAGATCTGCTGCACAGAAAAAGGTGCTTGGGCCCAACAAGTCTGTGCTTGTCAAAAGCAGCCTCCTCACAAGTCAAATCCCCTTTCCCAGCCCTTGGCCTATAGCATGCTGCCCCTTAGTAAGGTTATATTGTCCTTGGTTTTTCCAAAATGGGTCATAAAGGCAGAGGTGCCGGTATGTCTGGAAGTGGCTACTCAAAACAATGGAAGGGGAGTGGACAGTCCTCCCAGTTCAGGGTTTTGCTTTTCCAGTTTGGTTCAGTTTCAGCAAGGAGTCAGAAAACTGCTGGGGACCGAGAGAAGCAGCTCCGGTGAAAAGAGGTTCCATGCTTCAACAGATGTTTCATACCTGAACTATCTCTCTGAAATCTCTCCAGCCTGTAAGAATCTGTGTTTGACTTTACCATTTGCCAAGGGGTGAGTTTATGGGATGTTGTAGGGATTGGAACAGCCCCTTAATTAAGTTGCAGTACAAAGTCAGTTGGATTATCAAATTCTAATTTCTGTTTTTCTTTCGTTCCTGTTTCATTGGTACTGTGTAAATAAATTGTTTTATTTAAAGGTGAGTGGTTTGACCAGCTGCATCACACCTGGAATATCCATTTTACATCTGCCTTTAAAAAAATTAAAACTAGGCTCTGGGCTACCTCTTTAAAATGTTTTAAGGTGGGGATCTGGTCTGGCCTGGTCCATAACACTGTGTCTCGGCATGGCAAGTGCACAGCTCCATCCTTCTTCAATATGATGAGGGTTTCGGTCTCCCCCACCCTTACATTCCATGTTCCCCACTGCCCTCATGGTACTGTTTGAATGAGAATGTTTGGTATCTCAATCAGCTTTCTAATTCCTCTTCCCTCTCCTCTCCTCCTCCAGATCATCAAAGAGCCCCCTCCACCTCCCATGGATGATGAGGTAAGTCCTGTTTTTCTCACCTTCCCCACCGTGGTGATGTCAAACAGTGAAACCCTGGCTAGAGGGTGTCAGAACTTTCATTCAGCAGCTGGCTGGGTGGCTGTGATGGACAGAGAGAGAGAGAGAGAGAGAGAGGAAGAGGGAGAGAGAGAGAGAGGAAGAGAGAGAGAGAGGAGGATGGAGAGAGAGAGAGAGAGCAAGGGAGAGAGAGAGAGAGAGGAGACACATCATGATGCTGAGTTTGGTTTTGATGTAGAAATAGGACCTATGGAGAATTTTAAACTTGGAGGCCTTGGCTGTTTGAGGAGAGGGAGGCCGGCTGGGAAATGAACTGCCCATTGCTTCCTACCTACTCCATTGAAGTGGATGGAATTCTGTGTGGCAAGGGAATTGAGCTCAGGGTGAATGAAGTGAGGCTGAAGGGGCAGCCCATTGGACATTGTTCATGAAGGCAGATGCACATTAGACATGAAACCAAATGGACCAGCTCTTGCTCAATTTCCAAGTCCTTGCGATCTGCAGCAGCCATCTCATGGGCAAAAAGCAAAGAGGTGCTCCCATGGTCTCAAACATCGCTCTTGCTCTGCCACTGGCACTGCCTGTTTGAGTCTGTTCAGGTGACAGGTAGATCACAGCCACTGTGCTGGTGCTGTCTGGTACACTGTGCACCTTTAGCCCAGGGTTGGTGCCAGAAAAAGCACAGCAGGTCAGGCAACATCTGAGGAGCAAGAGAGTCCACGTTTCAGGCCGGGCCCATCATCCTGATGTTCAGGATTCCTGATGAAGGGTTGAGCCCAAAACGTCGATTCTCCTGCTCCTCGGATGCTGGGCTTTTCCAGAGCCATACTTTCTCAACTCTAACTTCTCCAGCATCTGCAGTCCTCACTATCTCCTGTTTAGCCCAGAGTTACTGACAGTTCAGTCCCAGATGCTGAGATTCAGGCCATTGTCTCTGCAAACAATGGGAGCTGTGTGTGCAGTCCACAACACCCCAGCTGGTCAATATGTCTCAGCCTGGGGCAGCTGCCAGATGGTGATGGATGTGGAACCTGTTGGCATGGACGTGCATCCTTGGGAACTGTATTCTTGGGATAGGAAGGTGTGCACATGACAATGACCCAGTGTCATTGACAAGCTTACCATTGCATCGGAAGCATAGCAGCATTAATATATGACCCGAGGGTCACCCATTTCTCTCTGTTAGCACAGAGGGTGGTTACAAACACCCTTTCATAGCAGGGACACACATTCTTTGTCAAAGAACCCAGGCAGCTCCTCAATCCTTCAAACACAAATCACCAGATTGATTCCACAAGTGAGGGATGAGGGATTGAGCAGTTTAGGTCGATACTGTGGAGTTAAGAAGAATGTAAGGAGATCTAATCGAGGTGCACAAGATGCAAAAGGGAATTGATGAAATGGAGAGGATGTTCCCTCATGTGGGGCAATCAGAGATTGAACGAGAGATTGGAGTTTCAGGATAAGGACCTGGATGGATTCCAAACAGAAGTGAGGATGAATGAATTCTCTCAAAGTGCTGTGAATCTGTGGATTTCACTCTCTCAGAGTACGGCCAATGCTAGGAGATTGAGTACATTGAAGGAGGAGACAGGGAAAACCATCAATGAGTTATGGGTTGAAGGGGAGAGGGCAGCATGCAGGAAAGTGGAGTTGGGGCCAAGATGAGATCAGCCTTGTTTGTGTTAAAAGGCAGCGCAGGCTGGAGGGGCTGAATGGCCTCCTCCTGCTCCTAGTTCTCATGTACTTGGTCACGATGATGACAAAAACTGTCATCGATTGTTCAGAAACCCATCTGGGAGGTGAATATGCCTGAGTGAAAACCAGTCTGGTTTACATCGGACGACAGATCCACAGCAATGTGCTGGATTCCCAAGTCCCTGAACAAGCCACTCAGTTCAAGGACAAATATGAGGACCGACCTGAAAAAATGAATAAATTTCTTTGGGTTATGCTGAATTGCAGTGTAATTTGATATTCAAAATGATGAAGAAAGGGAACAGTGCGGATCCAGACAAGCTGTTAGTTGTGAGTGCTGGGCTCAGTGGATTTAGATTCAATCGAAGAGGTTCAAGAGAAAGAGTGGAAGATATCTTTCAGTCTCGAAATTGTGAGGCTGAACAGCGATAATTAAGGCAGTGATCTTGTTACTGTTTCCTAGATTAAAGAGGTGTTTCAAAGAGAAGAGATTAGAAAGGAACAGCTGACTCAGCACACATAGGATTAAACCACAATGTGTACCAGTTGGGTCAAGTGTTGTTTAAAACACACGTCCTCTCAGTCACAGGGCAAAAGACATCTTTACAAGACAGCAACAGGAGGGGTATCAAGATCTTGGACTAAGTGTAGAGATTATCTTGTTTTTATTTGTAAATGTGACAGGAAGGTGTCGACGTGACAGGCCAGTTAAGAATCAGAGAATTCCCACAGTGCAGAACAAAGCCATTCGGCCCATCGAGTCTACACTGACTCTCTGAAGAGCAGCCCACCCAGACCCAGTTCCCCATCCTCTCCCCATAACCTCACATTTCCCATGGCAAGTCCACTGTAACCTGTGCATCTTTGGAATGTGGGAGGAAAGCGGAGCACCCGGAGGAAACCCACCCAGACATGAGGAGGACGTGCAAACTCCACACAGTCAGTCAGTCACCCAAGGCTCACCCAAGATTCCACCCTTGTTCTCCTCGTGTCTGCGTGGGTTTCCTCCGGGTGTTCCGGTTTCCTCCCACAATCCAAAGATATGCAGGTTACGGTGGATTGGCTGTGGGAAATTGCTCCACAGTGTCCAGGGATGTGCAGGCTTGGGGGGCTTAGCCATGGGAAAGGTAGGGTTACAGGGATAGGCTAGGGCGTGGGTCTGGGTGCCACACTCTTCAGAGGATCGGTGAGAACTTGAAGGGCTGAATGGCCTGCCACCACACTGTAGGAATCCTATGAAATCTGTGCTGACAATCCCTGATCAATTCCTGCCTTTCCAAATGTTGATTACTCCTGTCCTTCGGATGTTTTTCCCAATAATTGCCCTACCCTTGATGTCAGGCTAACTTGTTTGTAATTACCTAATCTATCCCTGTTGCCCTCGAACAAAGGAAGCATATTAGCTAACCTGCAGTCATGTGGCACTTCATCTGTGGCCAGTGCAGTATGAAATATCTCTACCAGCAATCTCCTCCCTTGCCCCCTGTAGCTGCCTGAGTTAGATCTGATCAGGATCTTGAGGGGTTTCAAAGAATGAGGGATTTGGATGATGTGGTCTGGAACCAGCTTGGATTTTTTGTTTCTGCTCGAATCAGTTGAAGGTGAGGCCTTTAAAATCACGCATAGTTTTGTGACGATAGAAAGGAAATGGTTGTTTTTACTGGCATGCTGGCTGGTAACTGAAGAGACAGGGGGTGGTGGAGATGGACAGGGAGAGTGTTTCTGTGCGACTCAAGAGTGCAATATGCTGCAGAGTTGGTGGGCAGTGATTCTGCATTCTGGATTAGTGGTGCTGGAAGAGCACAGCAGTTCAGGCAGCATCCAAGGAGCTTCGAAATCGACGTTTCGGGCAAAAGCCCTTCATCAGGAATAAAGGCAGCTAGAGGAGGGTGGGGTGGGGAGAAAGTAGCATAGAGTACAATGGGTGAGTGGGGGAGGGGATGAAGGTGATAGGTCAGGGAGGAGAGGGTGGAGTGGATAGGTGGAAAAGGAGATAGGCAGGGTCCTTGGATGGAGGTGAGGGAGGAGGTGTGGGCGCTGGTTTTACAGTTCCTGCGGTGGCAGGGGAAAGTGCCAGGATGGGAGGGTGGGTCGTAGGGGGGCGTGGACCTGACCAGGTAGTCACGGAGGGAGCGGTCTTTGCGGAAGGCGGAGAGGGGTGGGGAGGGAAATATATCCCTGGTGGTGGGGTCTGTTTGGAGGCGGAGAGGGGTGGGGAGGGAAATATATCCCTGGTGGTGGGGTCTGTTTGGAGGCGGAGAGGGGTGGGGAGGGAAATATATCCCTGGTGGTGGGGTCTGTTTGGAGGCGGAGAGGGGTGGGGAGGGAAATATATCCCTGGTGGTGGGGTCTGTTTGGAGGCGGAGAGGGGTGGGGAGGGAAATATATCCCTGGTGGTGGGGTCTGTTTGGAGGCGGAGAGGGGTGGGGAGGGAAATATATCCCTGGTGGTGGGGTCTGTTTGGGGGTGGGGGGAATGTCGGCGGATGATTTGGTTTATGCGGAGGTTGGTAGGGTGGAAGGTGGGCACCAGGGGCGTTCTGTCCTTGTTGCGGTTGGGGGGGTTGGGTCTGAGGGCGGAGGTGCGGGATGTGGATGAGATGCGTTGGAGGGCATCTTTAACCACGTGGGAAGGGAAATTGCGGTCTCTAAAGAAGGAGGCCATCTGGTGTGTTCTGTGGTGGAACTGGTTCCCCTGGGAGCAGATCCGGCGGAGGCGGAGGAATTGGGAATACGGGATGGCATTTTTGCAAGAGCTGGCTTTCAGATGGGAGGGAAATTCACACTTGGAATGGGAACATTGCAGAGGAACAGGAAATGACCATGGGAGGGGATTGGGGAGTGCAGGGAAGGTTTCGCGCTCTGCAAGACTCTGCCCAGACACTGTGGATTCACATCTCCCGTTGTCCTCTCCTGTTTTCATTCTGATCATTCGGTAGATCCTGCCTGCTCCTTCATTGCATGGCACTCTGAGGGAAGTGGAGAGAGAGAGAGAGAGAGACAGAGAGAGAGAGAGAGAGACAGAGAGAGAGAGAGAGAGACACATAGAGAGAGAGAGAGAGATCCCTCAGCAGAGGCATTCATCCTCACCCTGCCTCAGCTCATTCTCAGAGGGTTTCGGGCAATGAGAGGACGGATGAAGAGCAGGGAAATTATTGAGTGTAGCCTGGGCTCAACCATGGTTGATTCTTTCTGCACACGTTATGTCCATGATGACCTGAGCTCCGAGATACCTGGGAATTGGGTTTTCGAAACTTCAGGCTCTGGCTCTGACTATCTGTCTGCTCCTCCTGACGTTAGTGATGGAATGCTGTCGAATTGACTGCAGGAAGAACCCCACAGGCTGCTGTAGTAACAGACAGGAGGGAATCTCTCTGTCACTCTATCTTCCACATGCTGCTTACTATGGCTGCCTGCTTAGTGGTACAGCAGCCCCCCCCCAGAATTAAAACTGGGAGTTATCCTGACAGGTTGGTGTCTGTGACTGTCCTTTCTCCTCCTCAGTAAAATCATAATGTTGTAAGATATTGGAGCAAAAGTAGGCCATTCGGCCCATTGAGTCTGTTCCACCATGCAATAGGATCACAGCTTTGTGGTAGATATTAATATTCCAGGTGAAATTCTTCACTGTGTTCCTTAATGTTGCAAAAGGGAACTCCTCATCCCAGTCACACCCAGAGGGTGCCACTCTCTGCAGCTGAGACAGGCTGTCCCGTGGTTTGAGGGCTGGCTCTGGGATTTCTGGCTGAGACAACCCGGAGCAGCTGAAGGTGTGGGAAAAGCTAGATTTCTCAAAGCCAAGAACGTCGAATTATATAAAACCTCACACAACTTCAAGGTATTCCACGCGCTTTACCGTGAGGTTGCAAAATGGGGAATGCCGCAACCGATTTGCGCACAGAAAGATCCCAAACACAGCAATGAGCTAGGTGTCCGCGTCAGCCAGGTGAGGCCTGTACTGAAGGTTAACCGTTAGCCAGGATCCCAAGAGCACTCCCCTGTTCTCCTCTGAAGAGAGTCATGATATCATTCATGTTGTGTGAAAAGCTCCTGTGCACAATGCAGCACAACCCTGAAGGATCAATTCAGCTTCTGTCCTTGGGGTGGAGCTTGACCCCTGAACCTACTGGCACCGAGGTGAGAGTGTGAGAGTGGGTCCCTATTTCAGGATGCAGAGAAGGGGCACAAGGTGAGGCAGAGTTTGTTTCAGAAGAAGTGGAGGAAGAGCAAGATCTTGCCAACTAACACTGAAGACGTTCCTTCTGCTGACATTAATGAGTGAAAAACTCCAACCCATTGGCTGATCGGTGGGTTGTAGATAAGGCTGCTTTGTTGGACATAGTTTCAGCTTTGCAAGCAGGTATTCATTCTGAATGAACGGAGAGAGAATGGGCGAGGTCACACCTGCAAGGCTGGCTTTCTGCATTTCACCCTTCTGATTGAAACGATCAGGTTTTCTTTTTTAAATCGGTGGCCACCCAGCAGAGGGAAAGCAAAGTAGACAAAAAAAAAAATTGAAAGAAAACTCAGATCATTTGTGACACGGCCAGCCTGTCAGGTGGACGGGACGGTCAGATTCCAAATGTGGGAGCACACTGTGTGAGTCCTGAGTGTTCATTTCCATTCACGTTGTACCTGGATCTTTCGGGTTCAGACCTGCAGTTTAAACAGCAAGCCTCCTTGCCTCAGATGGTCTGTGATCAAAGCCACAAAAATGCAGCCACTTATTTATATGACCCTGAGACAAAACTCCACGTGGAAATTACTGGAAGCAAGATGTGACACAACAGACCTGGAATTCTCAGTGTGGTTCATCTCTTCGATGTGGTACATCCCCAAAGTCTTCAGCTTTGTTGAAATGGGCCTTCTGCCTGCCCATATGTTTAGCTTCACAGATGACCATATAATGAAGGGCTTTTGCCTGAAACGTTGATTCTCCTGCTCCTCGGATGCTGCCTGACCTGCTGTGTTTTTCCAGCGCCGCATTTTTTGACTCTGATCTCCAGCATCAGCAGTCCTCACTCTCTCCCAGATGACCATATATGTTAAACACATAAACTCTGAGATTTGAGCTTAAAGAATAAGGAATTCTTGAAGGCAAAAGTTAATGGAGGCGTTACCAAGTTGGAACCCCCTGGGGCTAATCAGTTTCACTCCTCCACACTTCCCAAGGAAACGTCATGGACCCTGCCAAGTGATGGTCCATGAGAGAGAACCACAGGAATTGCTGGAAGGTCCATCAGGTTCTTCAGTTGATGAGACTCCTCTTGGAAGCAGCTGAGAAAATGGGAAGATTGTTGGCGCGTTACCATGAAATGTTTCCACATCAAACTCGGACAGTGCTGGAGAACCTCAGCAGGTCTGGTGGCATCTGTGGAGGGACAGACAGAAGTAATCTGAAGGGGTCAGACTGGACTGGAAACTCTCTCTGTCTCTCTCACACCCCCACAGATGCTGCCAGACCGACTGAATTTCTCCAGCACTGTCCGTGCATGGTTTCCCGTTTCCAGCATCTGCAGTTAATCTGCTTTTATTCAAACGTTTTTACCTGTCTTGTGAATAGAGCAGGGAGATGGATGGTGTCTCCTTCACAGATGACTAACATCCAGGGACCGGCTTTGACTCTAGCCCCCTGCCCAGTTTGGACAACAACTTTACTGTCAGCTCGCCCCCCTCCCCCCCCCCCAACCTCCTCCCTCCCTCATCCCCCCGACCCCTGCTCCACCCCCAGCCCCATTATAGCTTCTGGGGTTAGTGGAGGTATGTGTCTGAACAGAAGAACAAAATGGAAAAGCCCCAGTCTCTGTGCACTCTGCAGGCGCCACAGTGCATGGCTGTGCAGGGAACATTCAGAGTAAAAATGATCACTTCCTCAGTCAGCAATGAGTGTGACAATTTGTCTTGAACACTGGTTGACACATCTGTGCTGCCCATTGGGTCAAGAATTTGGAAGATTTTGATTTGATCTGATGTGATTTGTTATTGTCGCATGTACCTGAGTACAGTGAAAAGTTTTGTTTTGTGTGCAGTACAGACAGTGCTTGAGGGTAATAGAACAGAGTGAGGAACACAGTGTTACAGTTGCAGTGTGGGTGTACAGAGAGCGAGGTCAACATGACATTGAAAATTTGGGAGATCCATTCAGTGTCCTAACAGCAGCAGGGAAGAGCTGTTCTGGAACCTGTTAGTATGTGTGTTTAAGCTTTTGTATCTTCTCCCTGATGGAAGGGGTTAGAAGAGTTGATAACTGGGGTGGGAGGGGTCCTTGATAATGGTGGCTGCCTTCCTGAGGCAGCAGGAAGTGTAGATGGGGCCAATGGATGGAAAGTTGGCTCACGTGATGGTATGGGCTGTGTTCACAAATTGCTGTAATTTCTCACTGTCCAAGGCAGAGCAGTTGCCATAGCAAGCCGTGACGCATCCAGGGAGTAGGGTTTCTATGGTACATCTATAAAAATCGGTCAGCGTCTTTACGCTAATGCCACATTTCCTTTGCCTCCTGAGGAAGTTTCAATGTTGTGTTTTCTTCATCGATGTGGACGGACCAGGGCAGATTATTGGTGATCCCTGAGTGGGAAAAGGGCTCTCTCAATGCGAGTTCAATCTTTACCATTCAGTTTCACATTTGGGAAGCTTTGATTCAATCACAAAACTATTTTGCTGCCGTTGGCTGGTAAACAAAAACAAAAACACAATTATTCGGTTGTTACGTGACAAGGATGCACTGTTTCAGTGTCCCAGAGACAATACAGTATAGCCCACTTGGAGGAGCGACTGATGACCCAAGGCCTTTGATTGATCACTGAGGGAGAGAAGAGGGCTGAATGGCCAGGGTTTAGCCCTGAACCAACCTCACAAAAAACAGCTTGTTATCCTGACATTGAGCACACTCTTGTATCTGAAACCTTCCTGTGAGCAAATTGGCAGCTGCTGTTCCTCTTATTGAAGCAGGGACTCTGATACAAATCTGCTTCACTGGTTGGAAAACACTATGAGACATCCTGAGGCTGTGGAAGGTGCTACGTAAATGCAAGCTAGTTTTTTTTTCCTTCCTGTTCTAAATGTAAGTGGACAGGCCATGACATGACATGTGACTGCAGGACCCTTCCTTGTGCCACACATTCGGAAGTAATAACAGCACCAATCAGGGCTCAGAGACTCCCGAGATGTTCACAGCATGGAAAAGGCCTTCCAGCCCATTGAGTCTGCACCAAACTCTCCTTGTCCAACTGTCCAGCACTTGTCCCATAGGCTTGTATGTCTGCCCAAAACAAGTGCACATTGGTGTGTTTCTTCAATATCATGTGGGATTCTACCTGTCCCATCATCACAGGCAGTGCACAGTCTGTTAAACATTGGCATCTCCACCTCTGAGACAGACTGGGGTAATAAGAAGCTGTTCTCCGTTGGCTAGTGTACTTTGTAATGACTCGTGGATGGAAAATCATCCCCAGATACAGCATGAATCAATTGTGTTCTCAGACAACAAGAGGAAGACCACCAAGAACGATAGAAAAATGTCACCGTTGGCTTGTCAGGGATTGTGTTCAATGTTGAATGAAGCCTGTTGCTCTTGGGGCATAGTGAGGGGAAGTAACAGATAGATGGTTGGCGTCATCAGTGGTTGGTATTTCCCAGCATCCCCACCTGTTTCTCCCAAACGGACACCAATGGATGACTCCTCATTATTAAAATTGCGTCCAAGCTAGAATGACTTCAGCCAGTGCTGAGGCCATTGTGTCTGAATGAGAACTTCTTATTCAAGGGATGGGGGTGTCTGTGGCTGGACCATCCCTAATTGCTCAGAGGGCAGTTAAGAGTCAACACCTTGCTGTGGGTGTGGAGTCACGGGTAGGCCAGACCAGCTAAGGATGGCAGTTTCCTTCCCTAAAGGACATGAGTGAATCGGATGGGATTTGACAAGTGACAATGGTCACATGGTCACTGTTCAGATCTCACCATCTGCCAGAGCTATGCCCAAGAACATGAGGCTCCCTGGATTACTAGGCCAGTGGTATTACCACTCAACATTGTTTGCTGTGTGTGTGTGTGTGGAGGAGGGCAGGGAATGTGTGTGTTTGTTGTGTGTGCTGTCCAATAATCAACAATGGTTTCATGGTCACCATGAGACCATTAATCCCAGATTCTTTATTGAATTCCAATTCCACCATATACCATGGTTGGATTCAAACCCCAGATGTCCAGCACACGAGCAGAGCTGCCTGGATTAATAATCTCATCGCCTCTGTGTTGGTCGACTATGTTGTCTGTGTCAGTGTTGGTGGACCATCCTTCACTGGTACTTCCTCTGGGAATATCTGATACTTGGAGTTTGTCAGAGACGGCTGTCAAAATGCCTCCACTGGGGTCATTCATTTTCAGTGCTTTCCCAAGGTCAGCAACACCCAGGTTCAGGACAACGTGTTTAGGGTCATAGTCATCGTGATGTACAACACTGAAAGAGACCCTTTGGTCCAACTCATCAATGCTGACCAGATATCCTAACCTAATCTAGACCCACTTTCCAACACTTGGCCCATATCCCTCTAAAACCCTTCCTATTCACAGACCCATCCAAATTCCTTTTCAATGTTGCAATTGTACCAGCCTCCACCACATCCTCTGGCAGCTCATTCCACACACGTACCACTCTCTTAGGTCTAAGTTGCCCCTTAGGTCCCTTTTATATCTTGCCGCTCTCACCCTAAACCTATGCCCTCTAGTTCTGGACTCCCCAACCCCAAGGAAAAGCCGTTCTCTATTTACCCTACCCATGCCCCTCATAATTTTATAAACCTCTACAAGGTCACCCCTCCGACGCTCCAGGGAAAACAGCCCCAGCCTGTTCAGCCTCTCCCTGTAGCTCAAACCCTCCAACCCAGGCAACATCCTTGTAAATCTTTTCTGAACCCTGTCAAGTTCCACAACATCCTTCCGATAGGAGGGTGTTGATGTTGAAGGTTATGGATGAGATGCCAATCAAGTGGGGGCTGCTTTGTCCTGGATGGTGTTGAGCTTCTTGAGTGTTGTTGGAGCTGCCCGCATCCAGGCAAGTGGGGAGTATTCCATCCCACTCCTGACCTGTGCCTTGTAGATGGTGGACAGGCTTTAGGGAGTCAGAAGGGAAGTAACTCAGTGCAGGATTGCAAGCCTCTATGCTTGTCCCATGTCGTAGGAAATTGCATTTGCTATCTATTGGTGTTGATCTGAGTCTCTGACCCACAGCGATAGGGTTGAGCTAGCAGTGCAGAGAAGCTCAGTGCTCTTTTTATTTGTGCTATCAAATGGTTAAATCCATTGGAGCCAACTTGTGGCCGCTGCTTTTGTTTCTCCAGCTCAGTTGATGAATAATGCAGCTCACAGTCCTGCCGGTATGAATTGGTCCCCCACTTGGAAAATGGAAGAAAATACTGCAATTTGGAGTGAGCAGAGTGCCAAATCCAAGTTGGGATGTCTGGGCCACACCTGATAGTTTTCACTGGAAACTGTGTGCCAAACTTGCTGGCATTCCTCAGATGAATGAGAATACTTTTCAGGCATCTTTACTGGGTCACTTACAGCAAGACGGCACAGGAAGGAAGGAGGCCGGTTGGCCCATTGTGTTTACAGGGAACCATCCAGGTTCATGCCAACTCTTGGACAGTAACCCTGTGTGTTCTTAACATTCATTCTGGGTTCATCTGCAAGGGCTTCTCTGTTTGCCGACCCTCTGAGGCAGTGAGTTTCAGTGTCCCCCTCACCCCATCCCACCCCTGAAACCCCCTGCATAAATCTCTGCTTTAAATCTCGGAAATGCACCCCTCAAACAAACTTGTCCTTCCTCTCCAGTCTGGTTAGATTCCCTCATCGGACCAATCCTCATCCTCCTATGCTTCAGGGACAAGAATCTCGGACATGTCCAACCTTCCATCATTGCAAGTGTTCCCGTTCACCTCGGCCAATCTCCGCTGCACCCTCAGGGTCTGAGGAGCACCTCGCTTTGCAAGCTGCCAGGGACGGAGGGACTGTCTTATGACAAGAGGCTGTGCAGGCTGGGCCTGTACTCATTGGAGTCAAGAAAAACGGCAGGGAAGATGTGGAGTGGTTGTTCGTCCCTTGTGGGAGAGTCCGGGACCAGAGGGTGTAATCTCTGTGTTAAGGCAGAGATGAGGAGGGATTTCTTCTCTCAGAGTGGAGTGAATCTGTGGGATTGTTCACTGCAGAGGGCTGTCGAGGCTGGGTCATTCAAAGTTGAGACAGGCAGATGTTTAAAGGGAATCCAGGGTTATGGGGAAAAGGCAGGACAGCAGAGTAGAGGGTTATTAGATCAGCCATGGTGTCATTGAATTGTAGAGCTGACTCAATGGGCCGAATGGCTTTCTTCATACCGGCAGGACTGTGAGCTGCATTATTCATTACGATGTTGGCTCAGCTAGACTGCTATCGGTTGGCTAGGAGGAATTCAGTATATGTTTCCATTGTGCCCAGGACCTGTACAGTTAAATGGGAGAGTGTAGAGGCTGGAGAATCAAGACCCAAGTTCAGAAAAACACAGGCTTTTCTTTGGAGCAGAGCTGCTACTAGATCAAGTGAAATCTCCCGGAGACCAGATGGAGAAACATGGGGGCTCAGAGGGATAAAGAAACCTCGCTTAGCTGGCACATTTGAAGTCAGAAAGATTTAATTTGATGAAGCAACTCTGTTTTGAAGTGATCCTCATTTGTAAACACAGAGAGGGTGATTGCAAAATCGACCAAGTGTTATCAATCTCCTCTGGCCCCCGTGAACATCCATGACATCAGAATTCTTCCTGTTTTTATATTTTCAGGCAAGCCAGACTGAGACATAAGCAAAATATATTGTGTACAACTTCGATCATGTTGGGTCTGTGCCCTGTGTTCATCTCTCTCTCTCTCTCTCACACACACACTCTGTCTCTCTCTCTCTCTCTCTCTCTCTATGAAGCTATCGAGTGTCTGCAAAGCCTCATTTCACTGTTGGTTTCCAAGTCAATGGGTTGTGTCAGGGTCAGCCTTGAAGGATGTCTTTTTTTGGGGTGGGAGTGGGGGGGGATGGCTTTCAGAGCTGAGGCATTTCCCGTTGTCCAACTTCCAGCCAGGATTGAAACATGATTTGGCTGAGCACGAGGTGGATTGTTTTGCACATGTTCTCTCACCACCTACTCTCTCTCTCTCTCATAGGAAGACTCTGATTCTGAAGGCATGCCCAAGAAGAAATGGCCAACTGTGGATGCCTCCTATTATGGAGGTCGAGGTGTGGGAGGGATCAAAAGAATGGAGGTAGGAAGACAATCCTGAATGTAAGTGAACAGAATGGGTTTTGATGGCACATGTTCTCAAATGAGCACAGTGCAAAGGTTTCTAAGTTGCCAATTGCAACACCATCTCAGGGAGAAAGGTACCCAGGGACAGCTTCTTCAGTTCCAGGATTAGTTACTGTATGACTCTGTCACCAACCCACAGTACCACCTTCAGGACAGGCCACCTCGCTACAATCCTTGCCCCTCTTGTTTTGGTGATCTGGGGTGGGTGACAGACACTGAACGGAGGGGGGAAAGGCACACTGTGTCTCTTCGGAAAATGGTAATACCTCTTTGGTAAATCATTGGCTTGTTCAAAACAATCCAAATGGGTGGCAAGTGCTGAGGATAACACAAATGATTCGAGCGATCGTCATTCAGGAGATGATCATAATCATTTTATGTCGAGGTCGTGTATGACTTAAGAAAAGGATCGCACAGTATGATCCCATT
Organism: Chiloscyllium plagiosum; assembly: GCF_004010195.1. Classification (NCBI taxonomy): domain Eukaryota; kingdom Metazoa; phylum Chordata; class Chondrichthyes; order Orectolobiformes; family Hemiscylliidae; genus Chiloscyllium; species Chiloscyllium plagiosum. Next base: position 5,379,490 of record NC_057751.1, read on the forward strand.
CATTCCAACAAGCAAAGCCTCCTTAATGCATGGAATGGTCAGACACTCACACAGTACAGAACAGGCCCTTCGGCCCCTTGAGTCTGTGCCAACAGGCAAAAAGAAGACCCATCATGAAAAGTCTACTGCCCCAGCATTTTCTCGTGACGTGCAGAGATCAGGAGATTGAGTTGGTTAAGCTCTCTGTTGTGTTCTGAGCAGCTATATGGGTGCTCCCTTCCTGAGCCAGCTCCCCCCACTATCACAAATCCTACCCACCCCCCAACCGGAAGGTGACTAGGGTAGCCTTGAAACAGTTGGGCTGTCTCCTCATGCCATGAGCTGACCTCCTGACCATAACTGGCAGAGGAGCTGTCCCTAGCCCAGGGTGGATCTCCCCGGATGGGATAACCATTCGAGAATGACCAGGCACCAGAGGAATGAGTAAATGTCTCACTGCCCCCACCAGCTCGTTCTGATGCAGTGTTTACAGGAAATAATATCACAGTCAGGCTTCTTTCCAGAATGGAACTTCTTTATCATTGTTTTGCCTGCACCTGTCTGCTCCTTTCCCACTCACCCGAAGAGTTTCCTGACTTCTGTGGGCTTGTTAAAAAACTCCTGCCTCTGTCCTCCACCTGGAGGAGCTGCAACACAGAGTGACCTTTCACCCAGCCCCCACACCCACACTCTCAGAGTCTTTCTCCCTCGCCATCTCCACCTTTGTTTCTTCTCTTCCCACTCTCACGCACTCCTCCCCACCCATTGTCAGGCAAACGCCCGTGAGATTTTTCCCATCCCGCTCTCTGGTGCCCAATCCAACCCGCTCAGCCACCCTGAGGGTATTGTTCTGTGCCTCGGTGGAATGGAGCTGAGGGGCCGAATGGCCCATGCGTGTCCCCTCTTTCTCATGAAGAGATTCGCTATCGTCTTGCCAAATCGTTACGAGCAGGAATACCCCGGTCGGTGAAGGACACACAGGGTCACAGGTAAATCCAAGTAAGACGGGTGGGGGGGGTTTGATCTCTCTCTCTCTGCCTGACTGCATTCACCGCAAATCGTGCTTGACCCATCCATTGTGAACCGATTGCCCACTCAATCCCACCCTCGGATTGGCTGACGGGATCTTCCTTTGCGTGCACCATTGCCCGGGCCGTGGTGCCAGAGGCACCCATTTTGCCTCCGAGGCAGCCAGCTGAGACCCAAGCCCCACAGGCAGCTTCTCAAAGGCCGGCGTTCCCACTTTTGCAGGTCCGCTGGGGAGAGAAGGGATCGACCGAAGAAGGCGCTAAGTTGGAAAAGGCCAAAAACGCAAGAGTTAAAATGCCGGAGCAAGAGTACGAGTTCTCCGAGTTGGGGATTCAGAACAACAACAGAGCTCGGCAGATGAACGCCCCCAGGAAGTGGTACTCACCAATCAAGGTAAGATCCCTTCAAACTCAACACAGCGGCTGCTCAGGGCAAAGGCGCCTAGTGAATGCAGGGGTCCACACAGCGTGGAGGAGAAGGAGAGATTCGTGTTGAGAAACTTCAGAACCCAAGTCCTGCACTTGAGATCAAAACTGAAGGGGGTTACTCCAGTCTGTTGCCGCACGGGTGGGGTGGTGGACAATTGGAATCTTTTAACAGAGCAGAAAGTGCTGCAGGAACTCAGGTCTGGCAGCCTCTGTGTGGGGGTGAGAGAGTGATCAACAGGACTCAGATTTACTGTCTGAAGAACTCAGCAGGGATTGGAGAAGAGTCACTGTGCTCAAAATGTCAACTCTCTCTCTCAGACCAGAGGCTGCTAGATCTGCTTGGGTTTCTCCAGCACTTTCTGTTTTATTTCAGATCACCAGCATTCGCAGCGTTTCAACTTTACGTGAAGTCTCTCATTAAACATTTCATGTGTTCAAGTACTTTGAAGAAACCCTGTCTGCTTTAAAACTGAGGAAACATGGCAATATTGAGTCTAAACCGAAGCCACGAGGAGAGATTGGAGAGTTTGGGGGATGTTTTCCTGAGAGCAGAGAAGGCTGAGGGCGTGACATGGTTGAGGTGGACAACATTGTGATGGGTAGAGATAGAGGAGGCAGGAGGAACTTGTTTTCCTGAGCAGGCAGTTCAAAAACCTGAGGTCAGCAATTCAAGCTTAGTGGCAGAGTGGGTTGTGAGGGTGGTGGGTGTCTGAAACTGACAGCATCAACCCTAAACCTGCATCTGCACCTTTAGTGCCGGAAGCTGCAGAGTTATGTGCTCGGCACATGAGCACAGGATTAGAAAGGGCATCTGATTGTCTGTGAGTTGGCAAGAGTAAGATGGGCCAAATGGTCTCTTTCTTTTGCTGTTTCATTTCACGGTTCTAAGTGGCCGTTGTGTGCAGACAGAGAGAGAGAGAGAGGGGGGTACCAAGTCAATGGAAGGTGATCTTTGGTCAGAACTGAAGGAGGAGGGGAGAAACTTGGAAGGTCGAGGGGCAGGAATGAACAAAAAGGAGTCCCTGAGATAGGGTGGAGGGCAGGAGGGAATAAATCACAAATGCCTTCACCATGTAACGGCCAAGGAGAGTGCTCATAGCGGCCAGGTCCAGCTGAGGTAATCATGAACGGTTTTGTAGTAAACATCTGAATGCAATATGTCGGGAAAGGAAGGAGGGAAAAAAATACAGGAACAACCCAGCAAAGCAAAACAAAAAACCAATAAAATAAAGACAAGCTAAGGTTGTCACACCGAACACCAAATCCAGAAGGCTGTAGAATGTCAAAAGAGAAAGGCTTGGTCATTTGTTTGTATGTCCGTGTCCGTGTGTGCGTGTGCACGTGCATGTCTGTATATGTGTGTGCTCTCAGTGCCGCCTTGTGAGAGACCGAAACGAGAAACCCTCAACTTAAGGTCAGCACTCAGAAATCCAGTGTGGAATTCAGGACGAACCTCTTCACTCAGAGAATCAGGAATTTCCTTCCTTCTACGGGGAATGCCATCAGTACATCAGGATGCTTGAGAAACACTTGGACCAGAAAGGAATTGAGAGATTGGTTGACGCTGTGAAATGAACAAGGGGTGTGGATGAAGCTTAAACAGAGCACTGCCAAGTTTGGTGGAGGGGTTTGATGTTGGGGCCAGTCTGATTGAAAGGGAACACACAGTGTGTTGGGTTCCAATGCCCCAGTCACTGGTGGATTGTTTACAATGGACAAGAATCCATTCCAAGATGATAAATGAAGACAGTGTGAACTGCACGCAGAAACGCCCTTTGATTCCCATCTTGGCAATGATTCAGAAAGCCCACAGGACCACATGCTCTATGGATGTCCCTTTCAACCCATGGGTCACTGGAAGGGGAGATCTGGGCTGTTGACATTCACTGCCCAAGACCAGACTACCAAAAAACAATCGACATTCCGAGAACATAGACAGATTGCTGTGATTGCAGCAAGTCTTCACGTTGGGAATAATGTCTTGGGAAACAAATCTCTCACCTTTCCAGGATGCACAGTTCACAACAGGTGAATGAACACAGGTTCTATTGCTCAGGTTGGGTGTACAATACAAGATCGAGTACTTGGCTTCAGATCCTCCAGCAGAAATTAGGACAACTGTATTGAAACACCTTCTGTTTGGCTAAGATTCCAACATCCAGTGACTCCGATTACAACACTCTCCAACTCCACCACAGGCAGAACCTCCCCTTTCTTAAAATGAGTCAGACTTTGAAGCTCAAACATCAACAACGATGCATCGAAAACAAATCTGTTTTGTTGGTGATGATTGCCCAACAAGCTTGGCCAGTTAGCAATTAGGATGTCTTTGACTGTGCTTCTCAAAGTCCTGGAGGTTTGACCTTTGAGCTGATGGCACGTTGGGCTGGAATTGTTCAGCTCGTCAACAAGAGATGAGCTCCTGCTTTGAATCTGGCAAACGTCTTACTGCTGGCTTTGGAAAATCATCATCATCATCATCATCACAAGCCAAACGCCTTGGAAACAGAGGGCTGACTGGCATCTGACAAATTGTAATCGGAAGCTTGGAAAAAATCAAGAATGAAAAGGAACCCAAGCGCAAATCAACAGGGGAGAGTTCTTTGAGAACTGAAAATAATTGTGAGAAAGGTACTTTGTGCGCAGCACTGGGTTTGATGCAGGATTTGACTTCATGGCTTTCAGTTTTGTTTCCTGTCACTCAGAGATTCCCCAGCTGCCAACATTTCATCAGCACCTCTTTTCTGACAAACATCCATCTCAACAGAAACTCTGAGTGTCCCATAACCATACACATGCACTCCAGCAGGGAGTGGTGAACAGTGAAGAGAGGGGGCCAACAGGTGAAGGGGTGTGTTCATTTGCATAAATGGTACTAATCTCCCACCAAGACATGGCTGAGATATTTGTATCATCCATTGTCACAGGGGAGGCGCTGGAAGACTGGAGGGTAGCTCATGTGGTGCAATTATTTCAGAAAAGCTGTAAGGAAATGCCAGGAACCTATAGTCTGATGAATCGGACATTGGTGATAGGGAAGTTGTTGGAGGGAATTCATGTGTTTGGAAAGGCAAGGACTGATTAGGGATAGTCACCATGGCTTTGTGTGTGGGAAATCATGTCTCACTAAAGATTGAGTTTTTTTGTAAAGTTGACAAAGAGGATTCATGAGGACAGAGCAGTGGATGCTGTCTACATGGTCTTCAGGAAAGTGTTCAACAAGGTTCCACACGATAGGCTGGTTAGTAAAGTTAGATTTCATGGGATCCATGGAGAGCTAGTCAATTGGATACAAAATTGGCTAGAAAGTAGCAGACAGACGGTGGTGATGGAGGGTTGTTTTACAGACTAGAGGCTTGTGACCAGTGGTGTGCCACCAGGATCGGTACTGAATCCACTGCTTTTCATCATTTATATAAAAATTATTTGGATATGAACATCGGAGGTATGGTTACTAAGTTTGCAGATGATACCAAAATAGACAGTGTAGTGGACAGATTATCTCAGATTCCAATAGGATCTTGATCAGATGGGCCAATGGGCTAAGAGACAAATGGAGTTTAACTTAGGTAAGTTTGAGGTGCTGCATTTTGGAAAGGCAAATCAGGGCAGGACTTATGCACTTAATGGTAAGGTCCTGGGAAGTGTTGCTGAACAAAGAGACCTTGGGGTGCAGGTTCATAGCTCCTTGAAAGTGGAGTTGCAGATAGACAGGGATAGTGAAGGCGGCATTTGGTATGCTTTCCTTTATTGGTCAGAGTATTGAGTACAGGAGTTGGGAGGTCATGTTACAGCTGAACAGGACATTGGTTAGGCTATTGTAGGAATACTGTGTTCAACTCTGATCTCCCTGCTTTAGGAGCATGTTGTAAAACTTGAAAGAATTCAGAGAAGATTTGTTGCCAGGGTTGGAGGATTTGAGCTACAGGGAGAGGCTGAATAGGCTGGGGCTGTTTTCCCTGGAGCGTTGGAGGCTGAGGGGTGACCTTATAGAGGTTTATAAAATCATGAGGGGCTTGGGTAGGATACATAGACAAGATTGTTTTCCTAGAGTAGGGGAATATAAAACTAAACAGTATAGTTTAAGGTGAGAGGGGACAGATTTAACAAGTTTGAGGAGTAACTGTTTCATGCAGAGGGTGTTGTGTGTATGGAATGAGCTGCCAGAGGAAGTGGTGGAGGCTGGTACAATCACGACATTTAAAAGGCATCTGGATAGGGACATGAATAGGAAGGGGATATGGGCTAAGGGTTAGCAAATGGGACTAGATTAGATTCAGACATCTGGTCAGTGCAGTTGGTCTGAAGGGTCTGTTTCTGTGCTGTATGACTCAATGCAATCAACATTGGGCACCTCCAGGGCAGGTGACCAACAGCTTGGCCAAGGAGGAATGTTAAGGAAGGAAATTCTGGAGCTCAGGCAGCTGACAAGAGTGAACATGAACAGCACAGCAGTTAAACTGGGAAACGTGCGAATCTGTAGAATGGGAGGAGGAGATTTCTAAGCAGCTTGAACACACAGAAATGTCGAGCTCAATACCACCTGACAACATCACTGTTCGGTGACCTGTCGTGACAAGATCTGGGAGTATTTGTGAATTTTATGCTGCTACCATCCTTTTACAGTGCTGTTCTCAAATACCTGCAACATATAAGCAGTCATGCATTTCTGTTTATCGTGCAGTCAACCCTCTTTCTACACTTTTATCCAACCCCTTTGTTATGGACCAGACCCCTCAACATATTTGAAGAAGGTAGCCTTGACCCGGATATTTTCTTATTTTAAAATTGTGAAGTTCCATGTTTCAGATACAATGCAACTCATCAAACTCATTAATGTTCACCAAAGCAGAATTTATTTAAACAGGGTAGTTCAAATGCAAAAAAAACAAGGAATAACTTGGAATAACTATTGGGAAAGAAAAACCTAACAGAATTACCGATACATGACCTGTTACTAATTAACTGTTCCAATATAGTAACATCCCAATCACGCACCTCAAGGCAAAAGGCAAATTCAGACACTTACTCTGACATGCAGTTCTCCAGTCCAGGAGGAAAAACAACATCAAGAGAAGATTCAGAGAAAGTAACAGCTGGGAGACATTCACTGAAATGTCCAACTCTGTTGAGACCCCAAGGGCTTTTGCTTAAAACTCAACCTAAAACTGAAAGAAACTCGAAGTCCTGGTCTGAGAGAGCTGGCCCTGGCCCCGCTCCCCACCCCAGGCTGCTTCCATTGTTCCAACATTTAAAACAAAAATTGCCAAAGCCTCACAAGTTGTTTACTTTGCTACAGACAGCTCGACACCTCTGCCTCACAATTTTTCTTCAAAACAAAAGGACAAAATGAAATGAGAGCATTGAAAAACATCCTGCTGTATTTGCCCTAGTGCACTTATTAAAATACCCTTTCAGTCCATCTATGTGATTAAACTGAGTTTCTGTCTGAGGTTGCGAGTTGTCTGGGTAAAGACGGGTCTTCCTAAGTGTATTCCCTGTTGGATTTGTTTATGACCACTTCAAATCTGTGTTCTGCAGTCCTCACCTTGGCCCCAAGTGGAAACGTCCCTTCCCTCATTCTCAACAAGAGGGGCTCGGACTCTGCCCTGCAGTCTGAAGGAGGATGGGGGAAGAGGCTGAAGGAGGCTTCCGGCTCCAGGTCTCAGCTTCACCAAGCAGGAGAAAGTTGGGAGTGGGGCTGGGGGGGGGGGGACCGTTGATGGCGGGAAGCTGAAAAATTGCAGAATTTGGAAGTTGCCTTCCCTCGCTAAGGCCACAGTTTTGTTTTGTCTTTTCAGGGCAAGTTGGACGCACTGTGGGTTCTACTGCGAAAAGGCTACGACCGGGTATCGATAATGAGGCCCCAACCTGGAGACAAGGTAGTGTACAACTCTGACTGGTTAGCTGGGCTTGGGATGGGGCACAACAATGGGCCAATTCCAGAAGACCACCTCTCTCTCTCTCTCTCTCCAGTTGATTGTGTAGCAGCGTCCGGGATGTGGAAGGGTTGGTAAGGTTGGGGAATGAGTAATTCTCAGCCGGGGGTTGGCAAAGGTCTGAGTGTGGTTCCCATCAATGAGGGACTCAGGAAGTGGCTGTGCTCTGTCATCAATCATGTGTTTATGTTTGATGGGGGAGCTGTGGTCACTCTTATCTGGTGGAAGATTATCATTTGCATTTCCAAATTGCCCCGCAGAAAGAAACAAAGAGAGACATTTCTTTATTCAGAAAAGAGGAAGGTCGAAGAGGGAAATAACAGAAACGAAAGATTCCCTAAAAAGTTGTAAATCAAGGGCAGTTGCAGAAAGTTTGGAATAGTGGAAGCCAAGCAGTCATGTGAGTCTAGTGTTGACTGATGATGTCAATGGAGAGAGGGAACAGCTGGTTTTCATAAGCTCAGTAAAGCTCTGCACACGGAAATTGTCAGAAACACCAACCACTATCAAGGACTTTGCTCCACAATTACTGCTCTGAAAACAAACTCAAACACACATGCCCGTCCAGGCTTTAAGTGGAAAATATGTAGTTAGTCAGCAGTTACCTATATAACTTCAGCGGGGGGGGAAGTTTGATCGCTCGATTGGAGTTTATTCCCTGAAAACCTCACCCAGGAATCCTCGCTCACTCTTCCCTCTGCCTGACAGCCTGTTCCAACTTTCCCAGAGCATTGAACTGCAGCAAAAGGAGGTCACTTATACTTCTGTGGTTTCCAACTTGCGGTTTGTCCCATTTCCAGACAAGTACCTGTGGGCAGTTTGCAGTTTTGACTGACTCAACCTCAGCTGTGTCGGAGAAACACAGAAAGCTGCCGTAAGGGGAGGCCATTCAGCCCTTCGATCCTGCTGTACCGTTCAGCAGAATCGTGACTCATTCCCTCTACCTCAATTTCTGGATATTTGACCACAATACCTTTAATGCGTCCAAATGTCTGTTTGCAGCGCTCCGAAAGCTAGTGCTTCCAGTTAAACCCGTAGGACCATAACCTGGTGTTGTGTGACTTTTAACTTTGTACATCCCAGTCCAACACCGGCATCTCCAAATCATGTCTTTTTCTTGGGGGAGAGGAAAGGAGTATGGAATGGGGCAGACCACTGACCCCCATCCCAACACCTTCTGTAGGACCAGATTCCACAGGTTTAAATGGAGACGGGCAAAGACTTAAAAGGTACCGAAAAGGGGCAACTTTTTCCACACAGAGGGTGGTGCGTGTGTGGAAGGAGCTGCCAGAGGAAGTGGTGGAGGCTGGTACAGTTACAGCAAAGTAGTCTTTCTGATCCCACCTCCTCGACGTCAGTGTCCAGCAAGTGCCTCAGTTGCGTTCACCTTGACTCAGCCTCTGCAACATCTTCATACTCCGACAAAGACAAATGCAAAATACTGCTTTTGCGTTTCAGCCATTATCACGTCTGCTCATTGTCACACTCCTCTGTGTGGGATCTTGCTGTGCACGAATGAGCCAGGGTGGGACTGGAATGCGTCAGCGGACTCAGAGGGAAGTGGCAGTCAAAGTTGCAGAGGGACGGGTCACAATTTTCATGCAACACACAAGAGACTCTTTGGCCCGTCAAATCTGCACCTACCCACCTAAGCACGTCCCACTGTCCAGCTTATCCCCACTTGGTCCACAGCCTCGAATGTTCGGACATTTCAGGTGCTCCTCCACGTGCCCTTTACAAGATTGTGAGGTTTCCTGCCACAACACTCCAGATTCCTATCGGCTTCTGGGTGAAAAATTATTAGGTCAAACTCACTCTCAACCTCTCTCCCTTCACCTTAAAACTGTGCCCGTCATTGTTGACCCGTAAGCCAAAGCAGACAGCTGCTTCCAATCCCCCCTGTCCATACCCTTAGCACCTTTTACAGCTCTCTCAGCCTTCCCTGCACTGAAGAAACCTGAACATATCCAGCGTCCCCTGGGTTGTGAAAATGCTGCATCCCACACACGGTCTTAGTCAGTCTCTCTCCTGAGAGAGAGAGAGAGAGAGGTGTTACACAATTCAAACATGGCGTCCTGTCACCTGAGCTACATTGGAACAACCCAAAACAGAAGGGTGAGGACAGAGAGGGCAGAATGACTGAGATAGCAATGTAACACAACCGCATATCATGAGAAGCATGAATTAGAAAGAGTTACCAGAAGGAACTTTCATGAGGAAAGTCTGCCATAAGCTCTTGAAGAACTGAAACACAAAATCTTCCTTGGCATGAGTGCAGTTGAATGAAAGTTTTATCCCCAGCAACCGGCAACCCACAAGATCTGAGTTTGCTGTTTGTTTTGAACCATGCAGGCAGTGACACTTTCAAAGGGATGGATGGGAAGGATCACATGGCAAGACTGCAGATAGAAATTTTATTCCATCACATAAAAAGTAGTGTGGTGTAAGCATTTTTAGGAGGTAGCCTGTGATCCAAACTCCATCAAACTTTCCCCATTTAACATGCAAATAGTCAGAAATCCCTGCCAGTTAGATGTTGTCACAGTAAAGGTTACCCTCTGTCTGGCCAAAGCTTACAACCTGGTGTCTTCAATGGGAGCGTCAACATGACAGTGGGACTAGGCAAGCTGGCTGCTTTTCTGCGGAGAGTGTGGTGCTGGGAAAGCACAGCAGGTCAGATAGCATCTGAGGAGCAGGAGAATCGACATTTCATGCTGCTTTCCTGTGTCTGTCTCTATCAGGTTCTTGCGGTTTGACTTGGCTGTGATGAGCAGAGATATCTTCACAAAAACCTTTTAACCTTGACGCCATCCAGGACAGAGCAGCCCCCACTTGACTGGCAGCATATCACAAACATCCACTCCCTCCCCCACCGGTGCTCAGTAGCAGCAGTGTGTACCATCTACAAGATACACTGCAGCAATTCACCAAAGATCCTCAGGCAGCACCTTCCAAACCCATGACCACTTCCATCTAGAAGGACAAGGGGCAGCAGATAAATGGGAACACCACCCACTGCAAGGTCCCCTCCGAGCCCCTCACCATCCTGACTTGGAAATATATCACCGTTCCTTCAGTGTCCCTGGGTCACAATCCTGGAAGTCCCTCCCTAAGGGCATTGTGGGTCAACCCTCAGCACATGGACTGCAGTGGCTCAAGGAGGCAGCTCACCCCCACCTTCACTAGGGGGGTAACTAGGGACGGGGTAATAAATGGTGACTAAGGCACAAGTGAATTAAAAAAAGTTAAAAAAAAGAGTCAGGGTCCCACATGTAGAAGTCTTTGACTTTTGTGGCACAAATGGGAAATGGTGGAGAAATAGTCCCAGTGAGATAGTTGAGCGTTTGTTGACTGAGGAATCTTCGGTGAGATGGTTGCTGGTGTGACAGGCCCTGGTGTTGATGGTTAGTAGTGGAGGCTGTGTTCTTTCTGGCTTGAGTTAACAGGAGCAGCAGATTCCTGCTGCCGTTGTCATGACGACGGAAAAGGTTGCTTGCCAAAACGAAAGAAGGGCTGGAGTTTGGCAGCTTTTCCTGCACCATCGACAAGGGACAGAGGCAGCGAGAGTGGTGTCTGGACTGGAGAGAGTCAACATCCAACCAAAAGGAATTGTTTTCGCTGAGAGGGCTGGAGGCTTATAATAATGCTCACTGAGACTCAAATTTGCGAAACGATTTGGAATGCAGTGCTGGAAGGCTGAATAGTTTTGCGAGGCCACATTTAAAATGATTGAGGCTGCAAGTGCAGAATTTCTCCTCTGTTCCCCACCCCCTCTTCCCGTCGTTATTAACCCCAAAGGTAATTTAATTTCCTTCTGTAACTTTCACTGCTTTGAACATTGGTGCAGAATTGCCTGCCCTGTGTCAGGTTTATTGCCTTTTGCTGACTGATTTATTGCAACCTCTCGTGGTGTGAATCCTGTCACACGATGTGAAGTCTGGAGACGACAGCAGAGGCGGGGCGTGTGTGCGGCTGTGTCAGTCTCCCCTCATACATGAGCAGACTGACTGGCCCACTTCAACACTCCGATGAGGAATCTCCTCTCTCAGAGAGCTGAGTGTCTTTGGAACACTTTGGCACAGAGAGCTGTAGGGGACAGAGTCCTTGCGGATATTGAAGGCAGAGACAGGGAGAATCTTGATCAGTCGGGGAAACAAGGGCTACGGTGAAAAGGCAGGAAAGTGGACGTGAGGAATGCTGGATCAGTCATGATCCTGTCAAATAGCAGAGCAGGCTTGAGGGGCCGAATGGCCTACTCCTGTTCCCATTTCTAATGGTCTTAAAACTACCAATGAAACCCTTCTCTATTTGTTGTTACTTCCCTCAGCTCCTAAACGCCTAGGCCAACCTTGCTCTAGCTCAGAATATGGTACCCAGTCCTGGTCTCTTTGACAATGGGCCCTTGTTGAGAATGCCTTCCCTCACCCAACGGCTTCAACCTCAAGGCTCAAGGGGCTGCGTACAACCTCTTCTGAGAAGCATCAACTCAGAGCTGGGAGCCTGGGAAGGGTTTCAAGAGAGCTTTCTAGTCCCACTTGATCCGGCAACTTCAACATCCACTCCCTCTACCGCCCATGCCAAGTGTGCAGCAGTTTGTACCATCCACAAGATGTCTTGCTGCAACTCACATTGCTGTGTTTGAGTCACCCCTGGTGGTAACTTGGACCAATCCTATGGGATGGAGCATATGGAAAGTAAATGAAATTGGAGAATTCCATTGCAGGGGGGCTAACTGTGAGCAAACGTGGATGTGTGGACTGCATGGTCTTTCTTCTTGTACAAAGGCTGGTGGGGGTGCAGGGTAGTTACGCATGGTCTTTGCAGCACTCCTTGGCCTGGGTGTCTTTTTGATCAAAAACGAGGGGGAAACTGACCTCATTAATTACTGTATCCCATTGGTCTGAAGACCATGGCTAGTCTCTGAGTCCACACAATATTTTTCCCAGAATCCTGCTGTGCTCAACAGGGCAATCATGGAGAACTTCAATAGGTCAGTGCTGTCATCTTATACATGGGTGAAGTGCGGTGGGGAAGGGGTGTGGCACCGCATTAAGTGATCAGCATCTCTGACTGATTTTTAAACACATCCACTGATGGACAGAGGCATTTCCCCAATGCACTGCTGAAATGTCCTCATGTCCTTAGTCAGAGTTAAGGCCCGAACAAAGGGGCTGAAATTTGGCGGCCCATTTGATCATTGCGAATATGTTTCTCAATCCCATTCTCTTGCTTTCTCCCTGTAACCCTTCATCTCCTTCCCAAACAAGGACCTGTCTATCTCGGTCTTAAATACACTCAGTGACTTGGCCTCCACATCCCTCTGTGGCAATGAGTCCCACAGATTCCCCACCCTCTGGCTGAAGAAATTCCCCCTCATCTCGGTTTAAAAGGGTTGTCCCTTCACTCTGAGGCTGTGCCCTCAGGTCAGAATCTCTCCTCATCAGGGAAACATGTCCATGTCTACTGGAAGTTTCAATCAGATCCCCCCCCGTCCCCATCCTGCTAAATTCCATCAAGTACAGAGCTACAGTCCGCCTCATATGACGAGCCTTTCATCCACAGGATCATTCTCATAAGCCTCCTCTGCAGCTCCTCCAATGCCAGAACATCCTTCCTTCGATACGGGGCCCAAAACTGTTCACACTATTTCAAATGTGGTCTGGCCAGAGCCTTATACAGCTTGAGCAGTGTACCCCTGTTCTTGCATCCCTCGTCCTCTGGATGTTATTCTGGAGCAGGTGGGACTGGAACCCAAGCCTCAGAGGGAGGGACACTACCACTGCACCACAAGAGCAGTCTGGACAAGCACCTTCACTGCTGCTTCCAATTGGTTTTGTTCACTGTGAAGGACCCCGTGGACATTCCTCTCTCAAAGCCAACTCTCACATCAAAATTCTCTGCTGCATCACTTGGACTGCATTTCCAAAGAACTTCACTCTCCACGAACTGCTCTTTCTTTCTTGGGACAGGCAGTTCCATAAGTTGGCATCTACTCCAACAGGATTTCTGGAATCCCATTCCACTCAGGTCCTCAGGGAATTGCAATCTGAAACACTCACTTTTGTTTCTCTCTCTCTCTCTCTCTCTCTCGCTCTCTCTCTCTCTCTCTCTCTCTCTGCAGCGCTTGGTGCTTTAGTTTCACATTTCTGTCCTACCTCTGTAGCCTCTCCTTCTGCAGAGGGTAGGTCAAGAGCAGTAACCACTCTGTGCACTGCGAGCAATGCTGTGGTTTTTTTCCTGGGTTTCTTGCCAAACAAAAAAAAACTCACCATCACAACTGGAAAGAGTTAACTTTGGGGTGGTGTTGGTTTTGTGTGTTTAAGCAGTTCCTTACCAAGCCTGACTTTCACCCTCATTCCCCGACTTGTTGCAAAGCACTTGCCTAGATTTGTTTGAACTGACCTGGAGTGAGATGTTCACAAATCCCCCACATTGTTAGTACCTCAGCCTTCCTCTGCACTTCAAGAATTTGAGCTGGTTATAAACCACGTTGTGTTAAATTACTGATCATCCATTCACCAAAGCAGGAGGTGATCTGTCCCCCAAAACTATTCATCCAGATTTCATAGGCCATTCCAAATTCCAGTTTGTTCTTTAACTCTCTGAAGCACCAGCATTTTTCCCCCAAAATACTTACAATCAAACTGTTCAGAGATCTGACAGAACACCTCTGGAGCAGGGACAGCATCTTAACCCTAGCTTTTTAACCCCTCCAAGAACAATGCAGACAGTATCCCTCAGAAACACCTCTCCCCACCCCCTTTCACCCTAGCTCTTTATTCAATTCAAAAATCCATCAGAGAACCACCCAATCAGACATCAGCTCTTTAACAACTTGTGAAGAGGTAAATGTGCTCTCTCTCTCTGGGCTCTGATTTATCCTTAAAGGGGCCACTGTTTACAATGCCATCAGTTCACGCCCTGATCTCAAGAAGACACCACAGTCTGTTCCCCCCAACCCCACCCCACGTTAACATCATAGCGAAGGTACACAGCATTGCTATCCATGGGATTGAATGGAAGTACAGGGGATGACAGGGAAAGGACAGGAATGTATGCATGAGGAAAGATGGATCGGCCATGATCTGATTGAATGGAGAAGCAGCCTTGATAGCCTCCTCCTGTTCTGCTTTGCTGTGGTGCTATCGATACTCCCAATGGATAGATTCCTTTTCCGCAAAGTGGTTTCACTGAGTGGTGTCTACAACTCAGCACTGAAAGGAGCATTGAGAGGAACAATGTTTCCATCTGGTAGCCCTCTGGACACACTCATCATGTCACTGAATACAACAGGTGAGGATGCTCTACAGGCATAGGCGAGATTGCAGGGCCAACCGTGTTGTGCAAGATTTGGCCGCAGGTTGGTCAGAAAGCTTGGTCAGGGACTTGCACAACCCTCCTGTATACCCGAGGGCAGGAACACCAAGATTTGTGAAGGAGGGTGTCCCTGACTTTCATCCTCACCACCGGGTCAGAAAGCTTGGTTAGAGACGTCATTTTCAAGAGGATCAGTGGGATTCTTTACCACAGAGGGTCATTGGGGATACTCAAGGCTGAGATAATCAGGAAGGGCGTGGAGAAAGGGCAGGAAAATGGCTTTGAGGATGAGTGGGCCAAACATGACCTTATTGAATGGCAAAGTGGACTTGATCGGCTGAATGGTCATCTGCTTCTGCTCCCATGTCTTATGGTCGGAGTGCCAGGGACCCAGGTTCGATTCCAGCCTTGGGTGACTGTGCAGAGTTTGCACATTCTCCCTGTGTCTGCGTGGGTTTCCTCCCACAGTCCAAAGGCGTGCAGGTCAGGTGGATTGGCCAAGGGAAATTACCCATAGTGTGAGGTGCATTAGTCAGAGGGAAATGGGTCTGGGTGGGTTACTCTTCGGAGGGTCAGTGTAGACTTGTTGGGCTGAAGGGCCTGTTTCCACACTGTAGGGAATCTAACCTACAGTCACATCTGAAAAGAGGAAACACCTCAGACAGAGGAAGTAATGTGAGGGAATGCTCCCAGTGGTGAGGATGGAAGTCAGGGACACCCTCCTTCACAAATCTTGGTGTTCCTGCCCTCGGGTATACAGGAGGGTTGTGCAAACCCCTGGCTATTTTAATCTACTGCCTCAGGCACACCTCTGACAGGGAAATTGAAACTGGATCTGGTGCCCTGGAGTGGGAAGCCTGGGGGCGTTCTCTGCTGCTGAGAAAGCGGCTGAGGGCAAACATGGAATATTTTCAAGCAGGAGTTAGATATCGTTCATGGGGCTGAAGGCATCAAAGAGTTGCCTGGCGATGTAGGGAGTGCACTGAAGGCTTACCAGACTGCCTCCTGGGACAGGAGGACTAATGCATGAAGAGAGGCTGGATCAGTTCGTACTGCATTGACTGGAGTTTACAGAATAGGGGGGATCAGGGTGGGAATCTCATAGAAAGCTGTAAAATTCGGACAGGACAAGGCAGGGTAAACACAGGAAGGACATTCCCGATAACTGGGGTGGAGGGGGGGGGGGTCTTTCCTCAGAGAGTTCCTGAGGGCAGGCTTGCTTCTGTGCCAGTTTGCTGGGTGGTGTGATCTGCAGACATGCCTGGGGGCTCGGGATTGGGGGAGGCTGAGGAAGATCGGGTGACCTGTTCTCTCTCTCTCTCTCTCTCTATCCTGACATCTCAACTTGCCCTCTTCTGTGTTCCTGGTGACGCCTCTGCTGCGTATTCCCGGATGGACCTCGGAAGCCGAGTGCCATCAGGGGCCAGCAGGAACGTTGGATCCCACCACCCCCCCCCCGCCTCAAGGAGCGGGGCTCCTTCCAAGATGCCCAAGCTCCGAGGAGGGCAATTGCTTCGGGAACCTGGTACTCCGTACTCGGTGATGCTGCTGGAGAGTGACCTAGTGCCTTGGGCTGCTCTTTGCTTGTCTTCAGATTTGGACGTTCCTGAGAAGGTGGTGCTTGGAGGTACCAGTTGTAGGTTGTCCACTTTGACCTGTCTGTCCATGGTGTGCTTTGTCCCATGGAACAGGAGTCCAGCCAGTGGCTCCCCAGGCTGATACACTCCACACATTTACCCTTGTGATCAAATGCAAAGGGAGGCTGGGGGGGGGGCAAGGACGGAGCTCCAACAGAGTGAATCCCAATGGCCCCTAACTGACACTGAGGTGCTGCTGAGTGAGCCACGGTAGCAGCAGCAGCTGATCAGAACCTGGAGGAGATATTCTCCACAAGCTGAAGGAACAGCACAGAGCTGTGTGCTGGGCAGGGATGGGGGACCTGCAGCTGTGTGAGAAGGAAGCAGCAAGACAAGGCAGGTGGTGCTAACTCCCAGCGTCCCCTCAGCCACTGCAGCACTCTGATCAGAGCAACCACTCACCTACCATCAGAACCGGCCCGAGCATACCATCGCCCTCGCTCCGTGCTGCTGGAGAAAGTGAGGGCCGCAGAAGCTGGAGATCAGATTCGGAGAGTGTGGTGCTGGAAAAGCACAGCCGGTCAGGCTGCATCCGAGGAGCAGGAGAGTCGACGTTTCGGGCATCAGACCTTCATCAGGATGTAGGGCCTTTGCTCCTCGAATGCTGCCTGACCTGCTGTGCTTTTCCAGCGCCACACTCTCTGACTCCCTCCTATGGGAAGGATGTTGTGAAACTTGAAAGGGTTCAGAAAAGATTTACAAGGATGTTGCCAGGGTTGCAGCATCTGAGCTACAGGGAGAGGCTGAACAGGCTGGGGCTGTTTTCCCTGAAGCGTCGGAGGCTGAGGGGTGACCTTATAGAGGTTTATAAAATTGTGAGGGGCATGGACAGGGTAAATGGACCAAGTCCTTTCCCTGGGGTGGGGGAGTCCAGAACTAGAGGGCATAGGTTTAGGGTGAGAGGGGAAAGATATAAAAGAGACCTAAGGGGCAAACTTTTCATGTAGAGGGTGGTACGGGCTGCCAGAGGAAGTGGTGGAGGCTGGTACAATTTTTAACATTTAAAAAGGCAACTGGATGGGTATATGAATAGGAAGGGTTTAGAGTGGTGTGGGCCAAGGGCTGGCAGATGGGACTAGATTAGGTTGGGATATCTGGTCGACATGGACTGAAGTGTGTGTCTGTGCTGTAGATCGCGATGACTCTCTGCTCCCTTTCTTTGTTGCTTGAAGATCTGCTTTGCCTCTGTCACAGTCTTAGCACTAATGTCCCACTCGGAGGCATCATACCTGCTGTTTCTTACCATACCCAGCCCGCCTTTCCCCTGGGGAACCCCTACAAAACAATGAAACAAAGACAATGGGCTGGGAGGTGAGGGCTTGGTCTATCTTCATTGAAGGTACAGGGAGGGCTTTTCATTGATAAATCAGCCAGTGAAAGTTCTCACAGTCAAATGTGAGTGGCTCCATTTTTCTGGGTTTTAGTCACTTTTTATACTTACAATTTGAACTCTGTGAGCTGGGCAGTATCCTGACCCTTTGCATTATGAATGCAGTGACATTAACATCCCCACACCACAATCTTTGCCCCCCCAGCCCTTTTCCCTGACTGACAAACTAGTTAATTAATGAACATCAGCCAGCACTTGGTGGGAGGTGGGGGGAGAGGGGGTGATCCTCCAAGCTGTGTGTTTCTTTGTTCATTGAAAACATTAACGGGACAGGGCCCATGGGGCAGTGCTTTGAAGAAGTGGCCAATTTGAATGCAGGGACAGGAAAGGGGTTATTGGCCAATCAGAGAGAGAACGCAGCCTGTCTGCCTTTAATGGGGCCCATCTGGAACACATTAGCTGGCATGGGTTTGCTGTTTCATGTTGTCAGGAATCAACACCTTTGGATTCCCGAGTCCTTAAAGGAACCTCTCCCCCTGTAAAGCGATTGTCTTCAGCGGGAGTCGCAGATTGTCTCCTGGGTCTCATTGAGACTTGCGCCTGAAGTGCACCCATCACCTCTTACCGGGTTGTGGTGGAATTCACCATTCGGGCATCACCAAGACATACCACTCTGTCAACGTTACCTGGGCTCCAGCATTGGTGCTGGGGCCTGAACGAGCAGGGTGCTAGTGAGATTGGTCAGAGAACCCTTGTGAAGCTTATCTCAAAGTGGGGAGCATCCCACCGCATCTCACAGAATTGCGACAGAGCCAGAAGAGGCCATTTGGCCCATCGAGTCCACACTGACCCATGCAAAGAACAGTGCACCCAGACCTGCTTTGTGTTGGCTGAACACCGCAGTGGGCTTGTTACTGGGCATTAGCAAGTCGCCACTGACAGGGGGAGTTGACCACCTACTTATACTGTGGGGGGCATTCCATAGGCTGCACTGACCCAGGGGGCAAACCCCCCGAACTGGGCTGGCACAGTGGCCCGGGGTTAGAGGACATCCCACAGCGCACCCACCCTGACCAGGGTCTGTCTGCAGTGTTGCCGATCAGGAATGGGTGGCTCCAGACTGCCAGTACCAGTCTGGCCTGGAAAAGGTGGCGTCAGTGCCAGGGATGCTGGTCCATTCCCAAATATTCCAGCAGTGTCCGGAAATAGTATGGCAGGAAATCTCACTTGGCCTTGCGGTGAAAATCTCACCACAAAATCCTGAGCCAGTCAGGCAAAAGAAAACTCTGCAAGACTCGGCCTCCAGGCACCTCTCAGTCGAGGTTGTGGATTGACGATGTCCCCACGGCTGGAATGAAGGCACAGTTTAAGGTTCTGTGAAAGGTTGAAGGGGACCAGTGTGGGGTATGAGGGTAGAACACCACACACGTGATTAAGACCCCTGTCACATTTTTCAGGTACCTTTGGTAGGTCATTGGCTTGGCGTGCTCGAGACATCCAGTGGCAAAGCATCAGTGGTTCGTGACCTCTTTGTTCCTCATTGTCCTCAAGTGACTTCCAAACATGGAAAGCTACCCACTTGGACTGATGATTATAACCTCAAGACTCCTAAAGCCAGTGGTCACACCAGTGGAAACCCCATTGACCGGCTGGGAGTGGGAGGAGGCAAGGGAATGGGTTCACTACGTCACAGAGGCATGGAATGGGTGACAGCAGGGAAGGAGGAAATTGGCCCATCAAGTTTCTGTTGGCTCTCTGCCAAACCACTGTAGCTAGACCTGCCCCTGCCCTTTGTATACTGTAAACCTGTGCTTGGTCTTCTCTCTCTCTCTCTGTGTCTGTCGAGGTGCTTCTCCAATTCCCTTCTGAAAGTCACAATTGGATTCGCCTTGACCACACTCTTGAAGCCCTCCCGATCCTAACCACTGATCGCTCACACTTGGTGCCTTTGCCAATCACCTTGGATCGGTGCCATCTGCTTCTCGGTCAGGGGAAACAGTTTCTCCCCACCTACTTGGCCCACCTCTCCTTGTGATTTTGAACACCTCCATCAGAGCTCCTCGCAATCCTTCTCTTCCCCCAAGGTGAGGAGCTCCATCTTGGCCAACCTTAACGTCAAGCCCCTCATCCCTTTGGCCCACCATGTCCATGCTGACCTACAAACACCAAGCAACCCTAATCCCATTTCCCTGCACTTGGTGTATTGCCTATTTTAAGTGATGATCCAGCTGCTTCTTCAATGTTGTGAGAGTCTCTGACCACCCCCAACCTCTCAGGCAGCACATTCCATGTATACTCTGCTCTGTGTCCTCACTTTCCAACCTTCCTGAAGGGTGCTAGCCCACTTTGGACCCACTCTTCCAACTGAGGCTGATGCAGTGTTGTGGAAACATTCACCACAATTCCCTGACTGTTGCACTCTGCTTTGTAACTTCAAGGTTATGCAGCCATTGGCGTAGGCGGCTTAATCTCCCCCAATCATTGCACTGTGCCAAACAATCCCCAGAGGAATTGAACTCGTGTGGAAGATATCTAAGTTCAGCATTAGCAGATCTGCTATGGTGTTGGTCTGTTTTACATAGACCAGTCAGTGGGATCTTGCCAGGAGTAGTTCCCTTATTCTGCTGCCCCACTGGAACCGAAATATCTCTTGCAGGCCACAATGTTCACTTACTTTAAACTTTTGCTCAAATTAACTTTAGATTTGGAAAGGAAAGGCTGTGTGTATGTTGCAACCTCCTTGACGACAGGATGCCCTGTGGATGGTTTACAGTCAGTGAGGTGGTCTTTGGAGTGTAGCCACTCTTTCAGCACACAGAGGAGGGTCAGGCAGCCGGTTTGGGATACAGACCGACGCCAATAGCAGGGGTTCAATTCCTGGGCGCGCTGATGTTGCTGCAAAGGTCACGTCTTCTCAACCTCACCCCCTCAGTTAGAGACATAGTGACCCTCAGGTTAAATCACTAGCCATCATCTGTGAGGAGAGAGCAGTCCCCTGGGTCTATGGTGACTTTATCAGTGAGACTATAATCTCGAACTGAGTTTGACATTATTGAAGTTAGGAAAATTAAACTCTCCTCCTCCAGTGACAACACATCTTTCACGGGTGGGGAGAAACAGGAAACCAACTGGTGCACAGGAAGATTCCACGAATGCCAGCATGATCCACATTTGACCCAGACACGAAGGATCACTCAGAAAGACAAAAGCAAGGTAACCTAGAGGCCGGGAAATACTCAGTAGGTCGGGCGGTGTCTGTGTGGAGAGAGAGAGAGATGAAATAGGTTTTTCAGGTCTGGGTTCAGTCACTGACACAAGCCATGGACCCTGTTTATCTCTCTCCGTCAGTGCTGTCTGACTAGGGATGACCATCCTTCAGGATTGTGTCTCAGGATCTTCCAGGTTCACCTGAGAGTGCAGACAGACCTTCCGTTTGAAAAGCTCCCCCTGGCACTGCGGACAGTGCAGCACTCCCACAGGATGGCTGGAAATCCTTGTGCTGCATTCCCTGGAGTGGCACTTGAACAGCGAGGTGGGAGAGTGCCTATGAGCTCCTTTGCCAGTGTGGACCAGACACTGTCACAGACACACAAAGCTATGTCTTTGTGACGTTGCTGCTGCATTCACTGGATTCGTCGCTGCAGTTTCTAAGTTGACCCTTGACACTTCCTGGTTTTTGTTTTCCCTGGACAGCTGCGTCTCACTTTAACAATGGATCCTGAGCGTCTGGGAGCTTGGCTACAAACACTGAATGGTCTCGACTCTGATTCCTCCTCGATTGTTTCATTCTTCCACTTCAACCCGAGTGGACGAATGTCAGGGCCTAACGAGACTTTCGATCAACCAGACAGAGATTTGGTGGCATCCTGGGATCAAGTCAGATCCCAGCTGGAAGCCTGGGAACAGTTTTGGTCCCCTTATCCTAGGACAGTTGACTGACATTGGAGGCAGTCCAGAGAAGGTACCCTTGGCTGATCCCAGGGATGGAGGGACTGCCTTAGAAGAGAAGTAAAGACTCGCTCTTAACAGGGAAGGGAATTTGGGGAGGAGTGAGAACTCTGAGCCCAAGGAAAGGATATGAAGCAGCTGTTAGCAAAACACATGGGCAGTATGTGCATTTTCTTGCAGCAGAACTATGAATATTTTGGACAGAATGGGGGTAGAAAGTTTGTACATTTGCCAAACTAAACAGCATTGTGACTTAAGTTCTCTGGTTGACATCTGGTTTTATCCTTTGAGAGGTGAAATTGAACAGCTTTGACTGATGGGTCCTAACTCAAAAACTTCATTCTTCCAAATATTCTACTCCCCGAATGTCTCCCCTTTCAACCGTCGAAGTGTTACTCCTGGAATGAGTGGGTTGACCCAGTCTGTCATGTTTTCGAGCACATGAACTGTGTCCTTGCTTGGAGATGTAAGGCCAAGGAAGGGAGCACTCCCACGGAACAGATGGCTGGGATTGGCAAGCTCTTCCCCTCTGAGAGGTGCGGATGTTGCTCAGGACCAGGTCAATGGCGGGTGTTTCGCTGGGAAACCAGTTATCTAACCTTGCAGCCACTTGTCACTAGTTCTGCCTCACTGAGGGTGTGAGAAAGGGTAAGGGTCACGCAAGGTGGTCAACTTACAACAGCTTCCGCCCAGGCTGTAGGAACAGCCCAAGACTCTCAGTCAGTGCATGAGGCAGTTTGTCAGAGGAGAGGTCTCCACACGAAGCTGCTGCTGTCTCCAACCCCCAAGATGTGGCTTCCTTTTCAGCGCTGGGAATTCATCAGGGTGTTGATATCAGGCAGGCCTTTGGAGATCGGAGCAACGATGGATGCAATGTTGAAGGTTGACTGCCTACCTGTACTTGTTGACTCCATTCTTACTTCGGAAAGGCAGGTGTCACAAAGACAAGAAACGCCGTAATGGGTTGGTGTAAATTACTGCAGATGCTGGAATCTATACTGAAACAAAACTGCTGGCGATCTCATCGGGTCCGGCAGCATCCATGGAGAGAGAGCAAGTTAGGTGACACTTCATCATGCCTCATATCGATCACTGAAAAAAATCCATCTGGTTGAGTGAAACCCTTTACGGATAGAAATCTGCTCTCCTTACCTGGTCTGGCCTACACGTGACTCCAGACCACACAACTCTCTGGTTAACTCTTGTCAGCCTTCTGGGCAACTAGGGATGGTCAATAATACTGACCCAGCTGATAACCCTCACATGCTTTGAAAGAATATGAATGGAGATTTTGAGCTTGATTGGCCATCAGATTTGTGCCTGTGAATTATTGCTGTGATATCGTGTTCAGTGGGACATTTCAGGCACTCCACTCTTGAAAGAGATTTCACTTCCCCTGCAATCAATCGCAGCAATCCAGTTTTGTTGCCTCTGATTCTCAAGTTTGCAATTTTCTAAAACTCTGAATATGTGTCTCCATCCTCCAAAACGTTGACTGACAGATAATCTACAGCTTGCTCAAAGGAGACCCCAGAGGTCACATGCCCACACCAGGGCTTTGTCCCGGGATTGTTCTGTAGATCCAGAAGGACCCCAACAGGGCTGGTCAACATCAATTGAGACTTCCTGGCTTTCCCATTGTGGGATCCTACTGCCCCACTTTGAATGAGGGAGAAAATCAGGGGAACAGCAAGGAAATTTGAGGGCAGGTTTTCCAAAGACCATTTGTGAGGTGATGCCAAATTGACTTGTGGTGGGCTGCGGGAGTCGCCAATGTTCCCAGCTCCTCCAAAAGGCTGGACCAAGTAATGCTGAGCAGAGCTGGATCTGATGACTTCAGGGCCATGGCTGTGTGCTGGTTCCACTCAATGCTGTTTTATTGAAAACATTACCTTGCCTCCAGCAGCTGCTTGGCAAGATCTTGGAGATTCCCTGCTCAGCCACCCCCCTCATCGCCTTTCAGAAGTCACCTCTTTGTGAAATCACCTCAAAGGATGGAGTCAACAAGCACAGGCAGACCGTCAACCTTCAAGGTTGTGTCCATCATCTCCAAAGGCCTGCCTGATATCAACACCCTGATGAATTCCCAGCACTGAAAAGGAAGCCACATCTTGGGGGTTAGAGACAGCAGCAGCTTCGTGTGGAGACCTCTCCTCTGGCAAACAAGCAAACTCTCAATCACTGCCTCATGCACTGACTGAGAGTCTTGGGCTGTTCCTACAGCCTGGGCGAGAGTGGCTGTAAGTTGACCAGCTTGTGGTCTCCACTGCATTTTCCCCTTGTCAAAGTCCTTCATGCCGGGGCTTGACATTTCATTGCTGACCTGCAAAGCCCATTCTGAATGTTACTGCTTATTTCCTGTTGTTGCATACATCCTGAATGGCCCACAGATGACCCAGTGGAGGTTCTCAAGATGATCTGAGGGGGTTCCCATTGATTGTACAACAGGCGGTTGACACAGAAGCAGACATCATAGAGCTTAGGATCATGAGGGGAGAGAATAAGAAACGCTAGGCGCTGGAAGAGTTGACTTGCGAAAGATGGTTATGGAGCTCTCAGTCATAAATTGACGAGGAAATTGAGCGGTTACTGAGGTTGTGGAACTTACAGGGTTAATAACGAAGAGCAAGGATGAGGCACTCCACGCAGAGCTAGCACAGCCACTTTGGGCTGAATGGCCTCATCCTGTCTAGGGTGCCAGGATTGAGGCTTTCATTTCCCATGTCCGGAGCAGCTCAGAAAGAATGAGAACGACTGGGTACGTAGCTCGGGGTGAAGCAAGAGAGGTGCTGTCTGTGGTGGAGCATCTGGTGCTGAGCAGCTAGAGCCCCCTCCTGTGGAAAGAGCCCCTCAGGCACATTCCTTCATTGGCACCGACAGCAGCAGCACAGCTGTACACAGCCTCAGCAGCTTGGTGGCTGGAAACACTGGCCACCTTCCCAATGGATGACGCTACCAACCACTGCCACCCTGCTCCGTGGGTGAGGTGGTCTCCCGATGGAGCAACAACATCGACGCGGCTGTGCCCCCCCCCCCACCTCCCCCCTTCAACCCTCCAGGGATCAGAAAGGAATCTGCTCGCTGAGGGGTGGAGCTGGGCTCTCTCTCTCATTTCCGACTGCGTGGTGGTTGGGTGTTTTCATTTGGGTTCAGTGTGTGCATCTGTTTGCAGAGCAGAAAACCTTCAATGGGCCGGGGGGGCACGGGGGCCCCCCCCCCAGTTCCATTCAGACAAAGGAAAGGAATCTCAGTGTTTCTCGCTGACCTGGCAGATTTGTCTCTGTTGAGCATCTGATCGAACTGCCTGCAGTCAGTCAGTCAGTCAGGGTCTTGCTTTAATTACTGTCTGACTGTTGCCTACATACACTGCACTGAGACTCATTGAAAACTCCACTCCAGCACCACCCGAACAAAGCTCTTGGGCAGCAGCCAACTGTAGTGCACTGTACTGGCTTTAACTCTGTTTTACCCGGCTTGGAAACAGCTTTACCACAATCAAATGCTATCCCCCTCCACGCTTCACTTCAGCTCTGACTGAGAGTCAACTAGACTCGAAATGTTAGCTTGCTGTCTCTCCACGGATGCTGTCTGAGCCGCTATGATCTCCAGCATCTTTTGTTTCCAGAATCTCGAGTTGTGTCTTTCACGACATGCAGGCATTACTGGTGTTTACTGCCGGTCACAATTTGCTTCTTGAGAAGGTGGTGTTGAGCTCCTTCCTGTGGGTAGACCCACAATACTGTTTGGGAGGGAATGACAGGATTTTGACCCCGTCGATTTGAAGGAGAGGCGATACATCACCGAGACGGAGGACAGTGTGCAACATGGAGGGTATTTTGCAGGGGGTGCTGTCCTCATGTATGTGCTGCCCTTGTCTTTCCAGCTGGTGGTGGTGGTCATTGCAGACATCCGGACCCTGTCTTGGATGACCACCTGTGTTAGAGAGTCATAGTCAGAGAGTACAGCATAGAAACAGGCCGTTCGGCCCACCACATCTATGCTGCCCAAAAATACCAAACTGTACTAATCTGATTTCCATGTACTCGGTCCATAGTCCTGGCATTTTAAGTATTCATCCAGATATGTGGTAAATGTTGTGAGAGTACCTGTGTCCACCATCCTCTCAAGAGACACATCCATTATTCAATTCCAAACCTGTATAATCTTCTGTCTTGAATACTCTGGGGACATCTGTCACTCCTTCATGTCGAGCTGAAACGATAATGGATGAGCCACAATGGGAGAAGGAAGATTGGCTAAGGGATGGATGCAGTGCTAGTGGAGGTAATGACATGGAGAATGTTTCAAACAGTGTGAGATAAAAGCAGCATTGTGCTGAAATAACAGTGCCATGCACAGATATGTCTGAAACATTAAGGTCAGTAATGTGGGCATGGTGGAACAATTCTGAAATGGTCACCACCATCTGTGACACTGAGGCATCCTGTGGCCAGATGCAGCAAGACCTGGACTATATTCAGGCTTGTTATACAAGTGTTATCCAGGCAATGACCATCTCCCTGTGACATTCAATGGAAATTCCTGTTGCTGAACATCCCACAATCAACGACCTAGTAGCCACCAGTGACAAGAAAACAAACTGAACTGGGCACATAAATACTGTGGCTGCAAGTGAGGTCAGAGACGAGGAATCCTGCAGTTGGTTATTCACCTCCTGACTCCCCAAAGCCTGTCCACCATCGACAGGGCACAAGTCAGGAGTGGGATGGAATACTCCCCACTCACCTGGATGGGGTAGCTCTAACACTCAAGAAGCTTGACTTGAACCAGGACAAAGCAGCTCTTTCAACATTCACTGCCTTCAGCACTGGTGCACAGTTGCAGCAGTATGTACCATCTACATGATGCACTGCAGCAACACCCCAAGGGTCTTTTGACAGCACCTTCCAAACCTGCAACCTCTACCATCTACTCGAACAAGAGCACAGGTTCCACAGGGACACCACCACCTGCATGTTCCCCTCCCAGCCACTCACCATCCTGACCTGGGACCACAACTGCTGTTCCTCTATTGGGTTAAAATCCTGAAACTCTGTCCCAAGTAGCGTTATGGTATGCTTGCAACACGAGGACTGCTGAGGTTCAAGAAAGCAGCTTATTACTGTTGTGGTTGAAATGAGGTCAGCCAGCTATATGCCATAGGATCTGAGTTCCCTGATTGGGTCTGTTAACCTGGTCCAATCAGGGAGCCCTGGCTGACTGATAGAAACCAGAGCTCAGTCTGAGAGCTGGCTCTGACAAGGAATGCCAGAGTCTGGGACTTTCTACATGTAAAGAAAGGGTGACTTGGTGATGGGATCCTGGACTGTTTGGAGTTACTTCAACCATCACCTTCTCTAGCGCAGTCGGTGATAGGTAACAAATGCTGACCGAGCTAGTGATGTCTACGTCCCATGACCGAGTGATTACAAAGTGATCATGTGATTGTGCAGGTGATGCAGAGACATCTAACCAACTAACTAAATCTCGGGTATAAAAATCTTGTCTCACTGATGATCTACCATGAAACTACCTGATCTGGTCTGTCTGTAACTCCAGATTTCTGGGTGACTATGAACTGGCTTCAAAGAAAGCCAAGCAGTGATGCGAAGCGAAAACTTTTTTAAAAAAGCCAACAGAAGCAGCACAGCTCAACAGAGCTCCAAGACCACCTTGTCAAGGGAATAAGGGACAGGCAATAAATGCTCACTTCGACAGCATCATGAGTGGTCGAGGAAGGTGTGCTGAGGATGCTGGAAGTATGGAGAGGGATACAGACAGGTTTGGTGAGTGGGCAAGGGTCTGGCAGATGGAGTACAATGCTGGTAAATGTGAGGTCATCCAGTTCGGTAGGAAGAACAGTGAAAAGGACTAATATTGAATGGTGAAAAATTGCAGGGGGACATGGGTGCCCTTGTGCATGAATCACAAAAAGTTGGTTTGCTGGTGCAGCAGGTAATTAGGAAGGCAAAAGCAGTATTGTCCATCATTATTCGAGGGATTGAGTTTAAAAGCAGAGAGGTTATGTTGCAGCTGTACGGGATGCTGGTGAGGCCATGCCTAGATACTGCGTGCAGTTTTGGTCTCCTTACTTAAGAAAGGATGTACTGGCACTGGAGGGGGTGCAGAGGAGGTTCACCAGGTTGATTCCGGAGTTGGGAATTAGCCCAGCTTATTCAGGGAACAGCTAGTGCGTGTCTTTGGTAAGTATGTACCTCTCAGGCAGGGAGGAAGTGGTTGAGTGAGGGGGGCCATGATTTACTAAAGAAGTTGAATCTCTTGTTAAGAGGAAGAAGGGGCTTATGTTAGGATGAGACATGCTGGCTCAGTCAGTGTGCTTGAGAGTTACAAGTTAGCCAGGAAAAACCTAAAGAGAGAGCTAAGAAGAGCTGAGAGAGGACATGAGAAGTCGTTGGTAAGTAGGATCAAGGAAAACCCTAAAGCTTTCTATTGGTATATCAGGATTAAAGAAAGACTAGGATAAGTTAGGTTCAATTAAGGACAGTAGTGGGAAGTTGTGCATGGAGTCCGAAAACATAGGAGAGGCACGAAATGAGTATTTTTCGTCAGTATTCACACAGGAAAAAGGCAATGTTGTCGAGGTGAATATTGAGATACAGGCTAGTAGACTAGGTGTGATTGAGCTGAAAATGTGTTGCTGGAACAACGCAGCAGGTCAGGCAGCATCCAGAGAACAGGAGAATCGATGTTTCGGGCATAAGCCCTTCTTCAGGAATGGCTTATGCCCTGAAGAAGAGCTTATGCCCGAAACGTTGATTCTCCTGTTCCCTGGATGCTGCCTGACCTGCTGCGCTTTTCCAGCAACACATTTTCAGCTCTGATCCCCAGCATCTGCAGACCTCACTTTCTCCTCCTAGGTGTGATTGAGGTTCACAAGCAAGAGGTGTTAGCAATTCTGGAGAGTGTGAAAATAGATAAGTCCCCTGGGCTGGATGGGATTTATCCTAGGATTCTCTGGGAAGCCAGGGAGGAGATTGCAGAATCTTTGGCTTTGATCTTTATTTTGTCATTGTCGACTGGAACAGTGCCAGAATATGAGGATAGCAAATGTTGTTCCCTTGTTGAAGAAGGGGAGTAAAGACAACCCTGGTAATTATAGACCAGTGAGCCCTACTTTGGTGTTGGAAAAGGATTATAAGAGATAGGATTTATAATCATCTGGAAAGGAATAAATTGATTAGGGATAGTCAACGTGGTTTTGTGAAGGGTAGGTTGTGCCTCAGAAACCTTATTGAGTTCTTTGAGAAGGTGACCAAACAGATGGATGAGGGTAAAGCAGTTGATGTGGTGTACATGGATTTCAGTAAAGCCTTTGATAAGGTTCCCCACGATAGGCTATTGCACAAAATATGGAGGTCTGGAATTGAGGGTAATTTAGCAGCTTGGATCAGAAATTGGCTAGCTGAAAGAAGATAGAGGGTGATGGTTGATAGGAAATGTCCATCCTGGTGTCTGTGTGGAGTTTGCACATTCTCCCCGTGTCTATGTGGGTTTCTCTGGGCGCTCTGGTTTCCTCCCACAATCCAAAGATGTGCAGGTTTGGTGAATTGGCCATGGGAAATTGCCCATAGTGTTCAGGGATTTGTAGGTTGGGTGCATTCCCTTAACCTAAATATAGAGTAGGGGAATGGGTCTGTGTAGGTTACTCTTTGGAAGGTTGGTGTGGACTTGTTGGGCCAAAAGGCATGTTTCCTGTAGGGATTCAAATTCAAAGGTACCTTTGAGAGAGCTATTCTGTGGGTAGTCTGCATGTGTTGGTAACTTGGCAGTTCTCCCCCTAGCTGTTCAATTTTTCCCGGTCTTGCAGGATAGGATAATTTCATTGGTTTTAATATTGTCAAAATACCAAATTCAAACTTGATTGGAGTTTAGTATCTTGGGGCATAATTTAAACTGATTGGCCAAATTTGAATTTGTTTTTGTCTCATAGCAACCCAGGTATGGATAGCTGCAGGACCAAAGTTACATTGTAAATTCTCCAGCACTCTGTGTGTTTGCTAAGTCCTTCAGCTCTCTTAAAGGTACAGTATCTCTTACCCCTTCATAAGAATAGTGTAGGATAGCGGGGCTACAGATTGGTTTCACAGGTTGGCACAACATTGAGGGTCAAAGGGGCTGTACTGTGCCATAATGTTCTATGATCTATGTTCTAATTGGCTTATGAGGAACGATTGAGTAGACTGGGTCTATAATTATCGGAATATCAAGGAATGAGAGGGAATTGTATAGAAACCTGTAAAATTCTGGAGGGAATAGATATGATAAAAGCAGGGAGGTTGTTTCCACTGGGGGATGAAACTAGAACAAGGGTGGCACAGCCTCAAACTAAGGGGGTGGGGGTTGGGGGGAGGATTTAGGACTGAGTTGAGGAGAGTTTCTTCACCTAAAGAGTTGTGAATCTGTGGAATCACCATCCAGTGATGCCTCGCTAAATGTGTTTAAGGAAGAGAAAATGGGGACTGCAGATGCTGGCGATCAGAGTGAAGAGTGTGGTGCTGGAAAAGCTCAGCAGGTCCGAGGAGCTGATGATGAAGGGTTTATGCCCGAATCATTGATTCTCCTGCACCTCGGATGCTGCCTGACCAGCTGTGCTTTTCTAGCACCACACTCTTAACTCTGAATGGGTTTAAGGCAAAGGTAGATTTTTGAACAGAGAAAAAACTGGGGGCTATCCTAAGAGGGTAAGTGGAGCTGAGTCCATGAAAAGATTAGCCGTGATCTTATTGAATGGTGGAGCAGGCTCAAGGGGGTCGGGGGCCTACTCCCCCTTCTGGTTCTTACATTCCTATGTCATCTGCATCCTATGAAGGAGCGTTTGACAAAGACTTCTTTTCCCACCTCTGCATTCTGCTTCTGCTCTGAACTCCCACTGCCATGTGAACCTCTCACACACAGCTCAGTATCTTCTCTTGTGTTCCAGTCTGTCCAGCCTTTCCTGTGATGGAGGATTATCTGCCTGTCAGCTGATCCCTCTTTTTTTACAGGGTACGCCTGGTGCTGCTCCTGACATACCCTCCTACACTCCCCACTGAACCAGGGGGTGACTCCTGGCTTGATGGTCATGGTTGAGCGAGGGATTTGATAGGCCATGAGGTTACACGTTGTGCTGAAGTACAGTTCTGCTGCTATTGATGGCCCACAGCACCTTGCGCATGCCCAGTCTTGAGTTGCGAGACCTGTCCCATTTAGCACGTGCTATAAAACACGCTGAAGGGTGTACTTCATGTGAAGACGGGATGCTGTCTCCACAAGGACTGTGCCAGTGGTCAGTCTTCCCGATACTGTCAGGGACAAATGCATCAGCAGTTAGCAGTTAGGTAAGGATGGGTTTATCCCTCTTGATGAACCCACTAACTGGAGGCCAGTCAGCCTGATGTCGGTGATGGGAAAACTCCAGTTTGGGTAATGTGCAGGCAGGCACAACATTAATCGTCAGTTGGAAAACTGTGCCAGCTCTCAGGGACCTGTAAAAGGCAGATTGTACCTGAGCAACTTGGGACAGAGTTCTTTGATGAAGTAACAGAGAGGGTTGCTGAGTGTTACACTGCTGCCATTATGGAAAGGCTGAGAGATGAAGTGAAGCTCATGGGGTTAGAGGAACACTGGAGCAAAGGGAACCCACTGAGAGAAGCAGGGAGCAGTTGTTTTTTTTAGACTGGGAGCAGTGTTGTCCATCAGGGAGTTGGTTTTAGAAGCTGTGTGCCTCTATCATTTCTCATGACTGTGAGCTCGATCTGGATATACAAGGCATCCCTTCAGTGATAAATTCCTGGAGCAGTGAGGAGGGCAGGCAGTAAGAGGCTACCGGTGCACATTAACAGACTGTTAAAGTGGACAGACAACCTGGCAAATATCTTGCTCTCTGAGATCCCCCTAGCCTTCTGAGCAATGGAAACCTTAGTCCTCAGTCCTGACTACGAGTGGCAGTCCTTCTTGTTATGGACCAGACCAGCCCAGACCCCCTCAAAATATGTTAGGAAGGGAGCTTTGACTCCAGTGTTTTCTGATTTTAAAGTTCAATGTCAGGTGCTATGTTCCAGATGCAATTTGATTGGTCAAATATTCAACATCAGGTTGTCAGTTTGTTCACTGAGCTGGTAGGTTTGTTCTCAGACATGGTTTTGTCACTTTGCTAGGTAACATCACCAATGAGCCTCTGGTGAAGTGTTGGTGTTCTGTCCTGCTTACTATTTATGTGTCTTGCTCTGTTGTGGTGGGTGATGTCATTTCCGGTTCTGTTTCTGAGAGGTTGGTAAAGGGAGTCCAAATCGATGTGTTTGTTGATGGAGTTCCGGTTTGAATACCACACCTCTCGGATTTCCTGGGCGTGACTTTGTTTCGCCTGTCCCAGGATGGATGTACTGTCCCAGTCGAACTGGTGTCCCTCATCGTCTGTGTGTAAGGATACAAGTGATAGCTGGTAATTGGTAAATCCTGGTGTGTAGCTTCCTGCCCGTTTGTCCAAGGTAATGTTTGTTGCAGTCCTTGCAGGGTATTTTGTATATTATGTTTGTTCTGCTGGCTGTGGGTACGGGGACCTCTGAATCCATCAATAGTTTTTCAGTTTGGTGGTAGGTTTGTGGGCTACCATGATGCCTAGGGGTCAGACTAGTTTGGTTGTCACCTCTGAAATGTCTTTGATGTATGGTAGGATGACTAGAGTCTCTGGGCATTTGGTGACTTGCTGCACAGGTCTGTTGCACAGGAATCGGCAGACTGCGCATATTGGGTAAGCATTGTTTCTGAATACGTGGTATAGGTGTTTCTCCTTGGCTTCTTGTAGTTCCGGGATGCTGCAGTGTGTTGTGGCTCACAGCTCCATTTGTGTGGGGGGTGGGATGTCGTTGAGTATCTGGTCAGTGTGTTTGGCTTTCCTATAAACGGCTGGTCTGCAGTTCTCCATTGGCTTTTTGTTCGACCATGATGTTCTCCAAAATCTCATAAACAAAATGCATTCAAACACTATACTTAAAATACAGCAAAAGAAAGAAGCACCTGGAATCACCTAACTTGATTGGAAACTTCACAGAAGCGTACAGTGTTTAACACCTAAACAGCAACGAGGGTTGGGGGTGGGGGGTGGGGGAGGAATGTAGCAGCATCCCATAAACATACCCACAGCAAAAGGTAAATTCAGTTGACAGACCTTGTCTCATATGCAATCCAGCCACTGAGGAAGAGAATCCCCAGTTTTTGGCTGGAATCAGGAAAGGGAAAAATAGCTGCCACTTCTTCAAGACCCCGACAGCAACTGCTGCTGAAAACTTAAAAACTAAAAATCCCTGATTCTGTGGGTGGGAACTTGACCACACCCGTTCAGGCTGCTTCTATTGTTCCAGCTTTAAAAACAAAACACCCAAGGCTCCACAAGGTGTTTTTCTTCTCATAGACTGTTTGGCGCCTGTGCCCCAGTATCTCTCTCTCTCTCTCTCTCTCTAACAGGAACCAGGACAAAACATACCTCCTTAAGCCACAGCATTGTCACAGTCTGCTGTTTGTGACCACACACTCTTCCAAACAGGGTGGTGATACAGCTGAAAGCCAAAGTCCATTTTTCTAATACTTTGTAACCCAAGTTCTCAATAACTATTGCAGTGTATATGATTAACTGACACCACGTCACGCATCATGAGGGATTTCATTGGTGAGGAGGAAACTCTTTGAGAGATCATGAAAGGCATTGTCGAAATACAACTCCTTCAATCTATTCTTTGTTGTGGTCAACTCAACAATCACACTGAGGCCGTGATGACCTTAACATCATGGGCTGCACTGATCATCAACTGAGTGGCCCAATGAGTGAGTGTTGGCGCACCCTTGCTAATTTGACAATCTTCCGTGCCTTTCTCTGAGTTATTTGGCAGGTGTCCCCCTCTGTCTTGTGACAGAGAGTGCCATCTCCTTTTTTTAAACAAAGGTATCTCAGTCAGATTCTATTTGTGTCTCTTGTCAATGAAACCCTTAAGTTAGCCTCTTGAAGGATGATCCCCAAGTGATATCAAGAGATGTGACGTTAATCCCTGCTGATGGACTCGACAATGACGTAGATAGCACATTTCACAAACTGACTGTGTGATAAGATTGTCCTCCAACCATCCACGTTATTGTGGCCCAGCTCACGCAACAAGACATGTCCCTGCACAGCTCCCAACGAATTGCAGAGACATTTAGGGAATTTTTCCTTTACAGAGTGTTCAAAAGGTCATATTGATGGGGAGGACTTGGCAGTCTGTCCTCGGGGGGACTGCATGGCATCTTGGAAGAGTCAAACTGAACGCTCTGACAGTAGTTTGTACAAACGAATTCTGCCGTGCACTTTCTGGTGAAATTGCTGTGTTCGGTTTCTGGTCAGGTTTCTCTTTTCATTGCACACATCTCATCCGCCAACTGAAGGCAACCAATTGGTGTAACTCGGGAGGGTGTTTCACTCCAACAGGCAGGACAGAAATGGGCAGGAGAGGCCAGTACTTTCAACTGCTTTAGTTTGGAATTACAGTCAGTTCTGCTATCATGTGGTAGTTCCATTCTCATGTAATCCTGTGTTTCAGAAAATCACACAATTGCAGCACCATCTAAACTAAAGGTCATTCTGCTACAATGCGCGCTTCATTAATGCAAATTCACTTTTACACAATTGACGAATTGAACACTGTTTCTGTAGCACGAGTTTATACAGTGATAATACAGTGGTAACAATGTGATTCCAACCCCATTAGCTTAAATGATGCTGCTCTGAAGTGACTTTCTTATAATATGAGAATGGAACTACCACGTTCCCCAGAAACGACTGTAATGGGATCAGAATCATGTTATAACCAATATACGCTTTAAAAGTTTGCGCTTTAGATTAGCTATAGTGTGGAAACAGGCCCTTCGGCCCAACCAACCCTCCGAAAAGTAACCCACCCAGAGCCATTTCCTTCTGACTAATGCACCTAACGCTTTGCGTAATTTAGCATGGCCAATCCACCCTAACCTGCACATCTTTGTGATAGTGGGAGGAAACACATGCAGACACAGGGAGAATGTACAAACTCCACACAGAGAGTCTCTTCAGGCTGGAATCGAACCTGGTACCCTGGTGCTGTGAGGCAGCAGTGCTAACCACTGAGCCACCGTGCCACACTAGAAACAGTGTCCCCAGTTTGTCAATCATGTTCTGGTGAATGCATGTTATAGTAGAACGACCTGCAATTTCCTCTGAGCCTCATTTGGTGAACATCTTGAGTCCAACTTATGATAACTGGCCCATTCCCGATGTGTTTGGGAAAGGGTCAGGTCAGTGCACGATCCCATTCATATACCCATCCAAATGCCTCTTAAATGTTGCAATTGTACCAGCCTTCACCACTTCCTCTGGCAGCTCATTCCATACATGTGCCACCCTCAGAGTGAAAAGGTTGCTCTTTAGGTCCCTTTTATATCTTTCCCCTCTCACCCTAAACCTATGCCCCTCCAGTTTTGGACTCCCAGACCCCAGGGAAAAGACTTTGTCTATTTATCCTATCCATGCCCCTCATAATTTTATAAACCTCGAGAAGGCCACCCCTCAGCCCCAGCCTATTCAACCTCTCCCAATACCTCAAACCCTCCAACCCTCCAACACTGGCAAAATCCTAGTAAATGTTTTCTGAACCCTTTCAAGTTCCACAACATCCTTCAGATAGGAAATAGACCAGAATTGCACGCAATATTCCAACAGTGGCCTAACTAATGTCCTGTACAGCCACAACATGACCTCACAACTCCTGTACTCAATACTCTGACCAATAAAGGAAAGCAAACCAAACACCTTCTTCACTATCCTATCTACCTGCGACTCCACTTTCAAGGAGCTATGAACCTGCACTCCAAGGTCTCTTTGTTCAGCAACACTCCCTAGGACCTTACCATTAAGTGTATAAGTCCTGCTAAGATTTGCTTTCCCAAAATGCAGCACCTCACATTTATCTAAATTAAACTCCATCTGCCACTTCTCTGTTTTCCAGTTGGTCTACTTTGTGAGCCTTGCGTTACCTAGGCCAGAGCTCTGGAATTGCCTGGTTTTTCTCCTTGGCGGTGCCTGATGTTGTAATTCATCTCAGCATGTGCCTGTGCATCCAGCAGCCTGGGTCAGCATGAGGGTTTCATGACATTCGGTGGAGCGGGAGGGATCCAGAACCGTGCAGCCAGTGAGAGTGACCGCTGTGTGTGTTTTTGACCCCACCCCACCTTACAGGGCCGCTGCATTAACTTCACTCGGGTGAAGAGCGAAGCCAAGCCAGCCAGCTACCCGATCTACAACAACATGAGGAATGTGGGACCTCCACCCATCTACTGCCCCAACCTCAGCCCTCCTGCCTCTCCAGCCCCGTCGCCTGAACCTTCACCTGCTCCATCGCCGACTTCCTCGCTGCCTCCACCACCACCAGGCCCACCGCCTAGCCGGGCCCCTCCACCATCTCGCCCACCTCCACGCCCTTCCTTCTGAAGCCTCCAGCTGACCCGAGGATTGAGTGGCCGATGGTGAAAGGCCACCAAAGTGGTACTGTGTCAAGGCTCCCTGCTGGCCCGATGGAGATTGTCTTCCCTTTTGTCAGTCTTTTATATATATATACATATATATATATATTGCAGGGTGCAAAACAAGCTCCAATCCACACAGCAATATCCTTCTGAACTTGTGCCAGTTAAAGTTGGCATCGTTGTCTTCAAGTCCATCAATTGTCGCTTTTACGTTGTGTGATATATTGATATTCGGCAGTTACCATTTTATATATAACCTTATTACATTTTTGCTATCTTTCTGCAACTAAAGCCGCTAGGCGGACGACACATTGGGTTTTGAGCAGCCTGTCTAGGAGATTGGCTGTTGAGTTTCTCGCTTCTCTCTCTGCACACGGACGGATGGGAAGGGGACGCCGATATCCCTTGCTGGTTGTGTCAGTTTGAAGGTGATCAGTAACAGCTCCTGACGGGCCTGGGCTGTAACGCAGTGTCCCGTTTGGCATCGCCGTCCATCACAACAGATATCTTGCAGCTTCGATTCCCAGCGTGCTCCCTCTGTCGCTTGGGCGGGGGTGGGGGGGAGGAGGAGGGGGACAGTGGGGGTGGTCGTTGTTCTCCAACTGGGACCCACTTCTCACCAGGGTAGAGGAGGGGGGACAGGGGGACGTTGTCACGGCGCAGTGGGGAAGGAGAAGCTGCATGGGGACAGCTTGCCCGATTTAGGGGTTTTCCACCTTCCTGCCCCTCTCCCTATCTCTCTCTCTCACTCCTGTAGCCCTCCTCCCCCTTTCCTCCAACCCTGTATCAGATACCGTTGTGGTCTGGCTGGGCAGATTGGGGCCAGCGGGTGGAGTTAGGGAACTGCAGGGCAAGGGGCAAACTAAACAAACTGGTGATGCTGCTCTCCTGGGGGTGACCTTCCAATGGAAGCAGCTCTTCAAGCTGCTGGGATTGTGCTGCTCCCTGGGGCAATGGTTGGAAGGTGGATGGGCTACGCAGGTTTGTACCTCCCACTGACACTCACCCCACCGCCGCCCGTTAGTGCCCTCCCTCAGGGGTTGAGGGGAATGGGGGCACCGGCAGTGAGACTTCCCACTTGCCCTGTGCCCCCCTCACCCCCATCACCTCGATCCCACCGAGCGAGCATGGGGCAACAACATACCTGACAGGAAATGGGTGAGGTTCCTGGAAACGCTCCACTATCCCGGGAACTGGTGGACTTCATCGGGAATTCTACGGGACTGGGACCCACTGAGTGGAAAAGCTGGTTGTGGAGATCATGCATATCTATCACGATGTGGGGAATCAGCAAGGCTGGCAAAATAAGAAAGGAGAATTGGAGATAAAACAGAGAGAGACAGATTCAATCCAAGAGAGTTTCCCATTGGGAAAGCATTTGGGAGCAGGATGTATCATTCCGTATGGATTCACCTTGGATTGAAAGAGTAACTAATAACTACCAAACTACTTCACCTCTGGAAGCAACAAGAACAAAAGCACACCTCTGGTCTTTTCATAACTACGGCGGTTCCTTCTCATCTTGCCTTCCTTGTCACCCAGCACCTGCCAAAGCCTTCATGTTATTGTCCCTCTCCCTCCATTTCAGGTTGCAGGGAAGGTTATTGGTGTGACACCTCAACTGGCTTTTAGCATCACAGTCTTGGACGGTCTTGAACACAAGCGACAAACCGAGCCAAAGAGATCGTTGACCACCTTATATTTTTTCCTTCCCCTCGTGGTGTTCAGGGATGTTATGACACACCCTCTGGAGCAGGTGGGACTTGAACCCGGGTCTGACCCTGTTAATTGTGGACCATGGAGAGAAAGCAATCAGCTCCATCAGACTCAGCAGACAGGGCTGTAAAATCACCTCAAGTTGCTGCATGAAGCAAACAAACAGGATGAAGATAAATAGAGAGCCCTGTCTGTTCAGTATCGTCTCATGATTGAAAGCACCCGATCTTGCAGATTATACGGAGCTCATTTTACTATCGGGGAGACAAATTGTTGATACCTTCTGGAGCAAAGAGTGGATTATGTTGTGAAAACTCTTGGAAAAGTTTCCAGCCTTACCTGGAATCATTTGAACAGACAATGTGGTCATTTTTAAGCATATTATTTCTCCGCATGTGTGTGTGTGTATGTGCGTTTACAGCCCACCAAAGAGAACACAGAGTTCAAGGGGTGCTGCGGGGAAACACCCTCGAACCCAGTGACGTGAAGAACTGATGTTGATCAACAATTGGTAGCACTTCTCTCCAGAATGCTTCCTGGTCATGGGCCACATTCCGATAGGAAGACAATACTCCGGGAAAGGAAATCCAGGCCTTTCTGATGCTCGTAATGGACGGGAAGGCTGACCAAGTTGTTAAATTTACAAACACTGCTTGGACTGAACCGACATTCATGACTGACTTCAGATCAGAGCCGAAGATTAAACAACACCGTAAATGGACAGCACTTGCAGAACTACCCCGACTGCACTCATTGATGTGAGGAGAAGTGGCTTAAAGTCGATGTGCGGGACCCACTCTCTGGAAATAACAGAAATCGGTTCAAGACTTGCACTTTTTATTTTGAATTGCCTGGGAACCCTTTGCATTCCCCCATGGCAACACTTCAGCCAATCAGAGTCAACTTGCCAACCAATCGGCCCACCCTTTTCTCCTGCGTTATAAATTGCTGTGACTGTTCGGAATCTGGGGTATTCTTGCATTTGTCCTGACGAGTGTTACTCTTTGTTGGGAAAGTTAACACTTCTGAGACGTTTCTGCACCTATCCATTTCAGGCCTGACCTTCATCAACAATGATCTGAGATGAACTAGTTACAGAGCCTAAGCTCACAACACGTGTTGTCCACAAGAGTGTGGGACAGAAGGTGTGCCAGGTCAGAGCAGCAGCATCTCCCTGACACCAAACTGAAATGTGGAAACTTGAAGGTGAGAAAGAGGATTGAGGTCCCGAGTAAAGAACTGATCAAAGTAGGAGGGCACTGCAAAGAGTCTTGATTGAAAGAGGCTGCATGGACAGGTGTTTGCTTTTCAGGAGAAATGTCCAGGGGAGTCATGCAGACCATTGTATTGACAAAGCAGAAAGACAAGGAAGTTGGCATAGAAACAAGAGTTGGAGCCTTGGTGCGATAGATCAGTCGATGGTTCATAAGTTGTCATCTCCTTTCTGTGTTGGAGGAGGGTGACAGATATGGGATTCATATTCATCCATGAATCCAACAATATAGGCCACACATGGGCCCTGACAACATTCCGGCAATAGCACTGAAGACTTGTGCTCCAGAACTTGCCGCTCCCCTTCCACTACAGCTACAACACTGCCATCTCCCTGACAATGTGGAAAATTGCCCAGGTATATCCTGTACACAGAAAGCAGGACAAATCCAACATGGCCAATGACCATTAGACTACTCTCAGCCATCAGTAAAGTGATGGCGATGTCAACAACAGCAGTACTGCTCAGCAATAATCTGCTCACCGACAGACAAATTGGCTTCTGCCAGAGCTCCTGACCTTATTGCAGCTTTGGTTGACATGTGAACCACAAGAGCTGAATTCCAGAGAGGAGGTGAGAGTGACAGTCCTTGACATCAAAGTAGAAAACACTGGAGTCAATGGATATTGGAGTTGGGGGCAAGGGGGAAGTGGGAGGAAGTCTCCACTGGTTGCAGTCGTTCCTAGCAAACAGGAAGAGGGTTGTGGTTGTTGGAGGTCCATCATCTCAGCTCCAGGACATCTCTGCAGGAGTTCCTCAGGGTGATGTCCTCAGCCCAAATATCTACAAATAGCTGATTCATCGTTGACCTTCCCTCCATCATTAAGTCAGAAGTGAGAATGTTTGCTGATGATTGCACAGTGTTCAGCACTATTTGTGACTGCTCAGATACTGAAGCAATCCGTGTTCAAATGCAACAAGACTTGGACAATATCCAGGCTTGGGCTGACAAGTGGCAAGTAACATTCGCGCCACACAAATGCCAGACAGCGACCATCTCCAAAAAAAGACAATCTAGCCACCAGCTCATCACATTGAATTGGATCACCATCATTGAATCCCCCAGTATCAACGTCCTGGGGTTACCAGAGACTCAACTGGACCAGCCACCTAAATACAGTAGTTACAAGAACAGGCCAGACATTAAGAACAGTGCAGCAGGGAACTGAGCTCCTGTCTCCCCAAAGCCTGCCCACCACCTTCAAGCAAGGAATGTGTTGGAATACTCCCCACTTGCCTGAAACAGGTACAGTTCCAACAACACCTCAGAAGCTCTATACCATCCAGGAGCAAGCAGCCCCTGCCTGACTGGTACCACATCCACCCCCACCCCCAACACTGACACTCAGTACCATTTGCACGATGCACTCCAGAAATTTGCCAAAGATCCTTAGGTTGCACCTTCCAAACCCATGACCACCTTCCATCTACAAGGGCTAGGGCAGCAGATACATAGGGACACCATCCTCTGAGCCACTCCCCATCCTGACTTGGAAATTTACCGCCGTTCCTCAACCTGGGTCAAACTCCTGGAATTCCCTCTCTTAGAGCATTAAAGCAGATGGTCTCTAGCAGTTCAGGAAGGTGTCTCAGCACCACCTTCGGGCAATAAATGCTCACTCAACTAACAATGTTCAGATCCCAGGAGCGAATTTTTTTTAAAAAAAAGTTAGTGGTGCTGTGTAAACAGAAGTATTATTATTCAGTAAAGGAGCCAAAGATGTAAAAAAGCATATAGTCTTGACATAATTTCACAAGAACGCTTTCGCTTGGCAATGCACGACAATGGCACATATCTTGGCCAATTGCATCTCTGCATCTGAAATAACACAGTGTGTGTGTGTCTCTCTAAACTGCAAATGGCTTGCTCAGCATTTCCTTTCTTTCCCAAGTCAGCTCCACCTTCTCGCCTCTCTCGGTAGGTTTGGGAGGGAGTGTGGGTGGAGAGAGATCTCATGCCCCATTCCCCCAGCCTTATTCGGTTTTGCACTGAAAAGAGACCGTGCAAACTTTGTAACTTCCCGCGTGGATTTCCGTCCTCACGGCTGGCTCTCAGAGGCTGCAGCCGGGAGGTTGAAAGCTGCAGAGTCACATTTGAGACGGTTACTTTTCATCATTGTTTGCAGATGTGCCTCTTGTTTTCATCTGCATGCGACATCTCCTGGCTACTGCCGGCACTGCAGGGCAGAGCCCTTTATCAGGAATCTGTTCCCTGATTCACCCCACACGCACATCTCTTCCCTCTCCCCCCCAGCTCACACCGTCTTTGTGCTGCTCACAAGCTTGCTTTTTAGCTCCTTTTTTTGCTTTGCATTGGCTTCATTTCCCCGACAACGCTGCAACTCACCTCTCCCTCCAGGTAAAAACGAGGACTGCAGATGCTGGTGCAGATGCCTCACCTCACCCTCTGCCCACTCCCTGACGTCTACTTTTACTGGGGACCCTTCAAGGTGTTGCTTGAGGGTGACCTCAGCGAGCTCAGTGCAGGTAAATGAGATAAGTGCAGTGTGCTGCTCATTGGTTGGCATGGACATGGTGGGCCGAAGGGTCAGTGCCGAGGAGCAAGTGGGGACTGCAGAAGCTGGCGATCAGAGTCAAGATTGCAGTGTTGCTGGAAAAAGCACACAGCAGGTCAGGCAGCATCCGAGGATCAGGAGGATTAACGTTTCGGGCAAGAGCCCTTTATCAGGAATCTGTTCCCTGATTTGCCTGAAACGTTCAATTCTCCTGATCCTCGGATGCTGCCTGACTTGCTGTGCTTTTCCAGCAGCACACTCCGGACTGTTTCAGTCTCTCTCTCTCTCTCTGTCCATCCTGCCAGCGTGCAGGTTTAGACTGAGTGAGGTGAGCAGGGACATGTGTGGCAGCAGTTCGGGGCATTCCGTTCTGGGCGAATATTTCCCTGGAACTCAGTGCCCGTCAGGACGGGAGAAGAAGCCGAAACCTTCATTACATCGGGCAAGTATTTGGATGTGCAGTCGTGATGCTAAGGCAGACAGGGTTGAGGGACAGAGTATACAGAAAAGGGGTCGATAGAGTCAGGGATTGAAACCAGGCATTTGAACACGAGGTTCGAACCTCAGAAGATAGCCAGAGGAGTCGAGGACTACGAGACGTTATTTGCAAGTGGAGATTTTCCCCATTTCACGTTGTCTCTGAGACCAGGGGAGCACCCCCCCCCCACCGTCACCCTGACCCCCCCACACACCAAGCAACCCTCTGATGGTCAGTGGAACACATTCAGTCCGCCCACTCGCTTCAACGGGACGGACAAAACCAAACCATGAATCTGCAACTCGGCGCAAATCAGAGACACACACCTCAGCCCCAGGGTGGGGATCGAGGGCTTCCAGACCTGCCCGCCTTTGGTTCCGTCAGCAGACAGCGAACATCAGGGACTTCCCAAAGGGGCTGGCCGTCAAACTCTACAAGATCGACTGCACCCTTTGCTCTACGGCCATTCCGATCGACACGGGGCGCACACCCAACCGATCAGATCAGAAATTGCTGAAAGGGAGACTGAGCAGGTCTGGAGGCATCTGAAGGGAGAGACAGAGAAAGCAGAGTTGACGTTTCGGGTCCCCAGTGACCCTGGAAGGTTCATTTCAAATTCGATCTGAAAAGTTATGACGGGGAGTGGCATTCAGTCGGGGTGGGCGCAACAGGAACCTCCTGATCCAGGTTTTCCTGCTCCCTCGGATGCTGCCTGACCTGCTGCGCTTTTCCAGCACCACTCTGGTCTGGGTGCAAGGAGGGGGGATTGGGCCCATCCTGCTCTGTCTACAGGAAACACCGCACCCACCCAACCTTGCAAAATCTCCCCCCAACCCTCCCTCCTCGCTGTTGTGTCATCGACTCTGTTATTGGCAGTGACGGTGTTCCCCTTAACCCCGGTCCAGGGAGCAGGAGAGAGAGTCAGG
Organism: Chiloscyllium plagiosum; assembly: GCF_004010195.1. Lineage (NCBI taxonomy): Eukaryota > Metazoa > Chordata > Chondrichthyes > Orectolobiformes > Hemiscylliidae > Chiloscyllium > Chiloscyllium plagiosum. The sequence continues at coordinate 5,422,532 of NC_057751.1, forward strand.
ACCTCAGATGCCGGAGAGCAGAGTCAGAAATCAAAGTGTGGTGCTGGGAAAAGCACCTAGCAGGTCAGGCAGCATCTGAGGGAGCAGTTGGCCCGATCAGCTCAGCTCCATCCAAGTGAGTTGTTCCCATTGAGTGTATGTGTGGGGGGGAGGGTGGAAAGGATCGCAGGAGGAGGCACGGTTTATTGCCTGTCCTGAGTTACCCAGACAGCTGGGACCACCCATTCTTCCCCCTCCATCCCCAGTGAGCAATTCAGTCCGTGGTGCACATGCCCACCACGCTGCAGCCCCAATACCGGGTTCATGGTGCCCAGCAAATGAGGGAAGGGAGGCCTTGGGGGGATTGAGGCAATGCTTCTTAGTGGTTTTGGGACTGGGGGTCAAAACTGGTGGCGATGGTGGAGGGTGTGTGTGCGTGTGTGGAGCGGGTGGTAACTTGGTATAGACTGCTTATCTGGGTACCGAACCACTGCGGTTTCTCTGGAGATCTGCCACCCACTGAACCCACTCACAGTGTTCTGAGACAGGATTTCCCTCGGGAAACTGTGGATTCATCCAATCCTGAGCTCCTCCCAACACAAAGCCCCAACCCCACCAACTCCCAATACAGGCCAAAGGGATAGTCACAACCTCCATGCAATGTTGTCCCAGTGCATTTGAACCTGGGTTTCCGTTATTCTGTGCAGTTTACACACAAGCAGAGGTGATGGACCCCAAGTTAAAAACTGAATCATATGGAGTGGTCACCAGCCGAGGAGAAATCTTGTATCATTTCATTGCATGCTCCACATCTGCCTGGCTGAAGCGTCTCAAATCCACAGTGGGGACTGTTTCTAAGGGGTGGATTGGGGCAGTAAATTATTGTACAGAGGCCAAGTACTTGTTTATGGCATGTTGATCAAGCTGTGCTTGTTAACCATTGCTTTACTGCCTATTTGATCTGTTTACATTTTCTTTGGGTTTTGAACGAACGCCTGACTTTCAGAAATGCAAAAGTAAACACACACAAGGACTTCAACAAGGATTGCAATTCCACCAGCTCATTAAGACTGATTGAACCAATACTGGCGAAACATCCGCACTTGACAGCTTCCTGGGCATGTGAGTCACGTGGACGAATATCTGAACATGATTGTTCCTGTGGAACTGGAGTGCAAGAATCACCTGTACAACCTACTGGTTTCACCCACTTGGGTGTATCATTTGTCACATGGACATGGAAAAGGATTTTTGGTTCACATTTTGCCTGGTTGCTGGATGCAAGTGGTCTCATTCTACACAGGACACAGAAACACAGGAACAGGCCATTGAATCCCTTGAATTTGTTCTACCATTCAAGGCTGATTTGTGGCCTAACTCAGTACACCTGCTTTGGGCCTGTAGACCCTTCCTAACTTCGCTCAGCAGAAAACAAAGATCAATAACACTGATTTAAAACAAGCAACGGACTGGTCTAATATCAAACAAAGAACTGCAGATGCTGGAAATCTGAAAAAGAAACAGAAATTGCTGGGCAAACTCAGCAGATCTGGCAGTGTTTGTGGAGAGAGAGAGAGAGAGAGAGACAGAGTTAACATTTCTGGTGCAGTGACCCTTCTTCAGAACTGATTAATCTGTCTGGTGTCCAGGGATGTCACTGACACACTTGCTGTGGCGTTTCACCACACCGCGTAATCCCATCCTCCAGTTGTATGTAATGAGTGTAATTTTATTGAAAGCAGGCTGAGGAAAGAAGATAACTATGATATTCATTTAACAGACTATAAACAAGGTGTCGGCCGGCTTGGGCAGTTGACCCTTAACCTGTACTTAATTCCGACCTGCAGCACATTGCTGATTTCCTCAGGTTGAATGACCTGGCTGGGAACAGGGTAACCTGTAATCTTCCTGTACACACAATCTCTTCACAACGGTTTGTGGCATCTACAGGGAAAAATGCAAGCCAAGAAATTAGCGCTGACCAGTGTTGTGTTGTCTCATGCCTTGTCGCGACGAGTCAACCTGTCGGTTGTACCAAAATGGAAGATGGGAACCATGAAAATCATCAGAATTTTATTGTCTGCTCAGCAACAGCGATTCCAAAGCTGTGGGACAGACAACAGACTGAGGAAATTTTGCTGAACTCACAAGCGACACTTTAAGTCACAAAGCAAATCTGTCATTTAAATGGGAGAGGGTTGGGCACTGCCCCTGCCAATGTGTCATTTGACAATGCAAAGATGGCTTTGGGTTTTGGGTAGAGCACCGTCCTTCCCTCCCTCATTCATACCAAAATGGGGAATCAGGCGAGGCCTCCAGAGAGAAGGGAGAAGGAACGTGATAAAACAGGCCAGGCTCTGTGCTGGAGTCACTGGCTGTGAGATGTGTGCAAGGGTTACAAAGCTGAATGAGAGCAGCCTGCAGGGCAGCCAACCAGCGAGTCAGCCCACATCCCAGCGTGAGCTGCAGTCTTATCTACCACTAAGGTTGGAAGCAGGTTCATTTCAGGGCCAGGTTCAAGTGAAAATTAGCCGAAACCACTCACACCACTGTTATAGAGAAAATAAATTGATGGCGGGATTTTTTTTGTCTATTCCGTTTTTTTCCCACAATGTAACTCTTTGTTCATTAAACTTGGTGTGCTGGTATCCTTGTGTGGATGTGTCTTTTGCTTCCCCCCAGGGAGCACAAATCACTCAGGCAGTCAAGGAGTTTGAAGATGCTATTTTTACTTTGTGTTCTGTCCAACTTTGACAGTCATTACACTTGTCAAGTTCAGGATGTACTGTAAAGCACTTTGGCATAGTGTGGGGACATGTGCATGCCAAGCAAATAGCTGAACAAAATACACTCACTGCAGAATTCTCGCAGTTCAAGAAATGACTTTTTGGCCCATCATACAATTATAAAAAAACAGGAACAAGAGAAGGCTATTTGACCTCTCGAGCCTGGTTTGTCATTCAGTGGGATCATAGTTGGTCCGACATTCCTCACACCCACTTTCCTGCTCTTCCCTTCATTCCCCTGCTGATCAGGAATGTATCTCAGCCTTCAATACACACAAGGACTCTGGTACCATAGCTGTCTGTGACAAGGTGCTTCAAAGACTCTCAACCCTCTGAGGGGAAGAAATTCCTTTTCATTCTCAGTCTGAAATTGGTGTCCCATTATTCTGAGATTATGCCTTCTGATCTTCATGTCTGTGTCTGCTCTCCAAACGAGTAGCCGCACTCTCATACTCTTTCTCCGGTATCCTGAGTATTCCTGTTTAAAGAAACATCTGCATTCCAGATCCTGACCACTCAATACACCAACACTATGAAGTCACATCTGCTCATTCTTTTACATGTTTGCCCTCTCAACTCTTGATCCTTGCAGGACTGGGAAAGGTTGCTCTCCATCAACGGTGCCCGGATCTTAAGTACCTCCAACATACCTCCTGAGAGAGGAAAGATATAAAAGAGACCTAAGGGGCAACTTTTTCACGCAGAGGGTGATACGGGTATGGAATGAGCTGCCAGAGGAAGTGGTGGAGGCTGGTACAATTGCAACATTTAAGAGGCATCTGGATGGGTATATGAATAGGAAGGGTTTAAAGGGATATGGGCTGGGTACTGGCAGGTGGGACTAGATTGGGTTGGGATATCTGGTCAGCATGGACGGGTTGGACCGAAGGGTCTGTCTCCGTGCTGGACATCTCTATGACTCTCGGCCTTCCCCCGCACCCCACCCCCAACCAAAAGGAGAACAAAGTAGCTTCTCCAATTTATCCTGAAGTGAAATTTCCATCTGTGCATGCATTCTCGTGAACACTTGATGGTGTAACTTCACTTTCATGACTGTGTTATGGCTTTTGTCTGAAACGACACACCAAATAATAAAACATTGAACCTATTGTACTGGAGCTGCTTCTTGCCTCTTGGTGAGCACCACGACTGTTACTGAATAATTGCAGCGACAGCCTTAACTGTAATATAGCTTCAGAGAGCTCTAACTTACTTCACATGGGGCCTTTGCATGAGTAAATATGGTCTCAATGTTGAATCCACGTTACAAGGAGTTGCAGGCCAGGATCTACCAAGAGTCCTGCCAACTTTTTTTTTCCATGTATGATTACACATGCCATAGTTTGACTGCTCAGTGAAAGGCAGATCAGTGAACATGGAAAAATGAAAATCATTTACCAATTACTGTCTTCACTGGAGCATGTCTGCCAATACTCATGAAAGAAACTTCTCAGAGTCTTCAAGAAAACCTAACTTATTTTTATTAAAAGTTATACAAAGACGAGCAATTAATGATGCGCATTTGCCATAAATCATTGACGCAACAAGTAATCAAAAACAAGTAGAGAGCTGACTGAGACAAAGCGGTGAGGATTGTGTCAATCAGATAAAATAAGCCCTCTTAACCTTGAGTGGCAGCAACACAAAACACAAGTGAAAAAGGTCCACACAGCAGCCCCAACCATCCCAATCTTCAGTAATGTTATTCATCTGTGCATGTCCCAAGGGTTAAAAATGAGGGACAAGAGGGACCATGCAAACTTGGAAATTATTGTCCCAATGCCAGTTCATTTAGGTTCTGTCAATCCTGTCACGGAACCAAATATCCCTGAACAGAAGGTAGTGAACATTATGACCACGAAATCGCTTTGGAAACATTTCTGCATTAACAACCCTGATGGAGATCGGCTCAAAGCCCAGGCGATCTTCACATCAAGTTTCATCTCTTTAAGGTGATCAATGACTTAATGCAGGACCACAGACTGTCCAGTATGAAGCATTCAAAGAAAAAAAGTCACCAGATTCACAGCACAATAAGTAGATTATACTCCAGTTAAAGCACTGTGCAGCAACATCATTACCGATATATCAGCCAAACATAGTCTTCAGTCCAATCCGCTGTTGGAAGCCACTGCCACTGGAATTTAATTAGATAAATTTATGTCACATTTTCAGCTCATCAGAGCGAGGGATGCTCATGGTGGTGTGCAATGCAAACGCTCATCCCCAGGCAACAAGTGCCCAAGTGTTCTCAGGTGAGTTACAGCACAACTGTATGCGCAGAAAAGTTCCCTCAATGCTGCCCCTGCAGCTCCAAGCTTGGAACAGCACCTCCAAGTGCACTGGCGTCACTGTTCATCACATCAACTGGTATGTGTCAATTTTAGTGTTCCTGAGGTGGAGAGTGTGCAATGGCTACACTTGTGCTGATGATTTCACATTTTGTTTCCAATGTGCAATGTAAACAGCAGGAAAGAAACATTCCGACGTCTTCTGCAATCATCCTCAACACCTAACACAATTAGCTGTTATCCCATTCCAAATCCAGGTCAAAGACAGTTAATAGCCATGTACAGTACATATAAATGCTGTACATACAAATATCTATCCATTAGTTAATTTTCCCCCTCACCGCCTCACATAACAGCAGGAAGGCGTATGTAACTTAAGAGCCAAAAATTGTGCACGTGCTGTTGCCCTGTTTTATCTCACCCAGGATGCCAATCGCAACTTGAGGACTGGTGTCACTAAAACATTATGTTCTCATCCAGCACGCTTCCCTATTGACATGTGGAATATGGAGAGGCTGCAGCTTTGATATTCATCTCATTAACACATGGAAGGCAATCAGCCATGCTGCTTTCCGAAGTGTTGCAAAATGGACTTGGCGCTGAAATACAAGAGACAACAATAGTGCAGCAAAAGGCTTACTTACACCTGGTACACATGTCGCACACCAAAACACACGGAGTAGCAGGTTTTATAGAAAATCCCCACAGTCCTCACTTTCTGGACATGAATCGATACACGACTCACTGCTGGTGCAGGAAATACCACATTTAGAAACAGACAGAACTGTTTTCCAAGCATTCACTGGGCCAGGGCAGTACAAGAGGAGCAATCAACCTCACTCTTTGTGCACAATAAACAATTCCTTTCGTTTCTTCCTGTTAATGTTATGGCCTTCAGTTGGGAGGGGGTTGGGTAGTATACAGGAGGCACAGATGTCTGAAAATAAGAATGGGATTATCAAAGTCACTCCACAATCCACCAGGGATAATGTTTTTGGCCTGTTTGGGTTTCTTGGCAATTGCATTTTGCAAAGTGGGACTTGGTTTCACTCAGTAAGTTGAACTAACTGCTGCACAAGCCAAGCCATCAAGACATTTTGATGATTTCTCAAATGTTTAAGTGCACACACATTGTAAATCTTTAGACCTGTCTACTCATGGAGCACAGTGATTGTTCTACTAAAGCAATGGCTCACTGTGCCAGTTGTGGTCAGACTTCCATTGTCGTTTCATGCTTTCAGTCTTCGTGCATTTTGCAATTCAACACCAGACAGAGCGGGGTGAGGTTGGGGAGTTAGCGAGCCCAAATGTCACTGCAGTGGCTGGCTCCACAAGCAGAATGCACCATTAAAAGCAAGCCTGATTGTTTCAGATGGCCACGAGACCAGCCAGTGCAGTGTCTGACAGGGTTGCACAGAGCATGGCCAACCTACAGCACAATATGTGGCGGCCACTTGAATGGGCAGCGCTGCAACATTTTCAAGATGGTGCTGTATCGTGAAGATTGCTCGACTGAAGACCTTCTCAGGCCAGACCATCTCCTGCTTTCTATTTATATGTTTGTCCTGGATGGGGTTCCTGGTGATGTCATTTCTTGTTCATTTTCTGAGGGGTTGATAGATGGTATCTAGATCTATGTGTTTGTTTATGGCGTTGTGGTTGGAGTGCCAGGCCTCTAGGAATTCTCTGGCATGTCTTTGCTTAGCCTGTCCCAGGATAGATGTGTTGTCCCAGTCGAATTGGTGTTTTTTTTTCATCCGTGTGTCGGGCTACGAGGGAGAGAGGGTCGTGTCTTTTTGTGGCTAGCTGGTGTTCGTGTATCCTAGAGGCTAACTTTCTTCCTGTTTGTCCTACGTAGTGTTTGTGGCAGTCCTTGCATGGAATTTTGTAGATGACGTTGGTTTTGTCCATGGGTTGTACTGTGTCTTTTAAGCTTGTTAGTTTTTGTTTGAGAGTGTTGGTGGGTTTGTGTGCTACTAGGATTCCGAGGGGTCTTAGTAGTCTGGCTGTCATTTCTGAAACTTCTTTGATGTATGGTAAAGTGGTTAGGGTTTCTGGCTGTGTTTGGTCTGCTTGTCATGGTTTTAGATTAGATTAGGTTTGTTCTTGAGGAATCTCCGGACTGTATTTTTTGAGTATCCGTTCTTTTTGAATACATTGTATAGGTGGTTCTCCTCTGTTTTCCGAAGTTCGTCTGTGCGCAGTGTGGTGGCTCGTTGGAACAGTGTTCTGATACAGCTTCGTTTGTGTGTGAAAGCAGGAGACAACAACTTGGAGGTCACCACTGATGATGTTACCAAGCCACGTAATGAAACGTCTGGATATCAAACCTACAGCTCAGCGAGCAAACCTACACCCTAGATTTTTAAATTTCTGGTGACATTGTAACTCATGCCCAACCTCAGGAATATACTTGAATTGGACACCAAAGCAGCCTGGCTCCACTATCTTCCCACAAAAGACAGTATAGGTATGAATGCAGCAATTCAAGAGTGAGGGTTTGTGCTGTTCAGCGTGTTTCAATAACTCGCTAACTCCCTGGAGTCGATGTGAAACCACCTCCCCAAGAAGACACTCCTGCAGGTACTGGCCTGTCCCGAAGGCTCGCATCCACATTTTAACTTGAACACAGAAAGGCAACATCCAAAATGCTTGCCTGACCCAAAGGGACCTGGTCACAAAAAGAGGAACACCAGAAACAGTGCAGCTTTTGCTACAACTGGAACAGAAGATGCTGTAAGTGCTCAGCAGGTCACACAGCATTTCAAGCCTGAAATGGCATTATTGACAGAGGATGATGACTTGTGATCAGAGTAACTCAGTGACGCTGAGTATTTGCAATGTTTCCTGTCTTGTTCCCAGACAGCAACATGTGCAGGATTCCATTGGTTTTACCACTCAGCTTTTCCTGTGGAGAAGATTCATGTCACACATTAATGATCTTACCAAGGAACTGATGACATTGCTATTCAGTTTGCAGTTGACACAGTGCTGAGGAGGCAGGGAGGCTGCAGAAGGACTTGGACAGTTCCAGGAGAGTTGGCAAGGAATTGGCAGACAGAGCACTTTGAGAAAGTGAGAATCTGAGAAAGTATGAGGTCATGCACTTTGATGGGAAGTATAGCAGCACAGACTGTTTTCTAACAGGGAAAAGCTTTGGAAATCTGAAGCACAAAGGGACTTGGGAGTCCTAGTTCAGGATTATTTTGAGGTTAACATGCAGGTTCAGTTGGTAGTTAGGAAGGTAAATGTAATCTTCCCATACTTTTTGAGAGGACAAGAGTATAAGAGGAGAGATGTACTATTGAGGCTATATAAGGCTCTGGTCAGATTGCATTTGGAATACCGTGAGCAGTTTTGGGCTCCGTGTCTAAGGAAGGATGCGCTGGCCTTGAAGCGTGTTCAAAGGAGATTTACAAGAATAATCCTGGGATTGAAGAGCTTATCATATCATAAGCAGTTGAAGATTCTGAGTCTGTACTCCATAGAGTTTTGAATGATGAGAGGGAATCTCACTGAAACTTATAAAATACCGAGGGACCTACATAGAGTGGACATGCAGAAGATGTTTCTATGAGAAGAAACAAGGACCCAAGGGCACAGCCTCAGAATGAAGGGACAACTCTTGAGAACTGATATGAGGAGAAATTTCTTCAACTAGAGGGTGGTGAATCTGAGGAACTCATTGCTGCCAAGGACCATGGAAGTCGTCACTGAGTTTTATTTCAGACAGAGATAGATAGGTTTCTGATTATTAAGGGTTATCAAGGGTTACAGGGAGAAGGCAGGGGAAAGGGTTTGAGAATCATAACAGCCTTGATCAAATACGAGAGCTGACTTGATGGGCCAAAGGATGTCAGTTTGCTTCCACATCTCATGCAAGTTCATCAATGCCCTTCAGTGACATTTCAAAAGGGAAGCCTATCTAACAGGTCTGGTCTTCACTGTCTTTGGCATGAACAGAGGATCGCTTTGATAGGCACACAGTGCCTTGCGCCTCTGACTGCTACTTGAGAGGACAAGAGCCTTTCTGTGAGACATTGTGGAATTTTGCACCTTGAATAGGCTGCCTGTATTCTTCAGAAATGGAACAGAAATTCAATGCGTCACCCTTGGGAGAACTCTTGAAGGTGTTTCATTCCCCAGACTGCTTCTAATTAGCTGCTGGAAAGCATTAAGTGTGGCAAGTGAGAGGAAGCTGACAAACTCAATTATATAGGTAAAAACAATGACTGCAGATGCTGGAAACCAGATTCTGGATTAGTGGTGCTGGAAGAGCACAGCAGTTCAGGCAGCATCCAAGGAGCAGTAAAATCGACGTTTCGGGCAAAAGCCCTACAGGCTCTCTGCCTGTATTCCTGATGAAGGGCTTTTGCCCGAAACATCGATTTTACTGCTCCTCGGACGTTGCCTGAACTGCTGTGCTCTTCCAGCACCACTCATCCAGAAACTCAATTATATGCACAGTTAAGTTTACACAGCAACACTTGACATTTGGTGAGCTCAGCAAAATTTATTCCTTCTTTAAATACTCCAGTTATCAAAATTCTCCAAGATTACACTTCCTCATTCATTGCATTACAGTGAAGCTGGAATCAAACTTCAAGCTTAACATGAGATCAATAAAAACCTTGGCAGATACTGACATCAAGGTACAGGGTGGAGGTGGGGACGGGATGATTAGGGATCGAGAAAAAACCCTTTGTATCCGACAATTTTGTTCAGACCTTCCAAACTCAGACAGGACCAAAAACATTCTGTGGCATTCCAGACCAGTTCCACTGCTCATTGGAGACATGTGTTGCACAGATCGCAAAAGTAGATCCAAAACTGATTTGCAACTCAGCAGCTAAAAATGAGTCACATTACGTAATGCGACTCAGTTCATCTAACAGTTGCAGAAAGGAACAGGCTTCATGACTGCATGCAAGTTTTCCTTCAATTTTTCCACATGTGAGTTTTCCCTTTTAAACCCAGTTGTGTGGAGTGGCAGGATCCACGGGATGGCCAGAAGTGTTACTCTCCTGCAGATTGCAGCATGTCCAATTAACTGACGTTGGAAAGGCTGAAATTATACTTCTTCGTGCACTACATGCATAGACCGTGCGTGCCAGAGAGTGACATGCCTGCCCAGGACTGATATCAGCTCATCATGGTTACAGTCACCCCTGTTGCTTCTGTCAGGAGTTAAGTAACATTATCTTCGAATGAGCAAAGTCAACTTCTTTCATGAAATGATTTTAAAGGTTTTTCTTCATCTAATTTCTAGTTTTCTGATTTTTTTTTTCTGATTCACATTTCCAAAGGGAATCCATGGATTTCCTTTTGTGCCACAAGCTTCAACTTCATGCAAGGACCCAGTAAGTTAAAAATCACAGTATAAAGTATTAAGCCAACATAAATAATGAATCGTACATACATAACAGGGTTTCAGCTCATGATCAAACTGTCATTTGTCAGTTTTAAGCAGTTTCGTGCTTCATTCCCCATTTTGGAAGTGAAGATATTTTGAGGTGGAGTGGAGGAGTGGGAAGATAAAATGCAACTTTAGTGAATTGCCTTTATTCTTCATCAACTGCTACTGCCGTTCCTATTGAGACAGGTATGGGTTAACTACAGGAAACTCAGCAACCTCTGATGTGCACTGTTTCAGGAGTCATTTTACATTATTGTGAATTTACTATTTACAATGAGAATTACTGAGCAAAGTCAACTCCCAACAGCTGCTCACAATAAGCCAGTAGCAAGGAACACACCACGTCATGTGAGCAGACTGAAAAGAGAAATTTGATGTTTCATAACATGAGTTTTGTTTGTGTGAACTTGTTAAATCTGAGCACAGTTTGCAGGAGGGCAGCAGGCCTGAGAGCAGGTGAGGATGAAAGAAATCTGAACTTTCAGACATTTGCATAGCAAAATATCCTGTGGGTGAAGGAACTGGTGTGACTCTTCCAGCTCTTGCCCACGTAGTGTAACTTTCAACACAACAAAGCTTAAAATGTAGTTTTGGGCTCTGTCTTTATGTGTTACATTTCTGCTCAAGAATGGGCACAGGGTTTGGTTTCTGTCATGCCAGCAGAATCCCTTTCACTCCACTCCAGACTACAGTGTTCCCTTGTCACAGACTTGATTGGTCATTTATTGGTCCAAAGAAAAAAGTGACTTGTATTACAAACAGTGATCAGTGGACTGTGCTCACAAGCCTTCTTCACTTCTGCACAGTACACTGAAATTAAAATGATTTGGAATGGAGATAGGGATAAGCAGCTTGAAACCCTGGTTTGAGATTAATCCTAAACGGAAGAAACACTGAACATAGATAAAAACCCAACACAAAAAAACATTAAGGTCACAGCCCACTGCACAGCAATCTTGCCTTCTATTTCCTTTTCTAATGATTCAATAATGCACAGCTCTACATGTGTAGAACTGCCCCACATAAGTTGCACTACTCTAAAAAGTAAAATAGGAAGATTATCCCCAGTGGGTTTACAAACTTGCTAAAATATAAAAAAAGTTAAGATTTTTCAGGTTAAAAAATAAACATTGGCCCTCTGTCTTTCCTGTGGATTCTGTACATTGTGTCACTCCACGGTCACGGATTTCGCCAGGTTTCGGGGACAGTCAACCTTCAGAAGGAAATACAAGGTGATTAGTGACTGTTGTTTGACTGTGATGCTTTGCTGCACTTGTGTTTCACTCTGCCCCTCCTGCTTTCTGGCATGACTGTTCCAATCTCCCTACAATTCCACATGCAACTAGAACCTTGTGCAACCTCACCCAAAGAGTCACTTCTCACTTGCAAGTCGATGTCCTGCGCACTGAAAGGATAAGGACTGTTTCTAACGCCTGCATCTGCATATTCACACCTATCTTTATCAGCTGATGTGGAGCAATCGGGGTTAGGAATCCAGCCAATTCTCTTTGCATGTCGCTCACATCCGAGCGACACTTGGCTAATGATGTGACTCTGTCGCGAGTGTGGTGCTGGAAAAGCACAGCAGGCCAGCAGCATCTGAGGAGCAGGAGAATCGATGTTTTGGGCAAGAGCCCTTTATCAGGAATGATTCTGCTTTTCCATCACCACACTCTCAACTCTGATCTCCAGCATCTGCAGTCCTCACTTTCACCTAATAATGTGACTGTTCATTTAAAAGCAGCTGTTCATTTCGGACTCATGCTGCATTCAAATTTCTGTTGCTGAAGAACAAAAGCTGTTGATGTTTCGAAACACTGGCATTTATAAATCAATGAAATATCTCAGATCACTTCACAGAGTATTGAGTACAGGAGTTAGGAGGTCATGTTGCGGCTGTACAGGAAATTGGTTAGGTCACTGTTGGAATATTGCGTGCAATTCTGGTCTCCTTCCTATCGGAAAGATGTTGTGAAACTTGAAAGGGTTCATAAAAGATTTACAAGGATGTTGCCAGGGTTGGAGGATTTGAGCTACAGGGAGAGGCTGAACAGGCTGGGGCTGTTATTGCAGCATTTAAGAGGCATTTGGATGGGTATATGAATAGGAAGGGTTTAAAGGGATATGGGCCGTGTGCTGGCAGGTGGGACTAGATTGAGTTGGGATATCTGGTCGGCACGGACGGGTTGGACCGAAGGGTCTGTTTCCGTGCTGTACATCTCTATGACATGATGACTGAGCAGAAGTGTACTGATATTACTTCAGTCAGCAGGGCGGCTATTTTTCCCCCATTAGCTTCCGACTCAGTGCAATGAGATCAAATACATGCTCATCTGGTTATTTTGGAGATTGTGGTTGAGGGAACACTAGAACACCTATTTTCACGCAAGGAAACCAGGAATACTTTATTTTTGCAAACGGAAAAGTTTGGAATTACACACATCAGTTTATGGAAGTGAAGTCTGGCCCTAGCTTTTGATAGAACTTTCAGATCTCATGAACGAGATTGGCCCAATCTGAGACCGTCTCCTTCAAATGCTGAGTGACTTACTGTAGATATTGAGAGTTTTCTGTTTTCAGTTCACATACAGGTTGTTCTGTTATAACGCGCATTTTGTCAACACAAATTCGCTGTAACGTGATTGACAAATTGGGGATGCTACTTCTACAGCACTTAACGTGGTTACAGCACCAACACTTTAAGCCTGTTTCTAAAGCCCAGTTTTCCTGTAACGCAGAGTTGCACAAGGACACTACAATCACGTTATAGAAGAACTAACTGTATGCAATCTCCATTTTAAACTCAAGGCTATATTGGTGAATCCAACGCGAAAACTGGATAGCAGCAATGAGATGGATAAATATTAAACACGTTTGACATGCTCCTCGCTGACATTTCTGGGTATGGGTAAGCTGATTTATAACAGCTAGTTCAGAATAAATGTGTAACATCTTAGCAATCACAAGTTTATCAGAAAGTGTTCTCAACATTGATCTTCGCGTACTGCATGCTGTTAACTTTTTGGCCGAAATTGCTCAATATGCGTCTGAAAGGGTGAAAACTGAGCAGTGTCCTCATGACCACCCACTATGATACCACATGGACTGCTGGACTAAACATCTTCAAGTCTTGAACAAGTGAGACGTAAGGTCCTGAAAGACTGTCACAGGGCAATGATTCCTTTCTAATAAGCAATAAGCTGCTGACATGCAATAAACTAGATCTTTTTCATAACAAGGGATTTTGCTCAATGGTGCAGAAAATGGTTTCCATCCACCACGCTAGACCAAGCAAGTCCTCTTGCTTCCTGCACTTGAAGACGACAGTGACAGCAACCTGTCATGAGCAGTAGCTCAAACAGTGCAGTGAGTGGACCTCGCCAGACCACAGAAGCTTGTGCATAATTGTGAATGTGAAACCAAAAGAGAAAATGCTGGAAAATCTCAGCAGGTCTGGCAGCATCTGTAAGGAGAGAAAAGAGCTGACGTTTCGAGTCTAACTGACCCTTTGTCAAAACTAAAACTTCAGATGATTATCCCATCTTGACCCCTCTGTTTTCATTCTGGTTCATAATTTTATTTTTAAATTTTATTTATCCTTTTTTTATATTTTTTTCATTGTTCTGTACCTCTTATTTCTTGACTGTCTCTCTTTCTTTTGCTCCCCACTCTCTTATCACCTTTTTCCTCTCCTCTTCCCCCTTTGCTACCCTTCTCCCCTGTTTTCCATTTTGCCTTTTTCAAAGAATTCAATAAGGTTTGTGAGGCACGACTTGCCCTTCACAAAACCTTGCTGACTATCCTTGATCACATTATTCCTATCCGGGTGTGCATAAATCCTATCCCTTACAATTCTCTCTAAGACTTTGCCCACAACAGAAGTGAGACTCACCGGCCTATAGTTACTAGGGTTATCCCTACTCCCCTTTTTGAACAAGGGAACCACATTTGCTATCCTCCAGTCTTCTGGGACTACTCCTGTAGACAAAGAGGACATAAAAATCAAGGCCAATGGCTCTGCAATCTCCTCCCTTGCTTCCCAGAGAATCCTAGGATAAATGCCATCAGGCCCAGGGGACTTATCTATTTTCACCTTTTCCAGGATTTCCAACACTGCAGTAGCCTACCATGGGGAACCTTATCAAACGCCTGGAACCTTATCAAACGCCTTGATAAGGCGATATATTCTCTCAGCCTCGTATAAATACCTCCCTATTTCTCCCTTTTTTTAGCTTTGACAAAGGGTCAGTTAGACTCGAAAAGTCAGCTTTCTCTCCTTACAGATGCTGCCAGACCTGCTGAGAAGCTTGTGCACATGCCTTCCACTTCACCTCTCTGAGGAAGGAAGCATGAGCTGCAAGAAAATCCAAATTTCTCCCACCTGAAATATTTACTCACATCAAATCCTCGTAGAACAGCAAGGTGGAAGGAAAGAAGCTGGAGTGGGATGACGCTGAGGATCCCCTGCAGGCAGTCCACACTATGAGGCACTTTAATTACCCGGTTTACACTCTTGATGGTCTCGTAATCATCCCTGTCACAAATCACCACCGGTCGGCCCTGAAACAAGGTGAAGGTAAAAGGTGAAGTTGTCACAGTTTTACCAGGCCAAAGAGCTGCTCTCTGATTACAGAGGGAGAACTGATGGTAGTTTAACCTGAGGGTTACTACGCTTCAGATGAGAGGAGGGGTTGAGAAGGTGAGTCCTTCAAGTTCACCTCATCTGCTGCAGAAATCGAACCCACGCTGTTGGCATCACTCTGCATCTCTAACCAGCCATCCAGCCAACTGAGTTAAACAGGTCCCCGACATGGTGAACACAATCACTCTTCTAACAAATTTTAATATCAATATGCTGTCACTTCCAACCTCCCTTGATGCTGCTTTTGATTTTGCTCACACCAGTCTGGACAACACTCCCGTAAACTTTCCTCCCTTGTTCCTTGCAAGTATCACACAAATTGTCTGACATGCTCTGTTGTGTCTCCCCACAGCTTTTCAGTGTTTCAGATTCGTTGTACTGTCTTGTACTCATTACCTCATTTTCTCTCAGGTTTCCATTTTGTGCGATGTGACACAGCCCTCAGTCTTAGATTTTGTCCACTGTCTGCAGATTTCCAGAAGAAAACCACCTTAACTTACACGGTATTTATCTCCGAAATTACCCAAAATGGAAATGCATGTCGAAGGAGAAGATTGGGAATGTTGGCAAATGCATTTACCATTTCATTCCAAGTTCAATCCCCAATAAAACTCAATTGAGGTGAGTGGCCACTCTGTACTCTCTTTTCGGAGATGCATTGGTTGAGGAAGGAATGTTGTCATTACACTCAAGACTCCAAAAACCATCCAGATCATCTCTGCAAATGCAGGAGTTTACACATCAAGAAAGGATAGGCAGGCTGGGTCCCTGGAAGGCTGAGGTGTGACTGGATAGAGGACTTGAACATGATGAAAATGTTCGGCAGAGTGGACGCAGAGAGAATAATTTAACGTGGGTACGAGCATAACTCAAAGCTATCAAGATCAGACTGACACTGGGTAATCAAACAGGGCATGCTGGAGAAACTTGCTTTGGATAATAACGTGTGAGAATGCGCAACTCAACACCACAAGGACTGGTGACAGGGAATTGTCCAGATCCAGTTAAGGGGAAGCACGGGAAGGATATGACAGATAAAGGATCAGGTACTACACTGGCAGATATGAACAAACAAAACAAAAAAGGGGTGAGAGAGAACTCAAGTCTGGAATGGGTGGGTTGGGCAGACTGGCCTATTTTTGTGATGCGGATCCCATCGCAAAAGGCGATATCATGCAATTGGACCACTAAACTTACTCTATGTTTCAATGTATGAAGGTGGGTCCATCTCACAGCACCATGATCTCCACAACAGGTATGGCAAGGAGACAACTCCAAAACCCAGATGGAATGGGGCCTGAACCTAATGATACTGATGTCATTCTGATCCACTCTGACTGTGCAGGCAATAGGCACTGCTCAGCTGTGATGGTATCCTGGACTGAGTGTAATGTGAGGCTGAAAGTGCCTCCTGGCATTGGAATTACTCCACAGACCCCAGTATCCCATCATCAAGTCTACCTTTGTTTCCACATGAACAGTCTTTGACATTAGTAGTGCCCCATTCACAGTCAGACACCAGAGTAACAGTACCTCTGAAAGTTTATATCTGTCTGCCACTGCTCCCTGATTTGACCAGGCAACTCAGGCAGACAACTCAGAATTGTATGAGGTCTACCTGACTGACAATGTTGAAATCACTGCAGGGTTCTTTAAGGTCTGATCAAAATGAATGCACGTGTGCTTTGGTATAAAACAAATTTATCAGCTTAAAATCTACTTTCGATATATGCACATTAATGAGCGAATCTGTAAGCTTAAACTACTTCAGACATATTCTACAAGTGAGCTTCAGTCTTCTGTCCATTGGGAACTCTGGGTGAAGGCTGGCACTTGTGAGTTTGATCTCAGATTCCATGTCCCTGGTCTCTCAAATGCAGCCTGAAAGGGAAAATCCCACAAATGGGACAGAGCTCCTGATATTAATACTATTCTGGATCTAAGGTTACATGCTGAATACCCATTTCAGAATAACTTCAGTCATCAGACTGCTCTCGAAAGCCAGAGAATTATAGACCACTGAGCCTGACGATAGTGATGAGTAAGCTGATGAAGGAGATTTTGAGGAACAGGATTTACACTTATTAGGAATAGCCAACATGGCTTTGTGTGCGGGAAATCATGCCTCACTAACTTGATTTGAGTATTTTGAAGAAGTGACAAAGAAATTTGATGAAGGCCGAGCAATGGACGTTGTCTATGTGGACTTCAGCAAGGTTCCGTGTGGTAGACTGACGAGCAAGATTAGACCACAAGGAATTCAGTGACAGCTAGCCATTTGGATACAAAATTAGGAGACAGGGCTTGGTGGTGGAGGGCTGTGTTTCAGACTGGAGGCCAGTGACCCATGGTGTGCTGCAAAGATCGATGCTGGATCCACTGCTTTTGTCATTAATATAAATGATAAAGAGATGAATACAGGACATATGGTCAGTGAGTTTTGCAGAGGCCACCAAAACTGGTGGTGTAGTGGACAGTGGAGATTACCTCAAAGTAAAACAGGACCGTGATCAGATAGGCAAATGGGCTGAGTGGCAAAGTTTAATTTAGATAAATGTGAGGTGCTGCATTTTGGAAAGGCAAATCACAGCAGGACTTATACACTTAATGGTAAGGTCCTGGGGAGTGTTGCTGAACAAAGAGACCTTGGAGTACAGGTTCATAGTTCCTTGAAAGTGGAATCCCAGGTAGACAGGATAGTGAAGAGGCTTAATGAGTGTGGTGCTGGAAAAGCACAGCCAGTCAGGCAGCATCCGAGAAGCAGGAGAGTCGATGTTTCAGGAACAAGCCCTCTATCAGGAATGAAGGGATTACACCTGATATGTCGACTCTCCTGTTCCTCGGATACTGCCTGACTGGCTGTGCTTTTCCAGCACCACATTCTTTGACTCTTATCTCCAGCATCTGCGGTCCTCACTTTCTCCCAGGATAGTGAAGAGTGTGTTTGGTATGCTTACCTTTATTGGTCAGAGCATTGGGTATAGCAGTTGGGAAGTCATATTGTGGCTGTATAGGACATTGGTTAGGCCACTTTTGGAATATTGCATGCAATTCAGGTGTTCTTCCTATCAGAAGGATGTTGTGAAACTTGAAAGAATGCAGAAAAGATTTACAAGGATATTGGCAGGATTTGAGCGATAGGGAGAAGTTGAATAGGCTGGGGTTGTTTTCCCTGGAGTGTCAGAGGCTGAGGAGTGACCTTATAGAGGTTTATAAAAACATGAGGGGCATGGATAGGTCTTTATCTGGGGTCGGGGAGGCCAAATCTAGAGGTCATAGGTTTATGGTGAGAGGAGAAAGATTTAAAAGGAACTTATAGAGGTTTATAAAAACATGAGGGGCATGGATAGGGTCTTTATCTGGGGTCGGGGAGGCCAAATCTAGAGGTCATAGGTTTATGGTGAGAGGAGAAAGATTTAAAAGGAACCTAAGGACCAACCTTTTCACATTAAGGGTGGTACGTGTTTGGAATGAGCTGCCAGAGGAAGTGGTGGAGGCTGGCACAATTACAACATTTAAAAGGCATCTGGATGGGTATGCGAATAGGGAAGATTTAGAGGGATTTGGGCGAAATGCTGGCAAATGGGACTAGATTAATTTAGGATATCTGGTCAGCATGGACGAGTTGAACCGAAGGGTTTGCTTCCATGCTGTACATCTCGATATCTCTAATAGTAGGTGGTAACAAAGTCCAGGTGGCCACATGTAGACTGTGCAAGCGGATGGTTCCCAACAACCCTAAGGGTCAGGCAGTTTCTGCCCATCCCCATCAAAACAGGCTATTTTTGCTTTTCATGAGCGTTTCCACTTTACCACAATTGCTCACTGTCATGTCTAATTAACTCTTAACAATTAACCCTGAATGGTCTGGTTTGAAGATCTCATTCTTGAGCCTGACAATACACCAGTAAAGGGCCTACAGCTCTGATAAAGAGACAACTGAAAGTTATTGAAAATCTGATGTTTGTACCTGCCGTGCGACCACTTGCTGCAGAGCGTTTTGGCACTTGGTGTATGTGTGGTCCCTCATGATCACCATGATAACTGGCATCAGCTTGTCTACCAGGGCCAGGGGTCCGTGTTTCAGCTCACCTGCTAGGATTCCTTCAGAATGCATATATGTGATCTCTTTGATTTTCTGTGAAAACAATTTAAGAGATTTGTATGTGTCTCAAGAGGCTGTGGGTCAATGTGGTCAATTCCACCAGAAAATTAATTCATAAAAAAAACACAACAGAAACTCTTGAAGAGCAAAACGTTACAGATGCCAGAGACACAAAATAAAAACACAAATTTATGGAAACAACCTTAGCACGTCAGGCAGCATTCTTGTAGCAAGACAAAGAGTAGTCAAACTTTGGTCTGTGAAGTTTCACGAGAACCAAACTTAGAAATCGAATACTTTTTTCCCCTCTGATCCCATTTCAAGACTTAAAAATTGTTACAGTCCCCTCATGAGAATCACTTCCTCAGAGCTCATGACTCCCAAAACTTCAGCGCATGATCTGGTGAGGGGATCCCGATCCACACTGTGGATCTTATAGAAAATAAAAAGCAAAAGAACTGCAGATGCTGGAAATGAAATAAAAAACAAAATAGCTGGCAAAGTCCAGCAAATCTGGCTGCATCTGTGGAGAGAAATCAGAGTTAATGTTTCGGATCCAGTGACCCTTCCTCAGAAACCTGACCTGATAGGTTTGGAGCAGAGATGTGTGTGGGGCAAGGTCTGTGATAGGCTAGAAAACGGCAGAGGCTGAATGACAGACATTTGAGTCCTCCAGAGCCAATGTAAATGTACTGAGAGCAGGTGTGTTGCTGGCTGAAAGATGAACAAAACAAGGCAAGGGACAGCAACAAATTGGGGCAACAGTATTTACCCTGTGAAATTGCTGAAATCAACACGGAGTCCAGACGGCTGCAAAGTATCAAACTGAAAGTGCATGTCGTGCTCCTGAAGCTGATGTTGTGCCTCACTTCAGCAAGTACAACAGGCCAAGGATAGAAATGTCAGTGTGAGAGCAAGGTAGACAATTAAAGTTGACAGAAGACCAGAAGTTGGGAGTTATGCTTGTGGGCTGAAGGGATGTGATCATCCAATGGGTATTTGTGCCCCCAGTGCATAGCCAACCATATTGTCAGCAACGAGAACAACAGACTGGATTTAAAGACGTGCATGCAAATTGCTGTTTAAGGATTCTTAGGGGACTTGGCTACTTCCGTCAGCATTCATCATATTTCCACAGAACACTCAAGTTCACAGCAATAAAACATAATTGCTGTTAGAAGACAATGGAAGGTCAGTGTTGTGCTACTTTGAGTCTGAGTCTACTGCTCTGCTTTGCTGGGCTCCTGCTCACTTTGGAGGTTTTGCAACATGAATTCTTGGCTGATTTTAGACAAGACAATTGATGTGTTTTGAACAAAATATGTGAGGTTCAGATAATTCACTTCCTCAGCACATGGCTCCAATTGATTTTCTCTATGAGCACAGCCAGACTCCGTGACCTCTTGTGTCTCGATAAAAAGATTCCTTTCAGATGGTGCTTTAGCTAATTAAGGGCAAGGGACACTCAACTGCGCAATATCTCGACAAGCAAAGAGGTTAATTGTCTGTTGCTAAAGCTCACTGCGGAAATAACACTCTGCTTTTCATTTTCCTCAATTAGTTTTCGAGGAATGGCCTATAAATCACAGATACTGTTTTGCAAATGGAACTATTCATCTCCCAAGGGAATGAAAATTAAATACATTCAGCTGCCAGGGGTTAAGTATTTGAAGAAACTGTCGCTGCCAACATGAGCATATATTTGTCAGATTTCACATTTGTACAACTGTCCTTTCAAACTAACGGCATTTCATGAAATTGTGATATGTGTCATATGTTACCATGACAAAATTTTATTTTGATTCTAAACTTTCTCCCCTCCCTTGCTGAATGTGGAGACATCTTTCAGTGCAGTTTCGACATCACCATCTACGATCCAATCCAAATAACCTGGGGCTTGAGCAATGTTTGGAGGCTGTTCCACATTAAGAGCACAACTCAGCTTTATTCTGTGCTCAACCTTTTCAATGGAGAGGACGGGTCTCGTGCCTCCAGTGTCCCTACCTCTGAACCAGGATGCTGGGTTCATCTGTTCCAGAGGTGTGTCATAACACCTCTGAACAGGTTGATCCTAAAATACTTCCAATGGAGAGTCTTGACTTTGTTCAAAAACATCTCTGGTTTCTCCTTCTTCCTCATGCCAAGTTTACAAGATGAGCCGAATTCGCTTCACTGTGCATTTTGAAGAACTAGTTCCATCTGATTAAACAACTAAAAGCCAAATGAAGGATTGAAAAGGATAGATATTTTTCCACAGGCTGAGGAGACTTCACAAATAGCAAGGAATTTACCTTGGGAAATACTGTAATTTCATCTCACCCAGGATAGACGGTCAAATTTACTAAAAGAAAATATTCTTTATGAAGGTGAAGAGTCAGAGTTTGAAGTTAGTTGCTGTGTACAGAGATGGTATGCTTTCCTTTATGGGTCACAGCATTGAGTATAGAAGTTGGGCAGTCATGTTGCGGCTGTACAGGACATTGGTTAGGCTACCTTTGGAATATTGTATGCAATTCTAGTCGCCCTCCTATCAGAAAAATGTTGTGAAACTTGAAAGGGCTCAGAAAAGATTTACAAAGATGCTGCCAGGGTTGGAGGATCTGGGCTACAGGGAGCGGCTGAATTGGCTGGGACTGTTTTCCGTGGAACGTTAGATGCTGAGGGGTGACCGGAGAGAGGTTTATAAAATCATGAGGGGCATGGATTGGGTAAATAGACAAGGTCTTTTCCCTGGGATGGGGGAGTCCAGAACTAGAGGGCATAGGTTTAGGGTCAGAGGAGAATGATATAAAAGGGACCTAAGATGCACCTTTTTCACGCAGTGGGTGGTATGTGTGAAATGAGCTGCCAGAATGGTCTGTTTTCGTGCTGTATATTACCAATACTCTATGTCAGTTGTCTATAAATAGCTGCTTCAGTGCATCGAACCTTGTTTCAATTTGCAAACCAGAGGTCCTGGAATCTGTCAGGCTTCAGTTTTTCGGTGCAAACTCACTGACAGCATATTTGCTGTCATTCTGGCACATGCCAGGGGTTTGTGCATAACTTAAAATATTCTTTATTGATTTCTGTAGCCCAACAACCTGATACTTGCCTTCCTATGGACAACTTACTCCATGGGATGGATGGTTTTGGATTTTGTGGAGGTAACTGAGGGCAGAACAACACACCCATTTGCTTGGCGATCAGTCAGAGGCTGAAGAATTACAATCGCACAATAAAACCACTCTCAGACTCACACAGGATGGAACACACCCTTCGGCCCATCCAGTCAGCTCCAACAAAACCACTCTAAATTGACAAGTGTTTCACTTTCTAGCTCCTGGCCTTGAATGTTCTGACATGTCAATTGCTCACTTCGGTACTTTTTAATGGTTGTGAGGCTTCCTGCCTCAACTACCCTGCCACCACCTTCTGGGAGAAAAATCATTTCCTCAAATCCCCTTTAAACCTCCTGGTCTTCGTCTTAAGATTATACCCCCTCATTACTGATCCTTTAACAAAGCAGAACAGTTGTCTGATGGTTAGCAACTGCTTGAATGGAATTGCAAACTTCACAAAGAGCTTCATGCTCTGCCTCATTCCCATCCGGTTTCCACAAAGCACTGGAAATGTTCCCTTTTCCGCTACAGAGACTGTTTCATTCCTCAACAATGCAAGTTAGTCACTGAAACGTGTTTAAAGCAGTCGATCAAATTACCTTGCTGGTTTATAAAATTGAAAGGGCTGAGAACTGAATGTACCTTCCATTGTGATATTCCTCATACAACAACCAAGAGTAAGTCTGTCACAGACATTTTTGTTCAGCCATTTTAGAGAAGACTTGCTTTCAACAATCCTCTGCACAGTCAAAGTCTGTGAAACCCATTGCCCTCTCTCTCTCTCTCTACAGACCACTGCCCTAACTAGCTTAATAACGCTTTCTCTGACTTGGGTGATAACTATAGTTTGACATGAATCTTGTCAGCATGTTTAACTATGTAAATGCAAACTTTATTGGTAATAAGGCAATGCCAAAGTTAAGAAACTGACTCAAAAGTAAACAGCAGCTTTTAAATCGGCCCTACCAGATCAGGATTGACACACCAGAAAGGATGCTTCACAGAAAGGATAAGAATCTGGACTTTTAGATCTGGTTTAGCTTTTCCAAACAAGTGGTGAGATTTGTGGTCAACGCTAAGAACCAACTTTCCACCCTTGATGACTTGTGATTAATTAAAAATTCCTGGAGCGCAGTGAAACTTTCCAATGCGACGTGTTTGATGGAAGCTTTTTCCTGTTTTCAGATTATTCTCAATTGGCCTTGGTTCCATTTGAACGCAGCAAGCAACATGAAGATGACTTTATGGCTCAAATGACTCAACTACGCTTTCAAGCGTGCTTGTCTCAGTAAAACCTATGGTAACGCCTGTTGAAACCACATAGCAGTAATGGCGTTCCTTGGTCGCTGTTGCTTTAATATGGGTCTCCACAGCAAATAGCCTGGAAATTCACTCAGAAAATGCACGTATGGTCTTACTCAATGTCACTGCCCACTGGGTTCAATGTGAACTCCTCCCAGCTCCACCACGTGAACTGTGTGCTCTCCACCACTCCCGTCTGATCGGCCAACATTCAAACCATCCAGCCTGCTTGGGCTCAGTGAAAGAGGTTTTCAATTAAACTTCCACTCCCTCGCTCTTGGTCACAGCCCTGCATATCTTTCCATTTTCATTACTTATTCGATTCTCTTTTACAAACCCATTTGGGAAATCCATTCCAGGTCATAAAACCTCCCTGTCATAACAAATTTCTCTTGATCTCACCTGGCACTTCTGCTAAATATTTTAGATCTGTCTCTTCAGTTCGCTAATTCCCCTGCCAACAGAAACAATTTCCCTCCATTTACACTGTCAAACACTTGATTATTTGTAAATCCCCTACTGAATCAGCCTGATCTCTCTCTGTTCCAAGAAGAACTATCACAGTTTCTCCAGCTAAATGAAGGTCCTCAACTCTGGTGCCATGAGGAGAAGGCATCTCTCCCAGGCCCTGACCTCATGCCATGCCACAAACTGGACATCTTAATCCAGCCTGGGCCGAACCAGCGATTTACAAAGGTTTACCACAATGTCCTTGTTCTGGGATCATATGCCTCGAACTTCCAGAGGTACTGAACTGAGTTGCCTCAACAGCTTTCTCAACCAGTCTGTTATGTTCCAAGACCTGTGCAGGAAACCCCACCTTATTCTCCGTTTCTGAACCACGGATATTTGAGAAAAAGAATTGCTTTGTGGGATCTGGGCATTGCTGGCTGACCGGCATTTATTCGCCTGTTCCTAGTTGGACTTGAGAAAGTGGGGGTGAGCTTCCTTCTTGAACTGCTGCAGTCCATGTGCTGTGGGTTGACCCACAATGCACTTAGGTAGGGAATTTCAGGCTATCGACCCACTGACAGTGAAGGAATGGCGATATATTTCCAAGTCAGGATGGTAACTGGCTTGGAGGGAAACTGGCAGAGGGTGGTGTTCCCATGTATCAGCTGCTCTTGTCCTTCTAGATAGAAGTGGCTGTGGATTTGGAAGGTACTGCCTCAGGATCTTTGGTGAATGTCTGCAGTACATCTTAGAGATGGTACACACCGCTGCTACTGAACATCAGTAGAGGAGGGAATGGATGTTGAAGGTGGTAGATGTGGTGCTAATGAAGTGAGCTGCTTTGTTCCGAATGGTGTCAAGTCCCTTGGGTGTTGTTGGAGCTGCACCCACTCAGGCAACAGGAGAGTATTCCATCATACTCCCAACTTGTGCCATGTAGATGGTGGACAGGCTTTGGGCAGTCAGGAGGGGAGTTACTCACCACAGTATTCCCAGCCTCTGACCTGCTCTTGTAGCCACTGTTATGATGTGGACAGCTGGAAGGCAGCATCAGGAAGTGGAGAAGTCAATGTCTTGGGTGTAACCCTTCTTCAGGACTGGGGGTGGGTGTAAAGGGAGCTGCAGATAAAGGGGATGGGTAGATGGTGGGATGGTGAGACAGGGATAGGCGAACACAGGAGAGGGTATGACTTGGATGGTCAATGAGAAGAATGAATCCAGTTGGTAACTGAAAGGGTTGATTAGAGGAATGGAAGGGGCTGGGAAGGGAGGCGGAGGATGGCAAGGGAGGTTTCTTGAAATTGGAGAACTCAATGTTGAGTCCTCCGGGCTGTTGGCTCCTGATGCTGCCTGGCCTGCTATGTTCTTCCAGCCTCCTGCTTGTCTACCTTGGTTTCCAGCATCTACAGGTTTTTTTTCTAACTGTATTGGTGTGGCAAGTCCAGTTGAGTTTCCGGTCATATTCTGATGTAAAATCAGAAACAGCCACCTGAAACAACGCAGTCTTTCAAAGTAGGCTTGTTGGGAAAATCTAGAGCAAGCTGAGATAGTCACCAAGAAATCTCACAGTGAAACACTCTCACCAAAGAGTGTGAGAAAGTGACCTTCACTGTGACTGGGAGTGGTGCAGCTGAATGGCATTGCTGCACTTCAGAAGTGGCCAAGTGAACAGATGAGGGAAAAGGGCTATGTTGATTTGAGTTAGAGACGGAAGAATGGAAGTAAATGGCACCATGGACTGGGTGGGCCGAATGGTCCATTTCTAATCTGAGTATCTGATTTAACTCTTTGCAGAGAAAGGCACAGCCTCACCAAGGATTTTTACAATGTCGATCCTTCTGTCAAACGAGAACTTCAGTGGTGCATTATGTGTTTGACAAGGTTTTTATTTACAAGGGGAGTCCAAGGTTTAGGTAGGGGAACAGGCGGGGAAGTGCAGTGATATCCACCGTCAGAACAATCACAATCTTGTTCAATAGTCAGGCATGCTCGAGGGGCCAACCTGCTCATTTTCTGATTCTGTTTCTTTTGTTTTTCTGTCTGTGGTAATTAGACTTTAAGCTGGAATTCCCTCTGGTTGAAATAGAGCAGCAAGGTAGGGCCAAGAACTGGATGAACCACCGCAGCAGCTCAGGCAGTGTCAATGGAGAGAGCAACAGAGTCAACGTTTCGAGTCCAGTATCAAGTCCATGATGACTCTTTCATTTTTTGCTCGATTTGTTGAGTTTCCCCAACAGTTTCTGCTTTAATTTCCATTTCCCAGCATCTGGATTATTTGACTTCGACGTGGATGAACCACCCACCCTTCTGGGTAGCCCCACTTGAGACTGACTATCGAGCAGCACAGAGCAAAGGGATACATGGGTTGTTTGTGTCCAACTTCAGAGCAAGGATTTGTCATGATGGCACAAGCTGGGGAATACAGTAGGTGAGGCCGCTGACGCCTCTGTGCTCTGAACAGGACAAGGTGCCCAGAATAACAAACAGCTGACCATTACATACACAGGTATCACCTCCCCTCCCCACCACCACAATCTCATCAACTGCAAGCCAAACTGGCTGCAAACAGAATCATTATTTCCTCTTGTCTCCCATTCTTTTCAAGCTTTGTGGCTACAGAGACGATCAGAGCACACCAAAAATAAATGACAATCTGCTCAAGACGTGGAGCTTCCATCAAGTCTCCACCAGGTCATGCCCCATGTGTCACCTGCCCATACATCATCCATCACCGTGCTGTTCACTCAATGACACTGGCCTGTGCAATTAACTCCTCCTTTGTTCCAAATGTCATTTCCACTCTTGTTGTGAGATCCACTCCTCTCAACATCCAAAGGCAAATCTCAAACAATATGCTTTCACATCAATGCAGCAGGCAGAAACAGCACCCTGCCAAAGCTCTGTGTGTCTCTCTCTCTCTCTTTCCCACACCAAGGAATGGGCGGCCACCAAAATGTACTTAACGTGCATCCCAAGACACTTGGAATCAATGTAACTTTCATTTTGATGCCACAGGACTATGCATTTCTTTCTCTGCCGTTGACTTAATGAAATTAAACAACAAGCCTCCGTGGAGGGAGAACAGCTTTCACTGTGCCTGAGAACACAGTGTGCTTTTCCCAGCTCAACCTCGTCTGAACCATGGTGTGCAACATCCCGACAATTCCAAGGCATGGTGTAAGACACACAATCCTAGAGAAATGCCAACAAAGCCTGCCAGCCTCAGGGGGGAGAAAAACGCACCTCACTGGGAAGAATATGAACAGGAGATGGAAAATGGGCAGGGAAGATAGGATCAGAATGGATTGCCCTAGTTCAAGAACTAGCACAAAAACCATTGGATGGGTTTCTGTCCTGCCTGTGCGATCATTTCTTTTATTCTGTTCCAGTGATCGTTTGCGTCCTCGCTACTCCTCCTCTGTCAGTCACATTTGTTGTTACAGTACAGTAGAACCTCGATTATCCAAATCTGATCGCAGACAAGCAGTAATTTATAAGTGCCGGTTATCTGCCAAGCACGCCGTAATGCTGTTTAACGGATAACTGAATGCTGAGTTGCCTAATGCCATTTTTACGGGACCTGGAGATCTTGTTCAGATAATCGAGGTTGTACTGTACTGTGCTGGTGGCATGTCCTGCAAACATTTTCACCACAAATTGCAGTTAACAGCCAAACGAAAGGATGCTTCCTTTGCATTCCCTTGCCCTTTGCATTAAATTACAGGTTACAGTGGCAAAAGCAACATCTGGAATGCCCTGCAAGCTGTGCAAAAATAACTGGCAAAAATTCAATTTGTTTGAAAGGAAAGGGTGTTCTATTCAAAAGACAATTTTCCAGACACGAGCAGAGGAAAGAAAAACCTTAATTGAATCTCTCTGGAGTGGCCCAAGTATCCAGTTCCAGATGTGGCTGATTAAGGAGAGGGTAGTTATTATCCATCTGTGCTGTCTGGCCTCCCTTTACAACATCCACCTTGAAAACTTGTTCGTGAGAGCAGTGTGAAACTCTAGTATCTGTCAAACTCCATTACACAGATGCAAAGCAACACTTGTACAGGGAACTGCAGTTTGGGTGCAGTGGCATCAGTGCTCTGTGCCAGCAAGGCTGCAAAGCTTGTCCACCGACAGTCGGGCTGATTGCAAGATTTTCCCAAACCCAATCAGGATAAGCACATGCAACTCACCAGCGCCCCCTCCAGGCAAGTGGCGTAGTGATAGCCACGGCCCATGATGAGAACCGATTTCTGCTGGTAGAGTTCTCTGGCCAAATTCTGTATCTCTTCATCCAGAGTTAAGATTTCTTTAATGAGGTCTGACAAGAGATAAAGAGAGATGAAAATCATGGATTAAATCAAACAATTTGACTTCTCCCATTCATTTCCAAAACCTCCTCAATTTGTCGTTCCCGTGGTTAATCCCTTCCTGGAAATATGACAAGTTGACTTTTCATTCCTTTGAAAATTTCAGGGAGAGAGGGGAAAGAATTTGTCTGGCTGCAGCGTGCAGTAAAATTAGAGAACCATTCAGGAAAACCTTTCCTCGGATTATTGAGACAAAATTTTGCTGCCTCAATGCTCCTTCACAGTGCAACAGACTGTTCGCAGGCAGGCAACTTCAACCAGATTGGAACCCAGAGATTTGGAGAAGCACATGTACAGAGGTCACATGCACTCACTTACCTGTAGTGTCATTATGGGGACACCAGACTTGAGTCAAGGGCATTGCTTCATGGTTAAAAACTCGGAATCTACAATGAAACTGCAAACATTCTGCAGGCCAGGAAACTAGAAGTGATGAAGGGAGGACAAATCTGCCCTTGCCATCCTATTTAGTGAGTTCTTTCCAGGGTCTCTTATCTCCCACTCACCAGTTCACATGGAGCGTTCCCACCTGAAATGCAAATCTATATTTGCTGTTCATAGTTTCACAGCTCACTTCCAGCATTTGCTCATTCTGTCTGGGATTTTCCAATTGCTATTTCTGCACCTCTCCAAAATCAACACTGTGTTTTCTGAATGCCAGGCCTCCTCTTGATGCATTACCTGGGTCCTGTTGTTCAGACAAGACACTCCACAGTAAACAGAACAAAGGGTGTGGCAACTAAGCTAGATCCTAGAAAGCAGACGTCCACGCCATCTTCCCTTCACTGAGCTGTGCTAATGTGGCTGTTGCTCTCCTACAGACTGACCACAGAAACAACCCTTTGTCAATGATTTTATATTGAGCCACAGAGAAGCACATTTCCGGGATGAGGGGGCTGTGCTGTGAGGACAGACTGAGCCGAATGATCCTGCATTTCCTGGAATTGCAAGAATGAGACATGATCTCATTCAAATGTGTGAAATATTCAAAGCGCTTGAGATGCCAAGATTCACCTGGCTAAAGTGTCGAAATTTATATTCTCAGGATAAGGGACTGGCCAATGCAAGGATAAAGAGAACTGAGGGTTCAGAATCTTCACACTTCCTTATTGCAAACGTGTCTAAATTCAGCTTGTTGAGCCCACTGCAGACTTTACTACATTCATTCAGCTGACATGGATGTGACCAAGAGTTAGTGCCCATCGAATGTAACTGCTCTGGTCAGCTGCCTTCTTCAATCACTGCTGGCAACCAAGCGGCATGCTCAATCGGTTGGGAGGGCAGTTAAGACTCAACCAAATTGCTGTGGGAGTGCAATCACTTGAAGGGCTGGCCAGGCTAGGAAGGCAGAAAAGGATCACTGAACCAGAAGGGTTTTGATGACAAGTGACAATGATTACACAGTCAGCACCATGGTAGTTTTTAATTCCAGATATTGTATTGAATACAGAATTTACCACGGTCATGGTGGGATTTGAATCTCTTCTCCCAGGACATTAGCCTTGGCTTCTATATTCCTCAACCAGTGACACTGGAGAACAGTACATTTTTGGCCACTGAGTGAATCAAGGGATATGAAGATGGGCCTGACATAGCTGTTTAGGCACCATGAAATACGGCCCTTAGACTGTATGACTTTTATTCTTTTCGTCATGCTCACAGGAATCATTTTTCAGTCTAGGTGATGCACTTCGGTGATAGTACACAGGAAGCATGGGAAATTGTTATTCTTGTGTTAATGCAGTTCGGACACAGAACATTGCCTTATTTCAGAGGTTGTCTTCTTGGATGAAAGGAACTGTTGGTCACTGCTTTCATGTCAAACCTTGAAGGTGATGCACTTGAATTTTGAGATGCAAACAAAATATAAACACATCCTGGAAATGATTCCAGTGAAGAACACATGGAAAGTCTGCTGATTCAATCAGGTAAAGCAAAGCAGGATCTGCAAACTTACTTTATTTGTGTCAGTCTTGGTTGAGTTGGAAGCACACTTGCCTTTGAGCCAAAAGCTGTGCCATCCGCACAAACATCCTCTGAGGCCTTAGGTGAGGAGCAAGAGTTTTCTTGAATGCAATACTTTGTGAATCTTTAGAACTCTCTAGCCCTGAGGGCTGAGGAAGATTAGTCTTTGAGTACATTTAAGGGAGCGATTGATCGCTTCTGACTACCAGTGGCGTACAGGGTTATGTGATAAGAGTTGGGAAAGGGCCCTGAAGTGTTCTATCAGCCATGATTATATTGAATGGCGGGGCAGGATCAAAAAGCTGAATGACAGACTCCAGTTGCCAAATCTGGGCAGTGCATGACAAAGAAAGGATAAGCAATACCTCATCTGTACGCTTGGGTGGATGTAAAAGATTTGGCAAAAAAACGAAGGGGAGTTATAATCTCACAGAGGGCAAAGCACAAAAGGTTTATCAAAGGTGCTTTGTAAATGCAGATTATTGTCCTTTCTGGTTTCATAAAATAATTATCCCGTAGTTTGATTTTACATTTCGGTAAGAATATTTTTGGACAAGGTTACATCTGATTTTATTTCACATGATAAACAGTGCCAATGCTGACCTGGTAATGCCTTCAAACCTCGTATAATTTCCTTTCGCCTCTCCTGCATGGAAATTCTATCTTCACACATCAGGAGTGCAAACATCACAAGAGAAACAAACTGGCTGGTGTATGCCTGGGTGAAAACAAAAGGGAGTCAGTTATTGGCTAAATTCAGAAACCACTATGCGGTTTAAGAGTGCTCAGAAAATAGCAATCCCAACTCGAGGGTTCTGGAAAATTACAAGCCAATCAACAGCAGTCAGATAACTTCAACATGTCAATCATGTATAAATAGGACTGATTTCATCTTATCAGACACCTTTTGACAGCACAGAGGACCCAAACTCTGGGATTATTTGAATTAAAGCAGATGCGGTAGAACTACAATAAAAACAGAAGGCGCCAGAGAAATTCAGTAGGTCTGGCAGCATCTCTGGAGATGGTAGTGCATGACAAATGTCAACTCTTTTCCCCTCTCCACAGACAGTGCCAGACTGGAGGGTTTCTCCAGCACTTGCTGTTTTTATTCCTGGAACTACGCATTGGGGACTTGCCACTAAAGAGGTGCAGAGTGTCGCCAATTGTCAGAATGTGTCGTTCACAGCAGCCCCCTGACAAAGCACATCATGCCACCCACCAGGTTTGGTCCTCTTTCTCTGTAGTGCAGGTTTGGAAGAGAAAATGAGTCACAATGATTTCTGATCGATGGAAAATCAGGGCCCCGAAACCTCAGTGTGGGGTAACGTCTCGATACAACTATTCACCGCATGGGAAAAGGTGGATTCATTCCAAAGAGTAGACATGGAATTGTTAAGGATGAATTGCTCCTTGCTGGAGTTTCTGAAGAGGTAACGGAGAGGGTTGATGAGTTTAATTCTGTATTTGTGGTCGAGTGGACTTCCAAAAGATGTCTGATACAATGCCACACAACAGACATGAGGGGAAAATTATACATCATGGAATAAAAAGGGACAGAAGCAACATGGATTTAAAACTGGCTGAGGGTTGGCAAATATGGATGTCATGGTTAACGAGTATTTTTGAGGTGGGATAAAGGTTTGTGATGGAGTTCCCTGGGAGTCGGGTTTTGGGACCTTTGCTTTTCCTGATACAGATGTACATATAAATATATGATCTGGACCTCGGTGTACACGGGACCATTTCAAAGCTTGCCGACAACTCAAACTTTGGTTGAACTGTGAGGCGGACAGGGCAGAAGTTAAAAAAAATACATTGACAAGTTGGTGGAGTGGGCAGTTCGGTGGCAGATGAGGCTCAATGCAGTCAAAGTTAGGTGTTGCGCTTTGCTACAAAGAACTTGGGGAGTCAGTGTACTGGGTGTGCATGAGCACAGGGACCTTTGTGGATGTTTAAGTCAATCATGAAAGGTGGCAGGACAGACGGAGACCAGAGAGTCAAGTACACAATATTCTAGGCTTCAGAAACAGGGACATAGATTACAACAGCAGAAGTTTATGATGGATGTGGATGAGACACCAGCTTATGCAGTTCTAGTGCAACAATATATGAAGGATGGAAATGCATTTGAGAGACTTCAGAAGAGGTTTACCGGGATGGTTCCAGGACGACACACTTTATATGCAAGGAAACACTGAAAAAGTGGAAACATGATGGTCCAGACCAAGTGTACAGTAAGAAATCGTTCCCTGCTCAGAAATGGATTGAGAACAGTTTTAATGTGTTTTGCAAAAGAAGGAAGTATGAGGCAAAAAAACATGTTTTCACACAGTGAATGGTTAAGGTATGGAATGAATGTCTGGAAGTAAGGCAGATGCAGATACAACTGAGATACTCTAAACAGCAGCATTGGACGCTTAATTGAATAGAGACAACTGGGAAAATGCAAGAGAGTAGGCCTAAGTTAAAGTGCTGAGACAGTCAGGGCAGGCACGATGTACCAAATGGGACTTCTTCTGCACCGCAACAATTCTATGTTCGCTTTTGCTCAGAAGAGGTTGCCTGATCTCCTCAGCATCTTCTGTTTCAATCTCGAACCTCACAAAGTAAACCTTAAAAAAGATAACTGCACCAGCAGAATGCATGCCAGCCAGGAGGACTCAAAAACCAAAGCAGAGTGCGTGGAACAGCTTCAATGAAATTGTTGACCACAGTGGAACTGTAATGTCCCAGATGAAATGGGTTATGGCTGTGATATCAAGTACATCAGCCACTGACACTTGCACAGTCACAGGCTGTGTGTGCTATTAAATCACGTTTCCAGTCAAGGCTAAGATTGCAGGCTACATGACAGGATTTCATTGCCTTACCCTTGGGACACAGCTAGCAGCCTCAGGAATTAGAGCAATGACAAACTATTGAATTACACAACCGTGGAACGTAATGAACATGAACAGTAAAAGAAACCACAAGTTCTTAAAGTGACTCACATCACAGCAGCCAGATCAGTGCCATAATCAGAGCTCAAGAATGAAATCAGACATAGGCCTTAAAAAGGGATAAATGGAATTGCTCAACTTCCTTTACACATGTCTCAAATTGCAGCTACCACGAGGTAAAAGTGATATTAACCATGTTTATATACTGCAAAAAAGCGATCAGGCTGTTGTGAACTCAGAAGAATGCAGAAATGCAGCAACAAATCCCCAAATCAACTCTCACCGATGGCTCCAGTCCACTCCCCGACATCCCTCGTCCCTGACAGATTCCAGTTGCTTTCCACCATCAATGTCTCAGGAGAACAATCAAGGCCTGGAGTGGATTGAACTAACTAACAGAAGTGTGCCTTGCTGACGTCATTGCTCACCATCTGAGCTAAGCAGAAGCAGAATTCCAGCACAAACAAACACTCTGTCAGCTCTGAGTTAGGCAAGAAAACGCTGTCTCCTATTACTCACTTGGGGCAACTGTGTGTGCGTGTGGTTGGGGGAGGTGGATAGAAAGCAGGGAACCAAGCCAGAACCCTGCTCTCATTCTCATTTATATTACATTTAACCAGTTTCCATCTCTCCAAGATAGGAGCCCCTTAAAAATCTACACTTTTAAGGATTGTCTATGGATAAAGTAAACACGAATGAAGACATGTGACACATCCACACCAACTGAGGGTACTCTTGTACCACAGCTCACATCATTGAAAAAAGAAAGTGAGTCGTGAAAAGCTTTTGGACACAAAGAAAGCAGGGCAGCCTGAACCGAAAGTTAGCAGCAAAACTGTCAGCAGGCAAGTTTGGCAAACCGCGATTCAACTTTCCAGAGCCAGGCAGCTAGGGTGGATACAACTGCAGAGTTGGCTGTGCAGAGGACCAGGCTCAGCTGGGATGGGCTGCACAGGCAGATATCACGCTTGGTTGTCAAGTACTGCCTCACTTCATGACTGAAGAATGCTTCTCTGGCCAGAGGCACAGAGGGCCCCAGCAGAAAGAGGCAGCTTTCACAAAGGGTCACTGTATGTTTTTGTGCATACAGGCTTCCCAATAATTATTTCCAGATGTGAGGTGGCAAGTCAGAGAGGGTCTTGCCTCCTCTGAGGGTAAAAGCTCTGATCCAAGACACATATTGTATAACTGGACAAACCAATTGCCCGAATCAAGATGAACAGAGAAATCACAGTTAAAAATCCAAGCCAGGGAAACGATGAGGAAGTGACTGTTCTGACGCTAACGACTTACCTTGGTGCTGGCGACTCCAATTTCTGGTCCCGCATTGATGTGGACACCGCAGTCTGTTTCTCGAGAGATGGAGCTACCAACCGTGTTTGTGATGCCCACGGTTAGGGCCCCCCTCTCCTTGCAGTACCTCAGTGCCATCAGAGTGTCAGCTGTTTCCCCTGAAAATTAACAAAGAAATGAGATGAGGCTGTTAAACCAGTCACAATGAAACCCTCCATCCATTTTTCTCACAACGCTTGCACGCTTGCAAGGCTCTTGACTTAGCGACCCAAGAAGTCAAATTCTGATTTAATTATCATGTTGGGACTTGGCAACAATTCTATTCACTTTTCCATCTGGAGTGTTACATTCAGTTTCGGGCACCAATCTCAGGCAAGATAAACTGACCTTGAAAGGGGTGGATTTATCAGAACAATGCCAGGATTCAATGCCAGACTTCCATTATGAGGACAGGTTTGCATAAGTTTGGCATGTATTTCATTGACTTTTGGAGGTTGAGGGTTGATTAAAGCTGACGAAAACGATTAAGGCATCACAACATGCAGAGAAATTAATTCCTCTTTTGAGACAACCCAGAACACTTTGAGCCAGTCTATTATGGGTGATTAATGAAAGCACTGCTCAGCAAAAAGGGTGTGGAAATTTCAACTTGCCTGCTTCCAAAAAACTGGACCGGCTGAGGTTGAAATGAACATTTCAAACCTGAACTTCGGAGAATTTTGATGGAAGGGTTATGAACAAAGGCAGGTAGATCGTGTCAAAGTACAGATTAGCCGTGGACCGGAATACACAAGAGAGGCTGAATGGCCTGTCCTGATACTGTTAACTGAGCAATGTTTAACACAATTGATTTACAACTTTGTCAGTGTGATTAGAACAGAGACATTAGCACATTTATTCCACCCGGTTTGATGCCCAAGTTGAAATACAGCAACAGGGGGATTTTATCGGAATATATGAGGCTGTCTGCTACGTTTCACACAGTAGAATCCCAACGCACTGTTTCTCACAACGGTATACTGCCAAGTAAAATAACTCACCATGCAAGTTATAGTTCAAGGGCAGGAATTGTCAACACCTTGAAAATTTCAGCCTGTGATCTTTGCCAACAAGATTTACATCATATTCTGCCTTAAGATTTAAACGTTTAAGGTGATGGGGCAAAGAAGCTATGGTGAGAGAAGGGAAAACATTTTTCATCAGCGAGTGGTTCTCATTTGCAGTGCACTGCCTGAGTGTGCATGCAGGAGGTCCTGAGGTGCAGTGGTCACACCCCTACTTCTGGACCACAAGCTTTGGCTGCCGACTTGTTGGACGTGGAAGGAGAATTCAGGATATGATTCAACAGCCTGGGAACCTCTCCATCAATTCCCCATTAGTCCCCAAAGTTGAGAAAAATATAAGTTTATGTGAAATTATGCTACAAAAAATTTCGAGACTTTGAGAAAAGAAAGCGGAGATAAATGTTTTTTCGGCACCTGGGATGAGATGCGTTGCTCTTGCAGTGAGTTAGTCTGGGCACAACAGATCAAATGGCCTTTATGATGGCATTCTATGATTTGACGCTGCACACAGTGAATAAAATTAACTTGAAAGGAGGTTTAACTGGCGATGTAATTGACAAGTCACTGTGGAGCATTCATATCCATATATGTCTCACTAAGCTGACATAACAATTTACACTGAAGTGATGTTTTTAAAGTTAGAGAAAAAAAACCACACATGCAGGTAACGGTAGCTTTTGTCATTATGAAGTACCTGACTGGCTGAGGAAGAAGCAGACATCATCTCTAAAGACTGGAGTGTTTCGGTCCAAAAAATCACTGGCAAGTTCAACCATGACGGGCAGTTCTGTAAGTTCTTCCAGCACCTGTCGAGTCTGCAAACCCACAGAAAAACATAGTAAGTGCTCGAGTTCCTGTTTTTAAGAAATATTTCCCAAGTCGTTCTGGGGGTCAGGAGGACAAAACCAGGTTCAGAACCCTTGGCCAGTCTATCACTCAATTCCACCTGAATCAGCACGAACCATTTCCTCAATTCACAGTCAGTCTTAACAAACAAAAAGTACAAAATGATTACTAAAGGACCATGTTTATAGTCTGCTTCATGACATTGGCAATGTGAGTCATTTTCTCAGCTGTTTCTTTAGAGAGGTGCAAACAGTAAATGCAAAAAAAGCTCAAATACTCGTGAAGCGAAAGAAAGGGAGCAAAGATTTCAGGTTGAACACGACCCTTCAATTATGGCCATATCTCCTGCGTACTGTTGGCACTTTCTTTTCATTTCATATGTCCAGTTCCATTGTATTTTGTTTTGTATAAGGATGAGAAATCCTCTGCCTGTCTTTAAAGTGATGGCAGAATGGCCATTGACAAAAATGTTTTCGTTTCCTGGTGAGATCAGATATGGAGATCATAAACATAAACAGTCACTGGCAAATCCTCACACGGAATTCAGGATAAACTACACCGAGCCACGAATGAAAATAGAGAACCTACTATCGCAAGGAGGAGCTGGGATGTATTTAAACAACATATGCACACAAGGAAGAAAGGTTAGGAGAATACTAGGGGTGAGGAGAGATTACTGATGGCAGGAAGATTCTCATGGAGAGCAACAAAACACGATGGGGCCTTGCAATACACATGGGAGGGACGTGGGATATATCCCAAGGTTTTCTAAGTAACACTCATCAAGACAAGAACACACTGAAGGCAGCAACTGGTCTTGCCCATTGATCTCCGAAGAAAACACACTGAAAACAAACCTGTTTCTCTTCTGCTGTTTCTTCTTCTGATTGCACTGAGCAGGAATCACTGCTCACAGTACCAAAAGGTTTTGGCACGCAGTGACTGTTGTCCTCCCGCCAGCTGTTCTGAGGCGGCAGTGGTTCACAGAATGAGTCAAATAATCAGCTTAATTAGACAGTCATTCGGTAAGGGTCTGAACACAGAGAACTTGGTCCTCAGAAATACTGAAAGGGCAGTTTGCAATGAATGGATAGGTTTTAAGCTAATTGGTCAACTTTTGTTTGTTGTTCAGGTTGTACTCTTGCCAGCATTTAACCGCACATGACTGGGGAGCAGTCACAATATTCCCAGTGGACAAAAACAGACCCATCACTGCAGCAAACAAAGCAAAGGATCAGCAAAAACATGCGGGGTCCCACAATGTTTCAAAAGGAACAGTTATCTGTCAGAATAGATCATTCGGCCTCGTCTCTTGACCTCTGGTGTTAGCAGATAGGGTAAAAAAAACCTTGTGTGTCATTTGAAGAGCAGTGAGCACAACAATATTTTACTGAGAAGGAATGATTTGTCAGCCAATGACAAGCCATCTCTGTTACTACAGAACAACTGCACATGATGAGTCTTGACAAACTACAAGCAAGACAACAAGATGATCCCAGGGACTGGCCACAGCACTGGCTTCTCTCACCATTTTGCAGGTTTTGTTTTTCAACAGTCAGTTGGCCCTCAGGTTAATGATTCATCAGAAGAGAAGTACCTCTCAATACCACAACAAAGCATCAGCTGAATAAAATCATGGCTACCAGTTCGCCAAACTAACACCAAAATGAGTTGAAAGTAAGTGATCCACTGGGAGGTGCTTTTGACGACAAACCTTGTTTCAGACTCTCTGTTGCTTTCGCTTCACTTAACACATCAAAAACCAAGATTAGGTTCCCTACAGTGTGGAAACAGGCCACTTGGCTGAACAAGTCCACAGCAACCCTCCGAAGAGTCACCCACCCAACCCATTTCCCTCTGACCAATGATCCTAATACTGCGGGCAATTTAGCATGGTCAATTCACCTGACCTGCACATCTTTGGACTGTGGGAGGAAACCGGAGCACCCGGAGGAAACCCACGCGGACACACAGAGAATGTACAAACTCCACACAGACAGTCACCCAAAGCTGGAATTGAACCTAGGACCCTGGTGCTGTGAGGCAGCAGTGCTAACC
Organism: Chiloscyllium plagiosum; assembly: GCF_004010195.1. NCBI lineage: Eukaryota > Metazoa > Chordata > Chondrichthyes > Orectolobiformes > Hemiscylliidae > Chiloscyllium > Chiloscyllium plagiosum. The sequence continues at coordinate 5,461,136 of NC_057751.1, forward strand.
ACTGAGCCATCGTACCGCCCCTGATATTTGACTCTGGAGCAGAAGTGGTGTGACACAGGCAGATAACCCAGTCAATGCGGAGTGTGCTCAATGGTCACCTCCATCTTTTTCAGATTAACATTTTGTGGATTTGCATCATTTCTTTAAAAGGCTGTTATTATGGGAAGCTGAGAAATCAGATAACCCATAATGCTGAAGGTGAGACACTGCAGGAAATTTCATTGACAGGAAAAGAAACCTCAGCACTCACTGAGGTTCACCGGCTTATCCTTCTTGTCCCTGTCTGCATTCTTTCAACGTTGTTCAATTGGAGAGGGGCAAGGAGTGTTACTGTTAGGCTGGAGAGATTGTGTCAGGCCACAGGATAAAATATGGTCAAAAAGGAGTATTTTGAAAGAAGGGAATGGATCACAAGGTGGAGTGGATGAAGGTAAAGTTCACAGCAAGTCATAATGATTGGAACTGAGCACTGGTTGAGTGCTCACAGGGAGAGCAATGGAACATGTTACTCAGATGTTCGTGACAACAGGGCAAGTTTGCAAAAGCAAATTAACAAGAACCCTGAACTTGCCGTATTTGGGTGGGTATGAGACAAGAAACCAGGACAGTGTTGCAAGAATACTATTCATGGGGGTGGAGGGCTTTTATACAAGAGAGCACAACTTAGAAAGCTTTCAACTAACTGGTGTCTGAGTGGAAGAAAATGCCAATGAATTGAAATGGAAAGAGAAGTTCAAATAATTAAATACATAATAACAATATACAGACAGCTGTGACTTGAAAGAAAATCTACATGTTTGCTCAAGGTTTGTTCTATTCTGCGATCACTTTGGGCCAATGTGAAGGCTCAGCAAGGGACTGCAAAAACCTAAGTCTTTTTTCCCAGGGATCACATAGTTTGCACCGTTGTCTACTGCATGAGCTGCAATGAACCAACAGCACAGGACAGAAATGGAAACTATTTTATTCAAGGTGGCTCAGAAATGGATCACATGGTCTACTTTCTCAGTGACACAATGGGGAACGAGTTTGTGCGTGACAGGTTCCAAACTACAGTGTGCAAAATTCACCTCTTGTTAACTGAGGGAGGTATGGTGGCTCAGTGGTTAGCACTGCAGCCTCACAGCGCCAGGGACCTGGGTTTGATTCCAGCCTCGGGCGACTGTCTGTGTGGCGTTTGCACATTCTCCCCGGGTCTGCGTGGGTTTCCTCTGGGTGCTCCAGTTTCCTCCCACAATCCAAAGACGTACAAGTCAGGTGAATTGGCCATGCTAAATTGCCCATAATGTTCAGGCAAACATAGTGTAATGCGAATAGGTTTGGGTGGGATACTCGTCGGAGGGTCGGTGTGGACTTGTAGGGCCGGAGGGTGTGTTTCCATGCTGTAGGGATTCTAATGTAAAACTGAGACAAAGGCAATAGCAAATTTTTCTTTCACTGCTTTTTGACAAGTGCCATTCCTAACATGTGACAGTGTCAATCTCTATATTTGAAAATATGTACCAGTTAAATCAACCTACAGCAACACCAGCATGAAAACTTGTCCCACAAGCGATGAGGATTAAACGTCGGCACCTCAGAATCTCCTTGATGTGATCCTGCAAGCCACCCAGAATGACTGTGAAAGGAAAAAGAAAGATTCATCACTCACTTGCACTTCAACAGTGGGCTCAACTGGAACAATGACATAAAAAAATCCCAGGCAAAGAGAACAGAAGGAAAGTTAACCCATTGAGATGGCCTTTAGTCCTTTCAACTCAATTAGAAAGGCATCCAGCTACATCTTAACATCCCCAACATCTTTCTGGCTTCTGAATGGTCAGGCATTCCAATGGAATAAAGCTTATTTCTCTCATATCCATTTGAAAGTTATACGCCAGGAAATTAAATTTCTGTCTGTCTGTAAACAACCAAACAGTACTCTGGGCTCACCTTAACCAGTTCATCACACTCAACACCGTAAACAACCCAACCCCTTACCTTCCTCTCCAACCACAACCGCCATCCCCCTCACCCCATCACCCACACCATTCCTAAACTGGCTTTATTCCACATGACACAGCTTAAGTCTTTGAGGTTTGTCTCAATCTTGTTGCTCTTCTCTGCATCTTGAGCTCGACTTGCAGCATCTGGCAGGACTGCCAATGTCTGAAAGTGGTGTGACAATCCTGTCACTTTGAGAGGTTATTTTGTCCTTTCTTTTTGAAAAGAGATTGTAAGGCAGGGGCACTGAACTAGCCACTGGTGACCTCTTGACTAAACAGCTTGGGAGGCCTTGCATTTTTTTAACAGCCTGAATGTGTGGTCAGATTTCACAGATCTAGATTTCTGGGTTTGGCATCAGAAGCTACTGGGGTCTCAACAGAGTTGGAAGCTTCAGCGAATGTCTCCTAGTTGCAATTCCTCTGAATTTTCTCTTGATGTTTTTTCCTCCTGAATGAGATGTGAGAATCTGTGTCTGAATTTGCCTTTTTACCAACGGATGTGTTTACGAGAAGTTGCCATATTGCAACAGTCAATTAGTAACAGTTACCATATCTATTATTTGATTAAGTTTTCCAACAGTTAAGTTATTCTAAACTCCTCTTTCTTTGTTTGTATTTTAATTACAGTGTTTAAATAAATTGTCCTTTGCTTAACATCGAGTAGTTTGACCAGTCACATCGCATCTGTAACACGGTACTTCAGATAGACTTTTAAAATAAGAAAAAATTAGGGTCTGGGCTACCTACTGAAAATATTTTGAGGGGGTCTGGCCTGGTCCATAACAGTGGTAAAAGGAAGCTTGTTCTGTTTGCTTTTGCACTGAGCAGTCCTTTCAAGGGATTTTTTGTTCCCTTCTTGATGGGAATTGCAATCAAGATTCCCGGCCAAGGGATTCATCTTCCTTTTTCTTAGAAATGAACAAGCTTCACAATTTGTTTTTTGTACTGGCAACTTTCCCCTTTATTACCACTGCAGTGTATTGAATTGAGAGATCAGGGTCAAGTAGACATATTCCAAGTAGCCAGAGGGAAACTGAGGATTGTTGTCAGCAAGAACAGCACAAACAAGATGCTTTGCAATGGAAACGATAAAGTCCAATTTCCTGGAATTTAAAAGACTTGTTTGAAGTTGTCATGATATTGTGGGAATTAATGGGGTTGATGGAGAGAACCAATTTCCACTGGGTTGGGGAATACCATACCAGGAAACATGATCAGAGTCAGGACCCTCAGGAATGAAGTAAGAAGCAATTGCACATGTAAAAAGTGGCAGGAATTTGAAAATCTCTGTTGCAAATTGCAATTCCTGCTGGATCATTTGTTCAGTTTAAAATGGAGGTGGATAGATTTTGTTAACCTCAGCTGTTGGGAAGGTTCATAGTATTACGAAAAGAGAAATTTGACGGAACAAAAAGTGGGGGGAATAAAATGGCTTCCAATTTGTAGTTCTGTGAAGATTTGATGTTTTTTTTAAAGGTCAGAAAGTTAATTTGAACTCTGACTTCAGGTCAACAACCAGGAAGCCACCTGGGGTGATCAAGGCGAAGGTGTTTGCTGACGTGGCTTTTACAACTTGGGTTTTACGAGCATGAGAGAGAGAGAGAGAGAGAGAGACAGAGAGAAAGGGAGACAGGGAGCCAGAAGCAGGTCCTTAAAACAGCAGATGTGCTGACATTAACAGTCTCCAAACAGTCAGCGGAGGGGACAGGTCCCAAAGTGAAATCTGAGTTGAAATTGCTGAGAAAAAAGCCAGAAGCAGAAGGGTCTGAAAGTTAGATAGGGATGCATCCGACAAAGCTTTTACAGAGATGAGGTGAGGAACCCTCATTTAGTAATAAGTGAGCTCAGTTTGGGTCTTGGGAAGTGACATGAACTAAGGTACCAACATACAATGAATGCACAGCAACTTACTGATGGGAACCAATCATAGCCCTGTCAGCTAAGCATAAAACAAGATATGGAGGTGTTCTTCACTGAGATTTCAGGACTGAAAGGGTGTTGCTGGGAGCAAAGGGATGAATCATTGTCTCTTTCTGATATTTGAAATATACCATCCAAGAGGTCTTGACTTGTGAGATGCAGTTCCTGTTCTTTGGAATTATAAATTCAGAAGTCTTGTAAATATGTTCTGTGCCTGACCTCAACAATTAACAACATGAAAAATAAAGCTTCAAGTCTAAGATGCCAGATTTTAATCTGGCATATGACCTGTCCAGTATGACCATCAGGTGGAACCATAAGATAAGTCAAAATTTTTGAGGAAAGGGCAAGTACATTGACTATATCAGCATTGATTCTATTACAGAGCAGGCTTAAGGATTTAAATCCTGTACAATACATGTTGCATTTGAATGGCAAGTTTCAATGATTAGACTCTGGGAATTTTCTGAATAAATGAATTAGGCTGAACTGTCTTACACCCCCGTAATCATTTAAAAAGTTGTCTGGATGTGTCATGATGAATGCTGCCTGGAACAAAAACACAATTTTTAAATGGACATTCAGCACAGGACTAGCATTCTGTGCAGTGTCGAACAGAAGGGAGGCAAGGCCAATTTCAGTTCCGTTTTCTTAGCAAGCGGACAACTTGGTTGAAATTAAATCAATGATTCCCGGTCACTGCATATGAACCACAAAAGACTAGCGTACACAAACACCAAGTAGTTTTGATGGCAAAGTGCTGAGAGAGAGCTGGAGCCGAAAAATACTCCGTCCTGAAGAGGTCACTGGCAGACTAGACTTGAAGTATAACGTGAAGTCCCGATTCCTTACTGAAGGGACCTGCAATGGAAAGATTCACCGAGCTGAATCTTGGGATACTGGGGTTGTTTGCTGACAAAAGGTTCGCCTTCTGTTTGTTGGATTTTAGAAAAACGAAACATGTGGGTTTTAAGGGGACTTGACAGGAAAGATGCTGAGATGATATTTCCTCTCCTGGTGTCACCTAGAAGCAGGGTCTCCTTTTCAAATAGATGTGAGGGTGAAAGCCTTCCCTTGGAGTGGCATTAACCCTTGAGATTCTCAATCACAGAGAACAGTGAAGGCTGCATCATTCACATTCCACATTAAGTTCGAAGGATCTTTGATCTCCAAGGCTGTTAAAATGTATGGGGGGACAGTCAACGAATCAGAGTTAAGGCCAAAATCAGATCAGCCATGACCCTGTTGCAAGATGAAACAGACTCAATGGATTGTATGGCTTACGTTTTTCCAATGATTGACATGACTTCACACCTCAGTACACATGAACAGCTCACAAACGTGCACAGCGAAATATAAAATTGAATATAAAGCTGCTCTTAAACTTTCTTACCTGTATAGTCATCAAAGTTGACTCTTCCTCTCATAGTGTTGAGAACAGACTCAGGCTGCTCAAAGATTTCTTTCTGCATAAAGGAGCTGAAGTTGCCTGTTAATAAAATGCAGGGGGTCGGTAAATGAGATAAAAATTACACCATTACATTATCACCACCATGTGCACAAACTGATTTGAATGGTGAGTTACTCATATGGCTCAGTCTGTCTCCAGCCCCTCCAGATTAGCAACTGAAGCTGGCAATATCATGTGTACACAGTCGGCATATCTCAATGGTCACCAAAGTATCACAAGTCAGGTCACTTGTTTTCTGTTGAATTATTGGGAGAATTAGAATCAGTATATGATGCTGTTATGATCTCATTACTGATCTGATTTCTTTTAATGCAGTTATCTCTTTCGCTGATCGAGGTGCTTTTCATTCTGGGTTTTTCTGAGACAGGCCACGATCTTGCAAGGCACTCCACAGCCCCTTTCTCGATTTGAAACTGCTCTGACCGGGATTAAATTGCTTCCAGGGACAGTATCTCTAAACGAGCCCATTCAGGTATAAACTGCTGGTGTAGCATTAAAATAATCTGGTTGGAAAGCGCTTTGTGTGGTGCACTGATCCCTGATAGGCATTCTCTATACACAACCTGAGGAAAGCTGTACATAAATACTGAAAGGTTATGCAGTCCTGAAAACAGGACACATCAGTAGATTTTATCGTTCAGGTACATGTGCCAACAAACCAGGCCAACCAGAAACCTAATCAGTGTGAAAGAGAAACAGAACTTTGATAGATGTGAACTTACTCCATCAGAAAAGTAAATGAAATACAATTTGGCAGAACTTATAAATATTGAAATGGTACAGATGGTATCATTTTCCATCGGGACACAAGGTATTTATTACAGCATTATAGCCCAGAGAGGCAGTTCCATGCTTGCTGTTTACCTCTGGACCTGGGATCAACTCCAACCCAGGCTGATGGAATGAGAGTTTCTTCTCTGTCAGCTCCAAAAGCTGCACACAAAACCCATCCGAGCTTGGCAGAGTTTTTCTCAAACACTGAGAGGATGAGCATGGATGCAGTAACAGCAGCGTCTGCTGCCCATCCCTAACTCTCCTCGAGAAGGTGGCAGTGGGAGCCACGTTCTCGGACAGCTGTTGCGTTGCGTGTCTTTACAACCACATGGCACGCAAGGCTGGCAGGTGTGCAGTCACACATTAGACTGTCCCATGCTCAGGGTGGCAGGTATCCTGCCTTAAAGGCTATCTGTGATCCAGTTGGGTTACTCTGAGCAAAGTATTTGTCCATTCCACCAAATCCCACCTGTGTTACGATCGAGCCCTCCACAATCACCTGATGAAGGAGCGTCGCTCCGAAAGCTAGTGTGCTTCCAATTAAACCTGTTGTTGTGTGATTTTTAACTTTGTACACCCCAGTCCAACACCAGCATCTCCGAATCACCAAATCCCCCAGCACCCACACGTGCAGGTGGTGACATTTGCAGCAGCCCAGGCCCAGATGGCCTCCATCAAGCGCTGCTGATGTGGCTCCCCTTCCCACTGCCTGAGGATAAGGAGGATGTTGGAAGTGAGGAGGAGACACAGGCAGACAGGAGGTGCAGGCTGGATCTGACAGAGAGGAGATTCCTCTCCTCGGTGGTGTCTCCTCTACTGCTGCTCTTTCATTGTTCTTGGCCTATCACTGAGAGGCCATGCCTAGCTATCCTTGCACCCAGGACTAGCACAGCAACATGGATCTGAAACCTTATCTGTTTTTCTCACCACAGTTGCTCCCCAACCTTTTGAGGGACACTGTCTGTGTTCAAGCCTCATGGCCCCGGTTAAGAAGAGGTTTTCCAAGAATGGCTTTGGGATCGGGGAATTTCAGTTATGAAGGTAGAATGGGCTGTTTTCATTGAAGAAGAGAATGCTGAGGGGTTGAAGTGGTCAAAACTATGCAAGGTCTAGTCAAGGGTAAACAGGGAGAAACAGTTCACACTCATGAAAGGATTGAGAAGGAGTGTGTACCAGATTTGAAATAATTAGTAAAAGAAGTCATTCCCACACAATGTGGCACAGGGTTTGAAACATGCAGCAGGACAACGTGGTGGAGGGCAGGTTCAAAAGGAGAATTCAAAATGTGATTAGACTTCAGTCTGAAAAGGAAGAATGTGCAGGGTTATGGGACAAAGGTAGGAGAATAGCACAAAGGGAACTGCTCATTCAGAGAGTCGGTGAAGTGACAATGGGCCAAATAGCCCACTGCTGCACTGTCCCACTTGTGTCATTGAACTTCAAAGAATCGTGCTTTGAAGCAGGACCAACTAAGGTTCCAGGATGCAGCTGCTGCAGAGCCCAGCCATCCATACCTTTCATGATTTGCTGAAGCTCCAGTTGTAGAGTCTGGATGGCACGGGCTGGATGATCACCGGCTCTGCGCTTGATCCGGTGGATGGAGAGGTGTCCGTCTACCACGGCTGCCACGTCATCATCCTCCAGAAAGATCACTCGATTGGTGTGCTCGATCACAGCACTGTTGGATGTGAGCATGACAATACATTAGGCTGCAGTGTTCCACATGGTCACAGTCTGCTGCTTCACATGTCAGTGGATACCACTACCTCCTCACACTCTCCCAATCCTGTATTCTTTTCCTAGAAACCAGGCAGAGCCCGCTCGTACACTTTCAGCCCCAAACCACTCAATCTTACTAAGGGATAAACACAATTCTAGTCAAAACCTCATGCCTCTGTCCACTGCACTTCAGAAGTCCACAGACCCACTCCTGAGGTCACTGACCCTTTGTGCTGCAGTTCTGCCACAGACATCTGAAGAGAGCTTGGCCAGCTCACTGGGACGTTGTTGCTTACCTGGCATCTGATGCAAAGTAGTACTCAACGGCTTTCTCCTCCACTGGGAACAAGCAGGTGGTGCTGTCAGTACGAGGAAGGCTGCAGTTTCCCTTCTTGTCCTTCCCTGTTGAGTGTAGGACATCAGAATCAACAAATTCAGGCCAAAGGGTCAAACAATAATAGAAATCCTGATCCTTGCATTCCCCCTGTAACGTTCATCAGGAAATCCTCAATTCTTTACCAGACTGCATTTCTCGACAGTGGAAATGAAACAGAACATTTGAATCCTTCCCACTTTCCCATTACCACCTTTGCTGCTCACCCCTGTGTAAGCACCCTGCTCCAAGGCCTTTGTCAAATAAGACTCAATGCAGCCTCCAAACAGGTCACAAGCAATAGTCAGACAATTGCAGTTTCTGTTCTTTGTTGACAACAACTTGAACTTTTCAACATAAAGAAAAGCTTCCATTCATATCATGCAACCCATGACTAAGAGATATCTCAAAATGCTTCACGGCCCTGTTTTTCTGAAGAGTGGCTACATTTAAAGCAGGACACAGAACAGTCGAGTTGCACACAATAAGTTCCCACTGCCAGTGACCAGATCAGAAAGATCTGCAATTGGTGATGATAATTGAGGGGTAAGTCTGGGCCAGGACAGTGGGAATAACTCTCATATTCTATGAAACAGTCCCAGGGGATTATTCACAACAGCCTGAGTGAGCAGATGAACCCCTGGCAGGTGAAGTTCTGCATTATGAGTGCTGAAGATGTGAGCTGAAACAGACACTTTCCCTGATTGGGAACATGGGCTATTTGGTCTCTTGAGTCTGCTCCAACATTCCACTAGATCATAGTTGATCTTCTACCTCAGTGCCATTTTCCCACACAACCCATGTATCTCTTAATATCTCTGACATCTACAACTCTATTCATACAGTCATAGAGTCCTACAGCACGGAGACAGGCCCTTTGGCCCAAACTGGTCCATGCTGATCAAAATGTCCATCCACACTAACCCCATATCCCTGCACTTGGCCCATACGCTTCTAAACCTTTGCTTCCCGTGTCTTTGTCCAAATGCCATTTGAAAGTTGTTAATGCACCCACCTCAACCGTTTCCGCTGGCAACTCATTCCATATGTGTATCACCCTCTGTGTAATAATGTTGCCCCTCAGGATCCCTTTCCTTCTTTCCCCTCCAACTTTAACCCTCTAGTCCTTGATTCCCCAACCCTGGGAAAAAGACTGAGTGCATTCACCCTATTCATGCCTCGCATGATCTTATTCACTTCGAGAAGATCCACCCTCAGTCTCCTATGCTCTGAAGAAAAAAGTCCTAGCTTGCTTAAACTGTCACTCAGACCCTTGACCTATTGACCTCGGTATTGAGCGTACTCAATCACTGAGCTTCCACCCCACCCTGGGATAGATAAGTCCGAAGAGTCACAGCTAGAATGAAGATCTTCCTCCTCTCAGTCCAAAATGACTTGCCCTTTGATCTCAGAGTGTTCCCCTGATCCGAGACCTCCCAGTAATGGGAAACAATACTGCTGAGTCCCAAAGGAATTTTATAAGTTTCAAAGAGATCATCTCTCATTCTTCTAAACTTGAGAGAATAAAGGCCCAGTGTCCTAAATTTTTCTTCATCGGTCGATCCCTCCAAACCAGAACCTTCAATGCACTCCCTTGCTGGCAAATCAGTCCGTCCTTCAGTGAGGAGGAAACAAAACTGCACACAGTATTCAGGTGTGATCTCACCAAAGCACTCGACAATTCAGCAAGACATCTTCATTCCTGTCCTCAAACCCTTTTGCAAAGGAGATTGACAAACCACACACCTTCCTCTGGCCTTGGCAGCCATATTCCTTTGGACATGAATCTTGCTCCATTTCAAAAATGTTCTGCATTTCGTTTATTTTTCTTCCAGTCATTTAATCAAATACTCAGATATACAGCTTCACATTACAGGGGAAGATGCATCGGATTTACATCCAGACCAAACAAGCGAACAGTCGATCATCAGCAATAAACAGACATCCTTCTCCCCAGTGCAGATAACAGGACAAGGGTGAGTTAGGAAATGAGAATTTCCACCATGTCATAATGAGATTCAAGCAAAATACAATCGCTCTAAGCATTCTAATTCTACATTGTGATTGTCCAGGAGTTGAAAGGAAGACAGACATGCACTCAAGATAAGCCAAATGTTTCCTTTTCGATTTAGTGTCAACAAAAGTTGGTGCTGCTTTCCAGGAGATGAAGCCCTTTGGGGTTGGGGATTTGAGAGCACGAGTCTGGGTCATTGGAAACAAGGTCAAGCAGCATTTGGGCAGTGGGTGTCAGTTTAAAAAACACAGTTAAGGATTGCGCTGAAATGTGGCTTACAGGACTTGCGTGCTGGCCTTGTTTTTTTTTAATACAATTGTGCCATTTACATCACAGGATGCACACAGTGCTGCTTAAAGGCTTTGGAAAAATATTATGTAAGCTCCAAACGTCAGCCTAAGTTCCACCTCCAAGTGGAAATGGGGCATGATTATCTCGACTTGCAACAAGCCAAGGGCTATCTTGGAATTTCCTGCCGAATGCCAAATTGCAATGGTCATCTTTGTCAGAACTCCATGTCACAGTGCTGAAACAAACATGAACACCAAAGGTGTACTCTGCAGCTCCAAGGATGGGGCTTTGTCCAAATCAGTCCTAACTAGGAAGGTGGGGTGGTGTTCGGGATCTACAAATGGAAACGTAAAAATGCCAGCAATGCTCAGGAAGTCAGGCAGATTTCGGGCAGCCAGACCTGTTAAGTGTTGGCCACACTTCTTTTTGTGAGACATGAGATGTGCACAAAAGGCATCAAACAGAGAAGCAGCACCAATGCCCCAATATGCTCATTGAATCCTCCATGATGATTGGCAAGTTTCACAACATCAAGTAACAGGACAAGATATACAAGGTAAACCAAGGTTGAATACTCGACCTAAACCTTTGCTTTCTGATTCCATTGATTTTCCATCCTTCTTAAAATCAGCTGGAATTGTAAAGTTACAGAATCAAAGTAAAACATGACCACAAATAAACCAATTGATAGATAATTTAAATTTTTGCAAGCAAGAGCATTGCTGAGGCCCTGGCCACACTCGGGATGACCGTGGAGAGTCATCCTCTTGCCGGAGTACCTTGCATTGCTGAGGGAGGCTTGGCACTGACATTTCCAACAGGAAACAAAACACTGAATGTGAATAATCTCTGGTTGCCTTGTCTAATGTGATGGTGACCTGTTTGAAGACTTGGATAAATGCCAGCAGCAAGGACATGCCACTGATAAGAGAATAATTCCTCTCTTCATTTTCTGTCTTCACTTTTTGAAAATGGTAGGTCATCAAAGACTTGCCTGTCACCCTGAGGAAGTTTGCTGTTAGGCCAGGCCTCTCACATCAGTTGACCTTCTTCAGTTAAGATTGTCTCTCAAACTCACATAACTACCTTGGAACTCAAAAGCAATGCTGTACAACACTGTGCCCCAAATGAAACAGCAGTACTTATAACAGAAGTCTTGATGACAATTGGCAAAGGACGAGACATGAGGAAAAATGCTGTTCAGCAGCAAGCAGTCAAACTCTGAACTGCATTGAAAGCAGATCCATTTGTGTTTTTCAAAAAGGGAATTGGAGAGTCAAATGAAAAACAAAACAAAATATATACAGCCACAGTGAAGTATGAGGAGAGTGGGATTGGAATTCCTCTTGAACAGAGCCACACCGGGTATGATGGGGGCTTATTGACCTTGCCTAAATGGCAACAATTCTGAGCTTCCTTTTTTGTCCCTGATTAAAAAATAGTGCTCTCTCTGAATTTCATTTACGAGACACTGCTGTGACTGGATACTGAGATGTGGGTCATAAATGCTCACTAAATGTAGGAGCAGAAGTAGGCCATTCAGCCCCTCAAATTAGCTCCACCCTTCAATGAGATCATGGGTGGTCTGATAAAGCACAACTCCACTTATCCTGCCTTTTTCCCATAACCCTTGATTCCTTTACAGATTTAAAACCTGTCTGCCTCAGGCTTGAAGATACTTGATGACCCAGCCTTGACAGCTCTCTGCTTTAAAAAATTTCATGGATTCACTACCCTCCGAGTAAAAAAATCCTTCCTCATCTCTGTCTTAAATGGAAGACCCCTTCATCTGAGATGATGCTTTCTACATCCGTAAAAACAAACAACCTCTCTGCATTGATCCTGTCAAACCTTTTAAGTATCTTGTATGTTTCAAATCAACAATGATGACGGGCCCAACTGAATCAACCTCTCCTCATAGGAAAATCCCACTACACCCAAAGTCAATATCGAATCCTCAAACTTCCCAACTTTAGGCAAACAAAGTCTCGCAAATTCTACAAGGGGTGGCAGGTCAAACAGCAATTATCCTCATCCATCTTGCAAGTATATAACATGCCAGGTGTTTGCTCACAACCAGGATGTAGTATGACATGTATTGAAATCAAGGAGGAGCCCAAAGAAGCAAATAAAGCTCTTTAAACGAAAATAAGGATGCGTCACGTACAAAGGGCAAAGGTGGCCTCTGAATTAGGCCACAGAATGTCTTAAGGAGAATTACTCAAAAGGATTCTGGAACATGATGAAGACTATAGCTTGTAAATGTCAGTACAATTCCTGTACCTGAACGGTATAGCACAGGGATGTGGTCAGTGGATAATCTGTGCTCACTTCGCACACCTATCAGTAGAGGGCCTCCCCTCCTGAAAAAGAAAAGAAACAGATGAACAATTACTGATGACAAAACGACATAGAACATAAGAACAGGAGTAGGCTATTCATCCACTGCACCTTTGGGGTGGGTGCAGTGGAGCAGGGGGAGAAGCAAATAAGAAAGTTAGTAACCCAGTGATTTCAGATGAGGACTGCACCACAGCAGTGAAATGCAGTGATTGTCCTCGAGTCTGAAAGAGTAAGTGTCTTGGCTACAGCCATGGGAGGACAAACATTACAATCCAACAAAAGCCACAACAATAACAGTGTACACAACTGGAGCATGCCTCAATATGAACGAATTGCATCCTATATATATCGAAATACAGAGTGTATCAATTCATGTGCACATAAATACTGGAACCAGCACCACTTTGCATGGCTAACAAACAAGACTGCAGAAACATGTAGCATTTCCAGTCTTCATGGTGCACTATTTTGATTAAAAGTGGCATGTAAACTGAATTCAAACCAAACAGAGATGCATCAAATGGCACCAATTCAGCAAAATGGGCTCTTGAAGTTCTCAATGAACGTATGTGGGCTTCAAATAGTTTCAGCACATTTAAATGAATCCTGTTAACTTTGAATTAAATGCAGAGCAAGTTTACTTGAATGATAGAACGCTTTAATTGGAATCTTAACGTTGACTGTTGACCCTGAAGAAAACTGAGCACAAAGTTCAGTTAAACAAAGACTCTTTCATGGTTATCCTGGCTAATTAAGTACAGATGTATTTCTGTAACTCTAATGGGAACAATAACTTAAATAAAAAATGGCGATTAGTTAGAATGCCTCAAGTAATGCTTTAGAATATAACGAGTACAGGGGTTTAAACAGTGACATTTGTTCTTAAGATAATGGAACTAAACAATAAAGGGGTCAGAAGATGACAAGCCCGAGGCAATGTGCAGAAAAAAGACTGATAAAAAGCAGTTGCTATGACTCTCGCAGGTTTGTTACAGTATCCATTATTTCAAAACTAAACCAAGCCTCTCACCATCTCACATGATTGTTCGGAAATCTCAGCATTTCATTTTTACTGCCAATCAGATCAGCAGTTCAAGCCTCAGGGAGGGCAAGAGAGGTCACATTCTCTCAATGAAACACATGAGCTGCACAAGGGATGAAAAGTCAGTAATGAGGCTAAGCTGTCTGCCTCTCATTTGATAATTTCCATTCTCAACACTGGACCCACAAGTAAGATTTAACGCAAATACAAAAACAGTTTTATGTCGTTTATGTAAGAGCTTTGACCTGTTCAGAGACTAATGAGACTAATAAACCAACTGTCAATGCATTATTTCAGAAACCAAACTGTAACTTTTTAGAGACTGACTTTTGAAGAGTTATCAAAGCTGGTATTACCCAACAGAAGACTACAGTATAAATCGGAATAAGCTAGTAGACACAGAAATTAGAAGATAATGCCTCAACAACTAACAAAAATGCTTCCTTCTCTCTGAAACTCACAACCACGACCATCTGGGAAGACAAGGACAGCAGGTAGCCACTCACCAACCTGACTTGGAAATTTAACAATATTCCTTCAGTATCACTGGGTCAAGGTCCTGGAATTCTCTCCCTCAGGGTATTTTGGGTACACCTACACCATGCAGTTCAAGAAGGCAACTCAAAACCGCCCTCTCAAGGGGCAACTAAGGATGAATAACAAAAGCCAGCCCAGCCAGTACTGCCCACTTTCCCTGAATAAATAAAACACCTCATTATACCAGAACCTGAACATTTTGAAGTCCACACACATGTCAACAGGTTGTTAATCTAGAATAACCGCTATGCTCCTACTCATTTGTTTACTTATTATTATGTCTTGTATCAACTGAAAACCAAAAAGGACAATGAACTGAAATTGCACTGAAATTCTGTACACTCACATTAAAGAATTAAAGAGCAAGTGTTTGATCACTACTAATCCACTTGCTACACAGAGGAATTGTCATGATAATCATGTTTGGTACTAACTATTAATGCAAAGCTCCATGAAGCGGACTCAAACTCGTGACATGTTCTGCTTCTGAAACCAAGCTATTTTCTCTTGTTTGTGATAAATCACACTGATCGGTCACCTGAGCTTGAAATTAGGCAATTGCTGTGACATTTCATCCTTTGGTTATTTGAGTGAGCCAACTATTGATGTAGGCCACAGCTGCTTCAAGCCTATTCCCTTGATATCTTCCACTGATTGTTGCTTTCTCTGCTGCATTTACAACTGAGCAGATGTTGAACTCGTTTTGCACCTCACTGGTTCCCAATGGTCATTCTATAACAACATCATCACCTTCGTAATTTGACTCAGGTCTTTTTAAGACAACAAGGGCCACGTTATCTAGTGCAATAAAACTAGTGACATGAACATAAATGCCAGCCCAGTTGCTTACAAGACGAATTATAAACTAAAATACATAAAGTGTGCTCCTCGATCTATAAAGTCACACATCTGATTATTGCTCGTGATTGCAAACGGACTGGGAGACCTGCATAAAAGCAAGATCCTGAAATTAAAGCAGAAATTGCTGGAGAAACTTGGCACTGTGGAGAGAGAAAGAAAATGAACATTATGAGTCCGGTGTGACCCTTCTTTCGAAGACTTTGGGAGACTTCTTCCATTTCTCCAAACCTCTCCAAAAGTAAGGTTAAAAAAAATTCTTCTGTTGCTTTCTTAGAATTTTTTTTCGCAACAACGCAAGGGATTCATTTTCACTTTGCCTCTTGCTCCGAAGTTTTTGTGGACTGCGGCATCCTCAAATGCCCACCGAGAAACAGTGGTCCACAGCTTTGTCATTTCAGGAGGAATGGCAAAGCTGCTGGGATTTACTGGTGACCGATCAATTTCATCTTACCAGCCAAACATACATCAATGCTTTCCATTCAGTGAAGAAGCTGCATCCAACTCTCAGTGCCTTCTGCTTCATGCCCCAGGAGTTAGAATTATAAACATGTAACATGCAGAAACTTAGTTGTCCCATGAGGATGGAGAGAAAAATACATCATGGACACAATGTCCTTATCTACATACCTAGTGCAAACTGCTTCACCTGGATAATGGATACTCTTCAAGACCAGAGCAAAAGCACCTTCCTGGGTTTAAAAACAGAAGTATATCAGTGTTAGAGCAAGCATCACATCAAACTCATTCAAAACCAGAAACAGCAACTGCCTAATATTGTACAGCCCTGCACTTTTCCTCTTTGCTCTTCCAAATTGACAAAACATTCCACTCAAAGGGCGAAACCCAAATGATGACACCCTTTCCGGCGGTTAACTGGGTTCAGCAGGTGGTTTCGGGTGGTGCTGCATATTAAATAAAATAAAACACAAAGTATGCTTTGTACTCATTGCCTGACAGACAAGGCAGCACCCAAGTACACAGGGGACACTGGAAACCTCTCTGAACAGGTCATGGCAGTGTCTCAATCGAGGGATTCCAAACTTATTACAAACCTCCCAAGGGAATTTCAAATAGCTCACAAAGATCAGATGAATTCCAAGCACTAAGTCACAGACCATGCATTCAAATGATTGCTACTT
Source organism: Chiloscyllium plagiosum (assembly GCF_004010195.1). NCBI lineage: Eukaryota > Metazoa > Chordata > Chondrichthyes > Orectolobiformes > Hemiscylliidae > Chiloscyllium > Chiloscyllium plagiosum. The sequence goes on from NC_057751.1 coordinate 5,477,605, forward strand.
CAAACTTGCAATAAACGAAAACAAAGAATTTAATTCAGCCGATGATTTTCTTTCCCCAGCAGCGCAAGTTGGCTACTTTCATGCCAAGGTTTCCGGACACCGTGTGAACTTTATGCCACAAGACAAAAGGATACAGCAATCACAACACTAATAAACCAAAGTGACAGAGGGGAATATTCTATCAGGTGAAATAGCCTGCAACTATTGTTGATTCCATTTTAAAACAAAGGAGAAGGACTCACTACTTTGCATAGGATTAAAAACCAACTGATGAACATCTCATAGACTTTACGTACACACAGATAGTGTTTGCATGATAAGTTTAAGGCATAGCAGAGAAATTCACATGGGCGCTAAAACACCTGCAACGCTAGCCTTTTCATGGCTTTCAAAATATAAAGTTCAATTAGTGTTTTTCAGCCTGTTCAAGGAGCAGGACAATCAGTGCTCATGTTATCTTGCCTTGCAGCTGCAACAATTTCAAGAGCTCCCTGGTCACACCATACTGAAGAGCTTGAAGCAATACAGCTGCATTACAGTCACAAGTGAAGTCAAAAATATTGATTATCATGAGTGCTGTTCAATGAGATGATTGCACCCTTTGAACAAGAAGCAAACCAAAAGATCAAGCTGCAAGCCATGACTTTGTTCAACAGTTGGAAAGGAGCAGGTTGCCTTATTCAACCTCAGGATGTCATGAATTAATTTTGTCTGCTATTTTGTCACAAAGCAGAGCTGTGACTTAAGCACTGCAACATTTCTTAGACATCACTGAGAGGAACAACTAATTGGCTATTTTTGATTCAAGGATGTCAGAATTTCATTCATGTATCCTGTGATCTTGTGCAGGAATAATTCCTTCAAAACACTGCACTTGGAAGGAGGTAGTTTGCCACTGATGTTAAATTTAAATGCAAACCGAGATCATATCCCTGTCTCTGGAATGGCGCAAGCACTCTCAATCTTCTGCTTCAGAGATGATACTTGGACTCATACTGAGCAAAGTTGAGATGGGGTAATGTACATTATGACAAACGTGAAACTTTCATTTCCCAATTAAAAAATTCAGGGTAAAATATTACCAGTTGCTGAATGACCCTCTCCACCAGGGTGGCAAAGCTGATGTCGTCACTCTCACGATTATCATACATGTATTTGACCAGTTTCGCAATGGATTCTGTGTCAGTGTCGGATTCAAATTCGTAACCTTTACTTTCCTGTAAGAAAGACAGAGCTCTCTGAAGAGAAGCTGACACAGGCTCATCAACAACAATTCAGGTCTTGCCGTCAATACAGACTGTGCATTATGTATGGGCATTATGCCTGTGCTGGCTCCTGAACAGGAGTTACATTTTTAGTCAATAAACACAGCATAAAGGACAGGGTGGTGGTGTAGAAGATCGACATATCATATTAGAAGGCCAATTAGCATCGGGTAATGTCCTCTGCTGACTTCCAAACGTGGGCTCTGTTGGGCCAATCTACAATGCATGTTCAGGGTCATGTTGCTTCCAGGATGTTGTGATAGGTCCTCGGGAAGGTCACCCATTAAATCAACAGAAAGGCTGACCGTGATTTGTCAAGTTCATCATGTCGGATGTGGAACCATTCAGACTCTCTGCAGGGAAAAAGCTGGTGTGTTATGTAGCAAGTGACACCTATGGCAATGACAGCCAGTTAGCATTGTTTGCCCATTACAAGCAGGTACCTTGCATCATAGCCAGGGGCTGGAATTATTTTATTCCTGTTTGTTCTTGGGATGTGAGCTTTACTGTGAATTTGTTGTACCTGAGTAGGCAGCAGTGAGCTGACACTAACATTGCCATGTTAGAATGCAGTTAAGCATTTACCACATTGCTGTGATTCTTGGGTCATATGTCAGTAGGATTGGGCAAGGATTGCTAATTCCCTCCCTTGAAATTATGAGTCAAGCAGATGAGTTTTTAAAAATATGGCAATTCAATGACTGTTAATAAGCCCAGCATTTAATTCTAGATCTGTTAATTAATTCAATTTTTCATAGCTGCAGTGTGGCATGTGAACTCATGTCGCAGGACTATTTGTCCAGCCCTTTTGGTAACAGTCCCCTCAATGCTTCTATTTTCTCTTTCAGGCCATAAATGCAACAAAAGCATGACAGTCATTCTTTTTACACATACGCACCAGGAATTTCTTCAGGTCCTTGTAGTTTGTAATGATGCCATTGTGGATGACAACAAACTCTGAAAGAAAGAATATAGGTATCACACAATCACAGCTTTTTCTGTGAACTTCATTATTTCAACAAATGCAGAGAAAAACTAGGTACTGATGGTTTATGGTGTAAGATGGGAAGGCGCTTCCTGGAACCTATAGTTCAGGACACAGGGACTCAGCACTAAGAGAACTTTGAAATAATTATGACGAGGCAACATGAGTTACATTGAGAACTGCAGTACTCAATAGGGAACATCTATGAATCTATTTGATATGGAATCAGGGCAGGACTTAGATACTTAATGTTAAGGTTCTGGGGAATGTTGCTGAACAAGGAGAACTTGGAGTGCACATTCATAGTTCCTCGAAGGTGGAGTCACAGGTTGCTAGGATAGTGAAGGAGACATTTGGACACTTGACTTTATTGGTCAGAGCAGTGAGTACAGGAGTTGGGAGGTCATGTTGCAGCTGTCCTGGACAGTGGTTAGGCAACTTTTGGAATACTGCATACAGTCCTGGTCTCCCTCCTTCAGGAAGGGTGTTGTGAAACATGAAAGGTTCAGAAAAGATTTACAAGGATGTTGCCAGGAGGGTTTGAGTTATAGGGAGAAGCTGGATAGGTTGGGCCTGCACTACCTGGGGCATTGGAGGCTCAAGGGTGACATTCTAGAGGTTTATAAAATCATCAGGGGCATAGATAGGATAATTACAGATGGCCTTTTCCCCAGGGTGGGGGAGTCCAGAACCAGAGGATATAGGTTTAGGGTGAGAGGGGCAAAATTTAAAAGGGACTTAGGGGGCAACGTTTTCACACAGAGGGTGGTGTGTGCATGGAAAGAGCCACCAGAGGAAGTGGTGGAAGCTGGGACAATTACAACATTTAAAAGACATCTGGATCAGTGTAGGAATAAGTAGGGTTTAGGGGGATATGGACCAAGTGCTGGCAAATGGGACTAGATTAACTTAGGATATCTGGTCAGTATGGACGATTGGACCAAAGGGTCTGTTTCTGTGCTGTACACCTCTATGACTATGGCTCTATGACGCACAGAAAACACTGAACAGAGTTCAATTCGAGAGAAAGCCATCTGAAATTTAAGTGGAAGGAATTGAAGAAAATTTACTGCCCGAGTTTGCAGGTTGGTGAGGTAGAAGCTGAGATACAGCACAAATTTTGGTCTAAAAACTGAAAGAACTGCAGACAGTGGAAACCAAAACCAGAAATTGTTGGAAAGGCTCAGTTGGTCTGGCAGCATCTGTGGAGGGAAATTGGTGTGAACAATTCAGGCTCAGTGACCCTTTCTCTGCAGATGCTGCCAGACCTGCTGAGCCTTTCAAGAGATTTGAATCTGTCCTCCAAAGGGAAGGATGAGAGTAGTAATGGCTCACTAGGATCTATACTATACCATGGTTTCAACTGTTCACTGTGCTAGTTATAGAGTCATAGAGATGTACAGCACCGAAATAGATTCTTCAGTCCAACTCATCCATACTGAACAGATATCCTACATTAATCTAGTTCCATTTGCTAGCATTTGGCCCATATCCTTTTAAACCCTTCTTGTTCATATACCCATCCAGATGCCTTTTAAATGTTGGAATTGTACCAGCCTCCACCACTTCCTCTGGCAGTTCATTCCATACACACACCACCCTCTGCGTGAAAAACTTGCCCCTTAGGCCTCTTTTATATCTTTCCCCTTTCACCCTAAACCTATGTCCTCTAGTTCTGGACTGCCCCACCCCAGGAAAAAGACCTTGTCCATTTACCCGATCCATGCACCTCATGACTCTCTAAACCTCTATCAGGTCACACCTCAGCCTCTGATGCTCCAGGGAAAACAGCCCAAGCCAATTCCTTTGGCTCAACCCCTCTAGCCCTGGCACCATTCTTGAAAATTATTTTCTGAACCCTTGCAGGTTTCACAACATCCTTCCAATAGGAGGGAGACCAGAAATGCACATAATATTTCAAAGGTGGCCTAAATAATAACCTGTACGGCTGCAACATGACCTCCCAACTCCTATACTCAATGCTCTGTTCAATAAAGGAAACCATACCAAATGCCTTCTTCACTGTCCTATCTACCTGTGACTCCACTTTCAAGGAACTATGAACCTACACTCCAAGGTCTCTTTGTTCAGCAACACCCCCTTGGACCTTAATATCAAGGTCATACCATTGAATGCAATTATATCCCGTCTATAATGAGGCAACCAGAACTATACAAAGGACTCAAATTGTGACCTAACGCATGATTTATAACCTCCCTGCTGTTATATGCTGTGTTTCAGTTAATAAAGGAAAAGATTCTATGTACCACCTTAGCAAATACACTGAACAGTCCTTCTACCTTGTGGGATATGTGGAAATTCACTCCATGATCCCACATGTCCTCTACGTCTCTCTGCATTCTCCCATTCACTGTGTATTCCTTTGCCAGTTTGACCTTCCTCAAATGCATCACCTCACATTTCTCCAGGATGAATTTGCTGCTGTCCTGCTCTCCTGAGCAGTCTATTGATACATTGCTGCAGTCTCCAACTCTCCTCCTCACAATCAACCACATGGACAACTTAATATCATCTGCAATCTTCTTGATCATGCTCCTTCTGTTTGTGTCCAATCTGTCAATGTGTCTAAGAAAAAGCAGAGAACGTAGTACTACGCCCTGTGACCTTCCACCGAAAACAGCCTTCCAACTGGCAACACCTGCCAACAATTACTCTTTGCTTATTGCCACTGAGACAATTTGGTTCCCAGCTACAGTTCACCAGGATCCCATGGGGTTTTTGTTTTAAGCTTGTCTGCCATGGGGGGATCTGCTCAAAATCTGCACAACTACTTGAACTGAATCACCCTTATCAATCCTGTTATTTCTTCAAACAATATTCAATCAAAGCAGTCATACATAAGCATCCTTAAAAAGATCTTTGCTAATTGGTTAATCTATGTGTATCTGTCTGAGAGACAGAAGTGGTTCCAATAATTTGCATATTCCAAGGTTAAACCAAATGACCTGTCTTTATTTAGTTTCATCTCTTGCTCCCTTTTTTAATCCTTTAGACAGCACACCAGTGCCAAGTGAGGACGGGAAAATGATGGTGATATGTTGTGCTGCTTTCTCCCTGGCTTATTCTAACAGTCTGGCCCTGGTGCTAACTATGTGCATTTCCAATGATACTAGCACTACAACTGAGGGTACGATAATGATACTTCCTCTCCCTCATCGGTTATCATGTTCAATAATTTGCACTCCTCTGCCTCAGAGACGATGTCTGCATTGCTCCCTGATTTGTGAAGTGCATTCATTAATGACAAAGTTGGTAGCAAAATGGTACCGTCACTGATAATCTCGAGACCCAGGATGGTGCTTTGAGGGCAGCATTACAAATCACATTACAGGAGCTGGTGGAATTTTAATTTAGACCCTCACAAAATCTGGAATACAAAGTCAACCTCAGGAACGATAACCATGACGATCATCATCAATTGTCAAAAAAAACCACCTGGTTCACTCACGGCCTTCAGGGAAGGAAAGCTGATGTCCTGACTCAGTCTGGCTGACATGAGACTCCAGGCCAACAGTAATGTTGCTGACTCTTAACTGCCCTCTGAAATGGTTCAACAAGCCACTCAGTTCAAGGGCATTTAGGGATGGGCAACTATTTCTGCCCTTATCAACAGCACAGTAAAAACTGAACAACCATATCAACAGCTTCCGCCTGCCGGTTGGTTTGAGTTTGTTATGGATTCTGTCCTTTATTTAGATATTCCCTTATTGTATTGACGAAATATCCATGAGTTCACCATGATGTTGTTTGCCAATATTCTTACATATCCTCTCCCTGCTTTGGTAATTTTCATTTTGACTTCACCCTCCACTTCTAACACTCATCTCGAACTTTCAGTAATTCTCAATGTCTGATGGAAAATTTCCTTTACTGTCTTATTTTAACCTGTCAGCTGACTCAAGACTTGGCCAAACCACTTTTTTTGGCTTGGTGACAGAATATTTATTCTGAACGTGTTGAATCTCCTCTTTGAATGTCTCCCACTGCCCCACACAGCTTACTTTCAAACAGCTGTTTACAGTCCACTTCTACAAAAATGCTCCTCACATTAATAAAATTGCCCTTACCCCATTTAAGACCTCTAACTCCTCTTCTCTCTCTATCCCTGTACATAATTATGCTAAAATTAAAATAAACTGAATTATGATCACTACGAATAAAATGCTCCCCAGTGCCACTCTTTCAACCCACACTGCTTCACGGTCTAAAATAAAGGAAAAACAAGTGTGACCTCTCAAGCTGGATTGCTACATACCTTCTTCTCTCACAAAGATGCAGAAACATAACAAGGGTTACCTTGAAAGACACAGCAGAAAAATCATGACTTCCCACTTTACCAACACTATCACACTAACAGGTCACAGTCAAGACTACTTAACAATTCAGATAAAACAAAACATACCATTGTTCTTGTCAGATCGTTGTGGATGACTGTTGACCGAACTTGGGACACCATGAGTTGCCCAACGTGTGTGCGCAATGCCAAGATGCACTTCGAAATCAATGTCAAAATCAATGGATTCTTGCTCTGCAAAAGATGAAACACTGGCATAGTCAAAACCATTGTGAACTATTTACGGCACAGAGAATCGACTGCGGGTTATCACAACATCTTTGTCAATCACCTTACAGCTACAGCCTCAAAGCTTTGGTTGTGGCAATTGGGAGATATCAAACATGTGACCGGGCATTCAGACAAACAAATTTTAAAAAAACGTGTAATGTTGATTAGTAAGAAACCAGAGAACTGAGGGAAAGTTTAGATACCAGCAAATTACGACTAAATAAAATGAAAATGTTGGAATCTGATAGAATAAAAATTGCAAAAAACATAAAAAGACAGCAAAAGATTCTCCAAGAAAGGACAAAGTAGCAAAAAATGAATGCTAGTTTCTCAAAGGGTGAGAATGGGGAATGAATGATGAGAAACAAGGAAATGGCAGACAGTTTGAACAAGTGAGTCTGCAATCACGGCATAAGAAACAAAAGCACCCAAAAAATGTGCAATACCAGGAGGCAAAAGGGAAAGACAGAGGAATCCCAATGAAAAACATACTTTGAAAACTGATGGGTTGAAAGGCTGATGACCACCCCCGCTTCCCCCAATCTAATGATCTGCACCTCGGGTCTTAAAGGATGTGGCTGCAGATATACTGGATGCATTAGTTCTAGGTATTTTTCAACCTGTTCAAGATGTGTCAATTCGCACCTTTAGAAATATTAGAAAGTCTGTTCAGTTCTCAGCACAGACTTCTAGTTCCAGAAACTGTGCCACTTTCAGACATCAGAATCCAGGCAGAAAATTAGTGGGAATGCTGGATTTGAACCAAGACCTTCTGGTCAAGCTATATGGACCAATTGGTCAAACATACATAATGAGGAAAATGCCAGAATCCATGACGGAGGCAATATTATGGATGTCTCGAACCAAAGACAGAAAGAGCTAGAGAACCTCAGCATGTCTGGCTGCATCTGTGGAGAAAGAAACAGAGTTTCAAATCTGGTATGACTTCTTCTCTGTGTTTCCTTCCAGCTCCACAGCATTTCGCCTTCATTTCTCGATATCCATGACTTGGATGAAGGTATTGAGTATATTGCGAGCAATTTCCTGACTATTCTCAGATAGCAAGTGAGCAAGCTATGAGGAAGACACAAGGGGTCTGAAAAGTGGTATAGATAGGTAAAGTGAATCAACAAAAATTTGACACATCTTGTTCTGTGGAAAAATTTCACTTTTTCTCGTTTGGCACTAAGAATAGAGAGAGACAATATTACTTAGTTGGAGAAAAACTGCAAAGTGCTTTGGTATATGGGGATCAGGGTATCCCAGTTTATGAATCACGAAGAGTTAGCATGCAGGCACAACAAGTAATTGGAAAAACAAAGGAAAACTTGGTCTACAATCCAGGAGGAACCGAAGATACAAGTAGTGAAGTTCTGTTACAGCTTTGTAGGGGAGATGGCACCTGAAGGATCACACGTTTTGATCTGGTCATTTCAGGAGCAAAATACTTGCTTTGAAAACAGTTTCAGACCAGGTTCATTAGCTGATTCCTAGGATGAAACGGTTCTCTTATGAGCAAAAGGTTAAGCAGGATATACTTAGTGATGTTTCAAACAACATTGTTCAAAATGTAAGACTGAGGGTCTTGACAGGACAGATGCTGCCAGGATGCTCCCCTTCCTGATCTGAGATGCAGATGAGGAAGAATTGTCTCAAAGGGTGACAATCGTGGCTACCACTTCCATGGACACCAGTGAAGGATGGGCCATTGAATCTATTCAAGGATAACATGAAAATATATTTGGTTGGCAAGGGCTTGTAGTGACAGACAGGAAAGTGTGGCGTAGGCCAGATTCAGGTCAGCCACAATCTGAATGAATGGTGGAGCAGGCTTGATGGCCAAATGGCCTTCTCTAGTTCCTGTTTCTCAGGAACTGCTGAAGACAACATCTGACCCGAGGGATCCTTGAACATTTCCTTCGAGATTTATTTATTGCTTTGCAAAAGCAGTCGAAGGTGGGTTCAGATTCTAATGCCTCTCAACTTAGCCTTCCCAGGTTGGTGACTGTGTTTTCTGAGCTCAGTTCAGAGAGAGTTTGTGCTTCAATCGATTTTATTACATCATAATGGAAAAATCTCTAATTGCATTAGCTACCGTGGGTATAATGACAGATAAACTTTACCAATGACTCTGCATGGTCTAAATGTTATCTTGATTTGCGTAAGTTGACAACAAATTATGGACAGTGAATATCATTAATGGCAGGCAGGAAGAGAAAAGGTTCCTTGTCAGCTGTGCGATGTAGAGGTTATTGGAACCTATAGCATAATTTTCCATAGCTCCAGAGTACAGCATGTTTATTCAGAGGAACAAGGAATCAAAGCTTTCTGCCTTGTATCCAGCAGGACTGGGGGAACAAGAAACCAAATTTTGAAAGGGAATGTCAATTTATGCAGCATGAGAAAAGGGTGCTGATGTGGGCCATGCCTGGCATGGAGATGCAGGAAGATCTTAGCAGGCTGATTAACCTCAGACAAGGCAATTGAAGTCTTGCATTTCCATGGCATAGTGTCTTTTCAGCCTTGTTTAGCCAAGTATAGGTCAATGTTGCCACTGCTGTAAACAGGACAAGTTTCTGCACAGATTTTGACTTAATCATTTGCTGCAAGAAATTTGCTTGAAAGCTTTCATTTGCATTCCTTCCCATAATTTAAACAGTTGCTTAACGTCCCGATAATTAAAACGAACAGTCTGATCAGTTTAGCAAGACATTTCCTGACTGGTGGGAGAATCACTGCTGTTTTGTTGCAGAGAGATTTATGTGACAAACAGCTCAGTTTTGTACTTAAGAGTGTAAGTTTGGTTCTCAAGCAAATCATCTCAGAAGATGATTGCCTCAATCTCTTAAAGATATCCCTTCTTCTCACTTCTTGCTCTGTCATGGCTGAAAATATTTTGTCTATATCCTGTTCTGGCTTTTGAATGAAATGCTTTGGGGGAAAAAAATCTACCTAAGTTCCTCCCTTAAGCATACTTATTATATAATTTATTTTGATATCTGAACCTCATTCCAATTTGATCTTCTCTAGGATGAGCCACGAGCAGTTGTTTGATACCTGGGGTGTGTATCACTCTTCTGTGTGTCAGAATACCAATTAAATTCACGCAGGGCATTAAACTGGAGAATGATCAGGTCCTTATCTGGCATCCACACACCAATGCTTTCTGCCAAGAGTCACTGTTAATCAGGAAAGAAAGTTGAAGGCTGCGTACTTCCAAAGAGCGGGTTGTACAGGTGCTACTGTGGCTGCAACTAGTTAACTAAGCCAACGTGGTTCATGGTATCACTTTGCTTTGGACAAAAATCAAGAAAGACTTGCATTTATATCCTGCTTTTCATAACAATTGGACATTTCAAAGCTCTTTACAGCCAGTGAAGTACTTCTGAAGTGCAGACACAGTTATACAGCAGGATATAATGCTGTCATGTGTGGGTCAGTACCAGGTTGAGCAGAGCTTTTTTCTGGCAAATAGCAAATGCAGCTTGATACCTTGAAAGCAAATGCAGCTTGATACCTTGTCAAAGGTGTCCTTTGTTTCAGCTTAAGCATCTTTACCTCTCACTTGTCATTTTTTTTCATGTGACAATATGCAGAAGAATGAGCATCAATATTTGCAATTATTGCCTGCCCTTTAATTTCAGGTATTCCAGCGCCACGCTTTTCAACTCTGATTTCCAGCATGTGTAGTCCTCATTTTCTCCTCCTCCTTTAACTTTAAGGTATTGTCGAATTGGTACAATCAAACAGTCTTTTGTCCTTGACTTTGTGTAATGAACGAGAACTGCTTGAAATAACCTCGAAACTGGCCTGGGGACGATGACTGAAGGAGTAGCGCTCTGAAAGCTAGTACTTCCGATAAACCTGTTGGGCTATTATCTAATGTTGTGTGATTTTTAACTGTGTCATTACAAAGAGCAGAGTGGTCCACTTTGGAACAAATGGGAAAACCTCTAATATATGGTGAAGGGCGCCAAGCAAAAGCCATTGATGATTTAATTGTTAAGGCATCACACTTGTTATTCTATGAAATGTTTGGTTAATCTTGTCATTGATGGTGTGACAGCCATGCTTCACTGTGCACCACTATAGTCAGAAACCCTTCTGTCACAGACCAAGCCAAAACTGTTTGAGATTATCAGACACCATCTACACGCTAAAAGACCTACTTTCAATTTCATCCTCCAAGGCTTTGACCTTTCCACTCTTCTTGATCAGATGGATCTGACGTGCATTATTCTCCCAGTTCTTGTCATTTCCACCATCGATTCCAACACCTGGCAAAAGAAAAAAAAAACTTCTCAGAATATGGCAGAGAAACAAACTCAGAAGCAGCTGAAGAACCAAACAAGAAGCAAAAGATGATTTAGGGTTTGAACCATTTGAGGAGACACCCTCCTCCCATCTTTGCCCAGCCTGCATTATTATTGTTCAGGATTTCGCAACTCTGGAAAGCTCTCAGGTTGGTATGAGGATATACTTCTGTCCTCTCTCCCTTTCCACTGTTTCTCAGGTTCCCCTCAAGTATACTTCGGATCAGTCAGACCACCGAGTTGCTCAGATGGTGCAGTAATCAGTTCATTGCAAAAATAAAGTCAATCAAAATGTTTGAATATTTCATCAACTGGAAGGGGGAAAGACAATTGAGAAAACAAAAACGAAAAAGTATTAAAAGTTACAAACATCCACCCTGGAATGCCTTTCCACGGATGTGGAGATTTATCACCCAGGAGTACTCTGATCAGAGGGTTTGCAGACGTGAAATATCTCAGAAGTGAGATAGTAGGCTGAGTTGATCAGAACAACCATGAGGCAGTGCCAGCGTGAACTCAAGTGAGACATGGCAAGCAATAATAACATTTCAAAGCAGCCAATTACTCAGTTTCATAATTATGAAAGGACATGGTCTGGGGTGAACTTAACAACTCCCTCCCTCACAGGACTGAGGATATAATTGTACCACAAAGACTGAAATGGTTTAAGAAGGCAGCTCATCACCATCTCCTCCAAGGCTGACCCAGCTAGCGGGGCCTGATTCTGTTGAATAAAGAAAACAAATTAAGCAAACTAAAATCTGTGCACTTGCCGGCAGAATCATATCCGCGATACTCGAGACGCTGAAGCCCCTTGATGAGAGTTTCCAGAATCTCCCTCCTTGTCCTGGGTACATGGTAATTCAGGTATGCAAAGATTCCTGTCAACATAAACACACATAAGAGAACCTTTCAGTCTCTCATTCTCAATTGGAAAGACAGATTTTTGCCAAGGTGAAAAAACGCACTTTTGAAATCAGAGAGTACAAAAATCAATGCAGCTTAACAACTGAGAGAATAACAATAGTCTGGCATTCACTGGGATCTCAAGATTCTGCTCCAATTTACTCTGTTATCCAAACATTCCATTCTATCAGAAATGTGGCCCCCACCAGCATTTGCCAATTTCCATTAACAACACACTTATACCTAAACCCAAAAACAACTTCAAATGGAACACGAGAAAGTGATGAAAGGCTTCTGTCTGAAACATCAATTCTCCTGCTCCTCAGATGCTGCCTGACCGGCTGTGCTTTTCCAGCACCACTCTTTGTCCCCAAATGGAACAGGACCTGGTTCCTGTACATGCACCCACATCATGCACTGAGTTCTTTGTCGTTTTGGTGCATGTATCAAATGGGAACGAAAGGTTTGCGTGGCCTTGAAATAAATCAAGAGCAAATTGACATCGGATGACCACTTTGCTGAGCGCCTCCATTCTGACCAGAAACTTGACCCCACGCTTCCTCTTGGTTCCCACATTAATTCCCCAATCAGCTCTGACCTCTGCTTCTGCACTTTACCAGTGAAGCTCAACAATGTTCCTTTCATGATCTCTGTGCTTGCTTAATGTCTACTATACCTGCACATTTTGGAGTTCTGCTGCAAGGTCAGAAACCTCTCCCGCTGACTTGCTCAGTATTTACAGAATGGGCCTGTCACCAACAAAGCTGTTCTTATTTCATGTCAAGGCAGAGGAAATGGAGATTGGTTTGTTTCTTAGCTAGCTAATATTCAAGCTGAAAACTCAGTTCAAAAGATGCATATGCTATTTCTTTGCTCATGCTATGATGGCATCACTGCCAAAGTTGCATAGTCATCATTAGACATTTTTTAATTCCAGATTTTTATTGAGATTGAAATGTTACCATTTATCATAGTAGATTTGAATCCATCACAGCAGCCTGGGGTTCTGGATAAATAATCCTGTGACTTTGCCATTCCACCACCATCGTCCCCAAATGGCTGTCAATAGGAAGCTGGACTTCCATGTCTGAATCAAATGATTGAATATCACAAAACGTCGACACACAATGCATCTCTGCTAACAAAAACATTGCAAGGCACTTTGCAAGAAATAACAACTCTTGACAGTGGATGATGAGGGACTGCAGTATATGTACTCATTACAAGCATGAATATCAGAGTCTGGACACCTGAGCTCAACCAAATGAATCTAATCTGGTCCTACCTGACTGATATCCTTTATTTGGAAGGTCACGGAATGGGTTCACAACTCAGTAGATTTAACACAGGGTTTGACAACATCAATGGCAGCAGTAGCACGATTGCTCTAGCTGACACTTCTCTCTACACGTGATGCCATCAACCCCACCATCTCAAAGGATTATTGAGCACAGCATCTCAGGGGAGTTGAACAGGAACTATTGGCTTTTTCAGCAACGTATGGTGCAAGCTCATTTTCTCAAATTCTGCCATAAATCCTGACACCCTCCAGGATCCTTTGGATGCACAACAGCTCCACTGTTCAAAAAGATCACCGCTGATTTGAACACCACCCCAGCTCCACTTTCCTGCCAGCCAACCCAACAACCTGATTCAACCTTAAACATATTTGATGATCCCAGTCTCCACCACCCTCTTGGACAGTACATTTTCTCAGTGGCTCGATGAACTGACTCAATCAGATTGCTTCAACTGTTTGGCCACTGAAAATGTGGATTGTTCCACATGTAGGCAGGTACAAGTGAACAATAAATGCCACTACATGAAGTAAAGATGGAAGCTGAAACGGTCACTTTCTGCAGTGATGTACTGCTTCTGCCAAAAGCAAACAAGGGTTGGTTGAGAGCTCGGAATACCATCTGATACGCTCACAAAGACTCAGCGAGGCTGTTGTAAGTAGGATCACAAAAATCAATATCGAATCTGAGCTCCTCCAGAATATCAGCCAACTCATCTCCTTAACGCTGCACCCTGTACACAATACATCAATGGGTGTATCATTATTGCACTGCACAAGAAGAATTTTTTTTGCAACGTACCTCCTCCGACATGTTGTTCTGACAACACTATGGCTTTAAGAGGTGTATTTTGTCCTTTTTTGGAGTGAAGAAAGGTTGAGACAGAGGTGAAGAGTGGTCTGCTCAAAGCTAATCAAGTATACAGATTGGGTTTTTCTTCTCAGTAGGAACAACAGTAGAAGCTAGATGGGTATGACTCCCACAGAACCAAGATTTTCAGATTCGATTTTCTGTATTTGCTGGGTTTTTGAAGCTGGATATGGGTGATCTAATTCCTTTCTCTGTTACAGCTAAAAGCTGGGGTTCTCTTTGTGCTGCTAGAATTGAATGGGAGACAATCTATTTTGCTGAATTTGGTTCTGCCAACAGTGTGTTTATGGATGTTGCTATCGTGTGACAGTTAATTAGCAGTGGTTATAATTTGTTAAGCATTTCCATGGAGTTACAGTGAAGCCAACTCTTTTATTTTGTCTGCATTTTAAAATAAATAGTTTGTTTTGCTTGAAGTTGAGCCGTTTGACCAATCAAATTGAATCCGGAATGCAACACCTTACAATTACCTTTAAATTAAGAAAACGTGAGGGTCAAGGCTATTTTATGAAATTAGTCTGAGGGGGTTTGGTCTGGTCCATAACATTGTTGAACGTCAGGCATGCTGATATCCTGCTATTAAACTGGCAGATATACTTTGACAAAGAACTCAGGTAACAAGTAAATTCTACACATGACATATCAAACCTGATAATAACTGAACCAAACAAAGGCTGGTTCTCAGTTCTGGAATCATTAAGTATCCAGGAAGTAGGTATGGGAATTACACGCTCTTGGCTATGAAAGGTAGAACACTAAGATATTGGCGTCACACCACTTTGAATCATTTTATACACTTAGACATAGCTCAGGTTTAACATCCTGGGTTGGACTCTCAATCAGAACAATCCAAATTTCAGTAAATTGAAATGTTTCATGGTCTGCCCTGGTTTTTCAGATTGTTATCTTGCGTCCAAGTGTGGTTGTGTTTCCATAACTGGCTCCCAACCTCAGCTCTCAGTGACGCGAGAACAGTGGAGGACGAAAGACACAAATATGACTGGCAACCAGTGCTCCTGAACGGAGTATGTCACATGTGCTTATGTCCACACTTGACTCTCAGGTGAGATGCACTGGGAGACATGGGATGGAAACTGAAGCTCTCAAGAGGGAATGCACCAATTGGACATGGACTCTTCCTTTTATTAATCAAACCTTTGAAGAGACAAGCGGATTCCTGCCTGATGATGGAGGTGCATCTCGGTGCAGAGGTTGGGGGTGACAACACTTTACTCTGAAAAAGCAGGGTGAAAAGAAAAACATTGACACATTTTCAAATGTTACAGTTCACTGATCGACTGAACAGCACATCTGATCAGCCTACACATTCTGAAGGCCAACCCTTTTGCTTTAAGGTTAGTTAAGAGTCTCCAATTCTTCACATAAAATGGTGAAATAAAAATTTTACAATTTTTTTACATTCTCCAACTTCCTCAAAGGATGGATTTATGTATCACTGAGCTAAAATTTGTTGAAGTTTTCAGGTAAAAAAGATAATTTAATCAGTGAAATATAAAGCTGAGCATTTAACACCATCAGACGAAAAATATAATTGTCGCTTCAGGTGTGCATCCTCATCAGAAAATGGAGAAGATTGTCAGGATGGGAATGATTAACAATCATGGGTCACTTTTCAACTCAAGTTAAAACTGCATTTTACCCCTGTTATGTACATCCTCTTCCTGCCAGTATCCCAGCAGTCTCTCTTCGAAGACCAATTAACAAAATTGACAATTTGGCAACCCCTTTGTAGGAGCATTTCAGAAAAGGTGACATTTGATTTCAAATTACATGTTGGTGGCGGACGGCCTGGGGATGGGAATCTTGCTGTGCAAAAAGGCAGTCAGTCAAAAGGCCAGTTTGTCTCTGAATGTACTTCTTATGTCTTCCATCCAAAAGTTTGGGTATCAGTCAGGGGAGGTTAAAGGGTTATGGGGAGCGAACAGGAAAGTAAAGTTGAGACCGTGACAAGATCAGCCAAGCCTTTTCCCTCAGATGACAATGGCTAGCACGAGGAGATATAGCTTTAAATTGAGGGGTGATAGATATAGAACAGATGTCAGAGGTAGTTTCCTTACTCAGAGTAGTAGGGGTGCGGAATGTACTGCCTGCAACAGCAGTTGACTCGCCAAATTTAAGGACATTTAAATGGTCATTGGATAGGCGTATGGACGAGAATGGAATAGTGTAGGTTAGATAGGTTTCAGAATTGTTACACAGGTCACAGCAACATCGAGATCCGAAGGGCCTGCACTGCGCTGTAATGCTCTATGTTCTATGACTGTATTAAATGGTGCAGGTTCAAGAGGACGAATTGCCTTACTTGTGCACCTGGTTCTTAAGAGATCAGGAGTAATTTCTTCACCCATCATGTGTGAGCCTGCTGCAGAAAACAGCTGAGCCTAAAGATTGAATGTTTTCAAGAAGGAGTTTGGCGTAGTTGTTAGGTATTGGGGAGAAAGTGGGAACAGGGTATTGAGTTGGATGATCAGCCATGATCACCTTGAATGCCAGGGCAGGCTCGTTGGGCTGAGCGATCTACTTCTGCTCCTATTTTCAATGCTTCTCCCCTGCAGAAGTTGCGGAAGATACCAGCAGACATCACACATTTTCTCTCCAATGACACAGACCTAACCATGGAAAAGGGGGAGGCAGTCAGTTCCAAAGCCCATTGCCTGGAATTTGCAATGGCCTTTGCCATGCTCAGAAGATATGGCAAATTGGACACAGAATTAACCGATTAAAAGGAAGCAGAAGCTGATGATGGAGGGATATTTTTATGACTGAAAGCCTGTGTACAGTGAGGTTCCGCAGGGATCAGTATTGGGAGCCTTGCTGTTTGTGGTATGAAAAATTAAGATTTGAATGTAGGAGGTTGATCAGAAAGTTTACAGACAATATAAAAATTGATGGAGTGGTAAATGGTGAGCAGGACATCCTTGGACTACACAAGGATATGTATGGTTTGGTCAGATAGGCTGATCAGTGGCAAATGGAATTCATTCCAGATACATGTGGGGCGATGCCCTTGGGCAGGATAAACAAAGCAAGGAAATACATGAAGAACAGTTGGACCCTGCAAATATGAGGATCAGAGCGAACTTGATGTGCACGTCAACCAGTCCCTAAGGCAGTGGGACAGGCCAATTAAGTGGTTAAGAAGGCTTATAGGATGGCCTTTATTAGCAGCGGCATCTGCATGTTAATACACATGCTCCTTCTCATCTTCCTGACCTCGCCCTCAAATTGTTTCACCTTCATGTAATTCCCTAAATTGCCCTCACCCATGACTCTGACCTCAACAATTCCCCGTCACGGAGACCAAATTCTCGCCATGCTTTGATGAGACTTCTTTTTAAATTCCTTGTTGGACATTTTGGTGATTCGCTTCACAGGATGGCTCGAGTTTAACTCTTTCTCACAAGTGGAAAAATCGAGCCACCTAAAACATTTAATCAATGATTCAAATACATCCTTCTTCCAACTTCTCTTTTTGAAGGAAAAGGAAACCCAGCCTATTGGTCATATCCCAGCCTAAAGTCTGTTCTGATATAACATCATAATTCCATTCCTGTGCGATCCCGTGGTATGCAAAAATTGTGTAATGGCAGCACCATTTAAATCAATGGGACCGGAATAGCATTATAGCCAATACAGGTAAGGAAAGTTGGCATTCTACAAATAATGGTCTAAATTCTTCAATCGCATTATAGCCAATTTGCATTGAAGGAACTGCATTATAGCCAGAGCGTACTGTATTGGTTATAGTCTTTAGTACAGTGAATTAAGGTGATATGAACATTTTTTTTGCCAAAGCTAGAATGCTTTGTTCAGCTTCTATGGATAGTGGGAGCAAAGGGTGAATCTCAGAGAAAAGGTCACAGCAAAGAATGAAGGAATTATAATTAGAAGTCTGAATGTGAAAATGATTGGTTTTCTAAATGGACTTAAGAATACATATGGCTTCCAAAAAGGAGTAGAAGAAAGAAAAGGATATGCTGCTGCATTTGATTTGAGCTCCCCAGTTGGATGGGTAGGTTCACCAGCAATGCCACTGCTAGGTTTTATATTGCAATGCACTAGTGTGAAAGGTAACAGAACTGCACCTGACTCAGTGTGACAAAACCATTGCATTCATTGCGCTGAAATTCATTCCAAGGAGGAAACAAATAGGCCATAGCAATTCCATTAAATTTTGAAATAGTTGTAAAATCCTGGAAAACACAGCAACAATTACAATCAATCAGTCTGTACATTTTACTGGCTAATGTTAAATAGTCCAGTCTTTCAAAGGTGTAATGTGACATTGCCTGAACAATAATCAGCCTTCTTTTCAGTAAACCAGTGACTCATCGATCAAAGAAATTCAGAGAGATTATAAGTGTTTCTGCGTTTCCCTAAATCTAACAATTGATTTAAAATTTAACATTATGCCCACAGGACTTACAGGTGCAAAATGTGCGTATGTATATGGTCAAAGTGGTCATTTTTGCATTGGGAACAAACACTCTATTGGTTCAGGCTGAAAATGTTTACCTTGAAGAGTGTGGCGCTGGAAAAGCACAGCTGGTCAGGCAACATCCAAGGAGCAGGAGAATCGACATTTCGGGCAGAAGCCCTTCATCCAGCACCACACTCTTCAATTCTGATCTCCAGCATCTGTGGTGCTCACATTCTCCTCCCTGGAAATGTTTACCTGTTTGTTGATACCAAATTAAGCTGCTAGCAAGGATTGCATCATACAATGAATGAGTACTCTATGCTCCCACCTCTGGAGGTGTGCCTTCAATGCAGGCCGCTTGAATGAGATGAAGGTTTCTACTGTTTGCTGGTTGGCAAGAGTGTTGACCTGCTTTGTAGTGGATATGAGCCAACAGCACAAGACTACCATTAATTTGGTTGTGAAATTGAGATTTGATCCACTGGGAGTGACCAACACTTTGGAAGAGTTAAGGCACAATTTTGGAGAACAGTTTGGCTCAGCCCTCAATTGAGCATTGTTTGATGCTGACATTGGGTTCTTTGACAGCGAGTAGTCACCAGATACTTGATGACTATTCATCCGATGGAGCTCAATGACGACAGTAAATAAACAAAATGGACAAGTCTTTCAGTTCTCAATGACAACACAGTGATCAACATAAACTATCATGCAAATTCAGGAGGAGTAAGGGCTGGATACAGAGTGAGAACCAAGTGGCTGAGACTGGGGTGCGATTCAAACAGAGTTCAACTTGTAAGGTTACTTGCAATATCATTAAAATTTCCTCTCGTTTTGAGCTTTTATTCACATTCCAATCTATCTACCAAATCAGTTTAAGACTGAGGACTGATTTAATGGCTAATTGCAAGGAAGTTGGCTTCAGTGCCGAACCCGAATTGGCACCCAGTGTGAATTTCATAGTAATTTCATTCACTCTGACTCTACCTCGATTGCATCTGACCAGCCTTTGCTGAGGGGGAGAATGGAACAACACATTGCTTTCTGAGCTCCAGCCTAACAGCTCAATGAGGAAGCAAGTTTTCATCCTTCCAAGTGATGAAGCATGCTTCAAGCTTTCCAGATAAACACCCATTTCAATACTTACACCCAAAACTTGACCCAAAAACAGTATGTAATGTGCCGAAGGAAACGAATCATCACTCTGAGACATGAATGAGAAACTGTTTCCACTGGTTAATGAATCGGTGAAATGGAGACGGAAAAATAGTCAAGGGTATGAAACACGCTGAATCAATACAAATTTACAATATGGGAGGAGGCCATTTGGTCCATCATTAGTCTCCGCTGGCCGTCACACTGTTGCCCTGCCAAGTCCCACTGATGCTCCTGCACTGAATCTTCAGCCTTGTAAGTTAGAGCGCTTGAAGTGCCTATCCAAATGTTCCGAGGTTTCTGTGTCATTCACCCGATCACACTGCCTGATAGCTGACAACCTCCTGAAATCACTTCCCCTTGAATCCTCTCGAAATCTCCATGCCAACATTGATACCACGCCGTGTGGCCTTCTCAACTTTGTAGAATTGGCACCTTCCTATTAATATTAACCTTATTTTATACATTTCAACTGGGTAACCTTCAGTCACCAAGCAGATGGTGTCCGTCAGCAAACATCAACTGTGTGTTATGGCAGCTGAGGCAGACACTGGGAGCACACTCTTTTCCAAAAAGGACCACCTTTGTCTCTTAACCTTGGTTATATCTAAAATTCTCCAGGTTAGGAAGTACCCTTCTAAGTCTCCACTGCATCCTCTTGGACACAATTACACTATTCCAAAGGGTGGTAACCAGTATACACTGTGCTGCAGCTGTGTCTCACTGGCATTTCATATATCTTCATTCCAGCATCATTTACCTTCTCCTAAAGACAGATGGTATCCTGTTGAGGACAGGCCATCCCCCATTTGAAAAGAGAATGGATATCTATTTTGAAACACAGATTATAAAAATGAAGAAACTGGGTTGAGAACAGAGATGAGCACAAATCATTCCATCTGAAAACCTAGAACCAATCTCTTCATGGTCTATCATCTTCACAGCTTTCTCCTTGTCACTATGAACAGTACAGTGGCACAGAAAATAGTTAATGTGGGTGAAAATAAAGGCTTTAGAGAACACAACATATTGAAATATCAACTTCTTTTGTAATATTTCAATGGAATAGGACCCACCCAATTAAGAACATAATGTTCAAAGGACTGACATAACTAACTGAATTACGTTTAGTTCCACTTCCTTGTACTGCTTGTGCATGTATTGTTCTTTAAAAATGACAGCAATCCTGAATCATTGTATAATGCCCATGATCTGGAACCTGCTTAGGTACAATCTGCATCATCACACATGACAGCAAATTGGAAACATACCGTCTTCCTAACAGCCCATATCTCATCAGAAAGAACAATTTTTACATCCTGATATCGCACTGAGTGTTAAGGCCATGGCACAACAGGGAAACAGAAGGCTGGAGTCTGCCATGGGCTTATGACCTCGAGGAGTACAGACAACCTGGAGACACAAGTTCCAATCTCATCACTGCAATTGGAGACTTGAAATTCCAAGTGAATGAAACTTGGAATAAAAGGTTCAAGTTAAGAAGCATGAAACTCGCACAGAGCAATCAAAACAGATCCTGTTTACTGGTGTTCACTCAAAGTCCTGATGCAAACTCTCTTGCAGGTGATCCCAGACACGCAGCGATGTAACAGGTTACAGAAGGTGCCATAGCCCTAGTGCTGCACTCACCCTGGAACATCTGAACAACAAGGACATCTACGTCAAACTCCTGCTCATTGACCTTCAAGACCATTACCCCCTCCAGACTGATCTCAAAACTCTGGAATCTCTGCAACTAGATCCTCAGATTCCTGACCCACAGACTGCAAACAGTGAAGATAGGTAACTGCACCTCCTCTGTGATAACAGCCAACACAGGAGCTTCCCAAGGTTGCATCCTCAGCCCCCGACTGTTCTCCGAACGAATGTCATCTGTAAGTTTGCTGATGACACCACTGTAGGAGGACAGATATCTAACAACGAGAAGAAAATGAGGACTCAGCTATCTTCCCCCCAGCCCCTTCCCATTTGTCTCACCACCCCCTCAGCTTACAGTCTCATTCCTGATGAGGGGCTTCTCCTGAAACCTCGATTCTCCTGCTCCTCGGATGCTGCCTGACCTGCTGTGCTTTTCCACCACCACACTCTCGACTCAGATATCTAACAACGCCAAGTCAAAATACAGAAGGGAGATAGAGAGTTTGGTGATGTAGTACAATGAGAAAGACCTCTCTCTCAATGTTGACAAAACTAAATAACTGATCATTGACTTCAGAAAGAAAGGAGGAGAAACATGCCCCCATCTATATCAATAGAACTGAGGTTGACAGGATGGAAAATGTCACATTCCTTGGAGTGATGATAACTAATAACCTGTTCTGGACTTTCCACACAGATGTGACAGTCAAGGCGGCACAACAACACCTCTTCTCACTGAGGCAGCTCGGGACATTTAGCATGTCCATAAGGACCCTCACCAAAGTCTATAGATGCACCATTGAAAGCAAACTGTATGGACGCTTAATGGCCTGGTAAAGCAACTGCTCTGTCTGGAACTGTAAGAAACTACAAAAGGCAACATACATAGCCTACACCACAGAAGCAAACCTTTCATCCATGGACTCCATTCACACAACTCACTCCCATGTAAAGGCTATCTGATGAAGGACCAGTGCACCGAAAGCTCATACTTCCAAATATACCTGTTGGACTATAACCTGGTGTTGTGTGATTTTTTAACATCATGAAAGATCCATCGCACCCTGGAAATAATCTGCTACAACCTCTTCCATTAGGCAGAAGGTACAGAAGCCTGAGACACGCACCAGCAAGTTCAGGAACAGCTTCTTCCTGGCTGTTATGAGAGTGATGAAGGGACTCTCTTGCCTCAAATAATACTGATCTTGCATCATGCACACCCTGTGAACCTAACCTGCATGCCCCTATTTGACTCCTTTTGATCTGTACATCCTTGCTAACTATGATGTGTCGTAAACAGAGCTTTTCACTGTACTTCAGTACATGCAACAACAAATCAATCCATCAAATCCCAAGGACTCAAATGTGCCAGCATCATGACAAAGCCCTCTCTGGGCCCTCCATGGAATGAGGCGAAGCACCAACCATGTCAGAGAGATCAACATGCAGCCATCATCCCAGACTAAGATGACCACTGCATCACACCAGCACTGGATTACCCAGCAAGCCCTCCCAAGGCATCACAGCAAGCAGTCACAGTGAACGTCAGAGTCAGACAGGAGGTCTTGGCTGTAATCTCACTCACAGCATCACAGCAAGCCTCACTCACTGTACAGACGGCAGGGACCACACCAGCCCCAAATGCATCTCTGTGAGAGGTACAGAGACCGTCACAGCCAGATTCACTGTGCAGTTGTGGCCAATGTTACAGTGAGGGGAAAGTGAGGACTGCAGATGCTGGAGATCAGAGCTGAAAATGTGTTGCTGGAAAAGCGCAGCAGGTCAGGCAGCATCCAAGGAACAGGAGAATCGACGTTTCAGGCATAAGCTCTTCTTCAGGATTCCTGAAACGTCCCCAAACGTCGATTCTCCTGTTCCTTGGATGCTGCCTGACCTGCTGCGCTTTTCCAGCAACACATTTTTAGCACTGTTACAGTGAGCCCTGTGTCAATTATAAATCACCCCATGGTGAAAGGGGCTGTGAGAATGGGAATCACACCAGGAAAGGAAGGGGGAGGAAGTGGGGAGCAATGGGACCTAAGAGAGGCTGGGGATCACACCGTCAGGGGTGGTAATGCTGGTAGGAATCACCCCAAGTGGGGTGGGTGGGTAGGGAGGGAATCACTTTGCGATGGGGTCAAAATGCTCAAGTATAACCCTGGGATGAAGTTGTGAGACTGAGGTTTAGCTCAGGATAGAGATCACTCTGGGACTGGTTTGTGTGACTGTATATCTGGTTGAGACTGGTGATCACCCAGGATAGTGATCACCAGACATCAGTTTGTGAGGCTGGGGGTCACCTGGGGATCGGGATAACCCTGAGATGGGCTGGTGAGTCTGGGTATCATGTGGGGGGGGGAATGGATTACTCTGGGATCAGTTTATGAGACTGGGACCATCCCAGGATAAGGATCACCATGGGATAGGGTTGTGAGGTGAGGGACCACCTGGGTAAGGGATTACCCTGGGATGGTGTTGTGAGTCGCGGTGGGGTGGGAATCACCTGTGAATAGGGACCACCCTGGGATAGGGATCACACTGGGATAGGGATCAGCTTAGGATGGGGATCAACTCGGATAGGGATCACTCTGGGATAGGGATGTCCCTGGGGATGGGGATCACTCTGGGATGGGGATCACTCTGGGGATTGGGATCACACTGGGGATAGGGATCTCCCTGGGGATAGGGATCACCCTGGGATAGGGATCTCTCTGGGGATAGGGATCACTTGGGGATAGGGATCACCCTGGGATAGGGATCTCTCTGGGGATGGGGATCACTTGGGGATAGGGATCTCCCTGGGGATAGGGATCTCTCTGGGGATGGGGATCACTCTGGGATAGGGATCTCCCTGGGGATGGGGATCACTTGGGGATAGGGATCTCCCTGGGGATAGGGATCACCCTGGGATAGGGATCTCTCTGGGGAT
>NC_057751.1:5502897-5512389 GCF_004010195.1 Chiloscyllium plagiosum
CGGGGAAACCGGGGAGGGGGCTCCTTCAACTCACCGCACATGGTGTCCGCTCTCCCCTCTCTCTCTCTGTTGGAGTCTCTCTCTCCTTCCTTCTCTCTCTCTCTCTCTCTCCCTCACACACTCCCTCCGTCAGGCGCCGAGAGCGGCCTCGCTACGGGGCGGACACACCCCCTCCCGCAGGGGGGGCGGCGCGAGCCAACGCCCCGCCCCACCACCGCCGCCGCCGCCTTCCCATTGGTCCCGCTCCCCCGCCGTGGCCCCGCCTCCCCGCCCGGCCGCGACTCCCGATTGGCCGGGGCCGCCGCCCCTCATCGCTGGTGGGCGGTTGGCAGTGAGTGGGGGCGGGGCCTGCCCGGTGCCCCCGCCTACCCGCCTCTGATTGACAGCCCCGCCCGGGGACGTGGCACCAGGATGTGGGTGAGGACAGAGAGGAGGGCTGCTGCAATCCAGCCTCCTTGCCTTGCAAACCTTCCAAATCAAACTGCTCCAGAGAATCCAGCATTCGGTGGCAGTGAACAAAAACATAAAGAAATCCTTCCCTTCCCCCCCTCCACCACCTTGGATATGACTTCCACTTTTTTTTAATTTTTCGTTGATTGCAAATATCGATTCCGAAGTGAAAGATCATGTATGAGAGCAGACCCTCTCTCAGAACGCACACACATGCAACCTCGCACGCACCCTCTCTCACATACTCCACACACACACACATTTAAGTTTATGGGGTGAATTTGTATTTGCAGAAATTAATTTGTTCAAAAACTGCATAAATTCATGTAAGATCCTGTAAATTCCACTTTACAAATAGAACCAGTCTAACTCAACGTTGAGACACAGACAGACTTGTACCTCACACCTTTAAGGCGTTGCCTGAGCACAGATGATGTCTATTGTTGGAAAAATTAAAGCTATTTTGAGAATGTAACTGAAAAGGAGTTCTGGGATTTACATATTAAAGAATGGAATGAGCACATCCCATTCTAAAAGTTGGAAGACTTAATCTAAATTTGTTTAATATAAAATTACATCTCCATGACACTAACATTTTTGCTTGAAATTCTGTGTCTTATGACCTTATACTTCACAAGGAGCAGTGATCTGAAAGCCAGTGCTTCCTAATAAATCTATTTATTGGTTGGACTATAATCTGAAATTGTGTGATTTTTAACTTCATACATGAGGGGACAGTTTTTGAGATGCTTCTCGTCTGCTGCAAATATATTGAAGAGGGAGAATTTTATGAATTCAGTCCACAACATTTTGGGAGGATGACAACCAATTTAACCAATTCAGATCCAGTGAGAAATTCACTCATTGCATACATAGGTGACAATTTTAATTAAAAGGTAAATATCATCTGGTTCATTTTAGTTGGAAGGTCAGTGCTTTCAAATTTGGATGATGTCAAAGTTTTATGGTAAAAGGATAAAGTTTTAATCCAAATTATTGCACTGATTAATTGAACTGCACTTAGCAATAGCTAGTTGAAGTGCAATGTGAAATTTGTTTGGTTGATTTCACTCTTTGATATCTTTCTAGTACTTTCTTTCATTGCAAAATCTGTCACCAGCAGATACTGACCATTTAGGAGAATAGAAATTGTATCCAATATTCATTCCCAAATAATATAAAGTTTTATTCCATACATCAGTATTCACTCTCTCTGCCTCGGACACTGTCAGTTGGGAGACAGATTCCTCCTGGGAACAGATTCAATGGTCACTTTAACAATGGAGCTGGGGCAACAGAGAATCATGGAGATATACAGCACAGAAAGAGAACCCTTGCTCCAACTCGTCCATGCCGACCAGATATCCAAAATTAATCTAGTCCCATTTTCAGAACTTGACCCATATCCCTCTAAACCCTTCCTGTTCATATACCCATCCAGATGCCTTTTAAATGTTGTCATTGTACCAGCCTCCACTACTTCCTCTGGCAGCTCATTCCATACATGCACCACCCTTTCCATGAAAAAGTTGCCCCTTAGGTCCCTTTTAAGTCTTTCCCCTCTCACTCTAAACCTATGTCCTCTACTTCTGGAGTCTCCCACCCCAGGGAAAAGACCTCGTCTACTTACCCTGTCCTTGCCCCACATGATTTTATCAACTTTTGTAAGGTTACCCTCAGCCTCCAATGCTCCAAGGAAAACAGCCCCAGCCTATTTAGCCTCTCCCTATCATACAAACCCTCCAACCCTGGCAACATCCTTGTAAATCTTTTCTGATCCCTTTCAAGTTTCACAACATCCTTCCGATACCACACTTGCACACAATATTCCAAAAGTGGCCTAACCAATGTCCTGGAGAGCCACAACATGACCTCCTAACTCCCATATTCAATGCTCTGACCAATAAAGAAAAGCGTATCAAATGCTTTCTTCACTATCCTACCTACCTGCAACTCCAGTTTCAAGAAGCCTACAATGAACCTAACAGCCATGGGGTGGAACTGATTTTGGACAGTCTTTTCACACATGCAAGACACAAAAGGCCCAGTGTTCTCCTTCAGAGCTCTGTCATTTACACCAGCTATTGAGCTTGACACTTAAACTGCTTTGACTCACTTCACCCTGAAGTTGCTCCTAACTCAGCCCTTTGACCACACTTTTGTGATTCTGCCCCAAAACTATTGGTTCACGGGAAGGTATTAAATAAATATTCCATCTGCATTGGCCCATGAAAGTTTTGATGGTTGATTGTGAAACTGAATAGTTGCTGCATAATTATGTTGAAAAGCTATGGAATTGGCCTCACAAGGATTGTGAAACTGTCCTCTGGCTGCAGGTACGTACAGTGCCATTCAGTCTGGGTGAAGAGCAACTGTGCACTGGCTGTATGGGAAAAGTCCCTTGTGGTCTACAACATCTAGTTTACTCCACAGTTGTAACTGACAGCAGATTATTCTGGGGTGACAGACAGTTTACACATATCAGGAGGTGATCCGGGATGGTCACTCATGACAGTACAGCAAATGCTTACCATACTGATTCATGGGGTGGAAGGACATTTTCTCTTAACTCATTGGATGTCTGCGGAGCTGCTGCAGTCGGCATTTATTGCCTGTTCCTAGGTAGCCCATGAGAAGGTGGGAGTGAGCTGCCTTCTTGAACCACTGCAATACATGTGAGTTGACCCACAATGCCCTCAGGGAGGGAATTCCAGGATTTTGACCCAGTGACAGTGAAGGAACAGCGATTTATTTCCAAGTCAGGATGGTGACTGGCTTGTAGGGAAAAGTGCGTGGTAGTGTTCCCATGTATCTGTTGTCTTCTGAAGAAGGGCTAGAATGGTTAGCATGAAACTCACTGCAGGTTCAGAGAATGGAAGTGAATCTTAAAGAAAGCAATAACATTTGAACAGGAAGAGACAGGGTCAATGCAGGAAGGATGTGCGCAAGGACCAACGCGTCCATAACCATAGGTTAAAGTCAAAAGATATATTTCGTACTGAGATGAATAGAAATTTCTTGGCCCAGAGAATGATGAACCACAGAAAGTAGTCAAGGCCATCATGAAAACATTCAATGTGTTGGAGTCAGATAATGTTTCAGGGATGATGGGATTAAAGGACAACACGTTACTGAGTTTGATGATTAGCCATGCTCATAATGAATGGTGTAGTAGGGCCAGAAAGGACCGACTCCTGACCCTATTCTCTCTGTTTCTCTGTCAGATTCCCACCTCTGAGATCTAAAACTGTTCACTGAACATGCTTCAGTCCAAAGAAAAACTGAAATTGCTGGAGAAACTCAGCAATTCTTGTAGTATCTGTCGAGATGAGAAATAGAGTTAATGTTTCAGGTTTAGTGAGTCTTCTTCAGAGGCTTTAAAATGATGAAATGTTTCAATAGAGTAGAGCCTGTTTGAGCTCTTTATTGCCTGTTACTCAAGTGCTATTAACTAATGTGGCAGAGGATAAAATAATGCAGCACATTGAGCTGTACAGCACAGAAACAAACCCTTTGGTCCAACTCGTCCATGCTGACCAGATAGCCTCAATTAATCTAGTCTCATTTGCCAGCATTTGGCCAGTATCCCTCTAAACCCTCCTATTCATATAACCAATCAGATCCCTTTAAAATGGTTGTCCCAGCCTCCACCACTTCCACTGGCAGCTCATTCCACACATGCACCATCTTCTGCGTGACCAAGATACCCCTTAGGTCCCTTTTAAAACTTTACCCTCTCACCCTAAACCTATGCCCTCGAGTTTCGGACTCCCTTACCATGGGGAAAATACCTTGGAAATTCACCCTATCCGTGCTGAATTTATAAACCTCGATAAGATCATTCCCCAGCCTCCGACGCTCTGGGGAAAATAGCCCCAGCCTATTCAGCCTCTCCCTACAGCCCAACCCTGACAACATCCTTTCTGAACCCTTTCAAGTTTCACAACATCTTTCCCATAACAGGGAGACCAAAACTGAACGCAGTGTTCTGAACCAATGTCTTGTACAGCTGCAATGTGCCCCCCCCCAACTCCAATACTCAATGCACTGACCAAGAAAGGCAAACATACCAAATGCCTTCTTCACTACTGCCTACCTGCAACTTCACTTTCAATCAGCTATGAACCTGCATCCCAAAGTCTCTTTGATCAGCAACACTCCCCAGGACCATAACTCATTCAAAATAAACCTGGTAAACATGGCGCAGAAACATAGCTGTTTGTCAAGAACTATGCTGAGCCAGTCGGAGTACGGGCTGCAGGTCATGAAGACTTTGAGCTGAAGTGCATGGCCAATACCATGGCTGCTTTCTGCACTGAAATGGTTTCACTTTGAGCTGGGAACAATACCTTTCAATGACACTCTCCATTTGCCACATCCTCTGCAACGCTGTTGTCTGACAACCTGGAGAGGTCAAACTCTACCTTCAGCTCCAAGATCCCTTCTCTTAAATCCAAATGTCAAACATGGAGATGGGCGAGGAATTTTGACAGAACACATGAGAATGACTTCTCCCACTTCGGAGCGGGATGTGCTGCTTCGGTTTGGTTTATCCCCTTGAATGTCCAAGAGGGTCACCATTTGCATTAGAGACGGTGTGTGGTGCAGATTGTAAAAGAATCAGTGCCTTCTTTTCTATTTGTATATTAACTACTCTGTTCAAATGTGGCCCAGTCTTCCTTCAACTTGGGAATGAAAACATTCCAATACTGAGCTCCAGGATGAGGCAAAGTGAGGTATTCCTTGACAACCTGCCCTAAATCTTGCTCTTCTGCTTGTCTGTACCCCAGGCTTACATCGAAACAGGGTCCAGCATCGTGTGGAAGAGTGAGCTGGGTCAATGTCAAATCCTCTCCATGTGTAAATAAAGGGTAACATGGTGACAAAATCATAGAATTCCTGCAGCGTGGAAACAGGCCATTTGGCCCAACGAGTCCACACCGACCTTCCGAAGAGTATCCTACCTACACCCATTCCCCTAACACTCTACATTTCCCCTGACTCATGCAACTAGCCGATACACCCCCGTTAGCCAGGTCAGCTCAACAGAATAAAACAAAGCCCTGATTCTGTAGAAGAAACTGCTCCTGGGAGAGACAGCTCTGCTGAGCTGAACCACTTTGAGTTTTCTGTGCTAAGGGCACAGTTCTGGTATACTTGTGGATGATGAAAATGAAGGTGGACGATCTGGGAGTGGAGGTTTTTGCACAATGATTGCGAGTTGTCTGGTCCAGGCAACACTGGACTCCACACACCTTTTGATTTTCACAGCTTGCAAGGCACTCATACAAAAGCTAAGGCTCAGAAGCGACCTGTCCAAAAAACTACAACTGAAAAGACACACCACGGGACTGTATTTAACCATGCAACAGCTGACATAAAGCATATGATTCACTCCAGACCCTGGGGTTTTAGGCTGAAGTAACTCCACAAGGGCCAGTATCCCCGGGCAGCAGAGTGGTTCGCACTGTTGCCTCACAGAACCAGGCACCCATTATGATTTCAGTCACAGGCAATTGTCTGTGTGGAGTTTGCCCATTCTCCTCGGGTCTGCGCGGGTTTCCTCCCACAACCTAAAGATGTGCTGGTCAGGTGAATTGGCCAAGCTAAGTTGCCCTATAACGTTGAGGGGTGTATAGGCTAGGTGCATGAGTCAGGGGAAATGTAGAGTGTTAGGGGAATGGGTGTAGGTAGGATACTCTTCGGAAGGTCGGTGTGGACTCGTTGGGCCAAATGGCCTGTTTCCACGCTGCAGGAATTCTATGATTTCGTCACCATGTTACCCTTTATTTACACATGGAGAGGATTTGACATTGACCCCCAGCTCATGATCCTCAGGGTGAAGCTCGGTGCAGACTGGATGCTTGGCGCCAGCGTGGTCTGGTTTGGAAGACCATGGTTCTAAACTTTTATTTCGGCAACACTGGACATTTAATTAGTCTATTTTCTAAGATCTTGTAACGAAAGAAGCTGTAACTACGTGCCTTTGTAGGTAAGATGGCGCTATAAGTGACAACATATAAATTTTTCACTACACACGATACTCATTGAGTATTTGTGATTCTAATTCGAATTCCCTGACACTCCTGTTTCCACCCATCAAGCAGACCTGGTTAACAGCCTCTCTCAGGGAACTCACATTCTAGGAGGCTAACCTCATTCCAATCTGCAAAGGTGGAGTCACATCCCATTAATTCCTGTACATGTGGCCAGCCACCCACCATTCATCTGCAGGCTTAAGTGAAACTAGGCGAGGATATCTTTAACATCACAAGCACAGAGCCAGGTCAACCAGCAGCCCCAGTACTTTCTGTTCCAGGATATCATTACCTGTAACGTAAACTATGACGACACCAGTAGAACAACAGTAATAAAACGCAATAGGTTCAGCACTGCTCATTAAGTTATTTCTGTAAATGAATCAAGTTCAACCCATGGTTTCCATGGTTACAAAGCACAGATTCAAGCCTGCCAGGGAACATTGTAGACTTATAAAATTCCTTATCTTTATGATGGCTCTAATTTCTCAATGCAAGTGAGTTGGAATGCATCATAAAATTGAGGAGGAATACCAGGAAGTCCCACATCCAGATTTAACATGATACAACAGGGTGATCAGATGGAGAACAATTAACTTCATTAGTCAAACTTGGCTGTTGCTTGTATACTGTCAGAACCAAGCTGAGAATTCTACAAGAAAGAAATTCTCATGATTGTTTGATTTTCAAACAGTACTGACAAAATTAGAAGTGGAATATCAATTTTTGGTAGGATTGTAAACAAGTCAAGATATGCTTCCACAGATATCTGTATGATTCCTTAAATCCACTCTGACAGAAAAGTCACCTCTGGAAGTGAGGTCTTTGACTGTGGGATTGATCTTGACTTCCTTTTCTGTTAACATTCCACGTTGCTGGACGTCTTTCTCACTCTGTTCATTTCAACTGCACGAGGAAAGGCACATTGTTGAACGGCAGTGCGTCACACTTTACTCAGGGAGTCTGCACATGGTTGCTGGAATTATGAATCGTGGTGGGAAATGGCCCAAATTTCTCCACATGAAATGGCTCAACCAGGAGTCTGTCTCATGATGCATGGTGGGAGCGGACAGGATTTACAAGTTGGCACTCTGTTTGGCTGCATCATGGCTGTCATTTCCTTAGCCATCGAGTCCTGGAGGGGGAATTCAAACCTCAGTATCTGGCTCAGAGGTTGAAGCACCTTGAGTGCTCAGACCTGAGAGGACAGGAGTCGGGACATTACGTTGAGGTTTTACAGAAAATTGGTGAGGCCTATTCTGGAGTATTCTGTCCAATTCTGGTCACCCTGTAACAGGAAGGATATTATTAAACTGGAGAGGTTTCAGAAGAGATTGACCAGGATGTTGCCTGGAATAGAAGGTTTGATTTATAAGGAGAGGCTGGATAGGCTGGGACTTTTTTCACTGCAGCACAGGAGACTGAGAGGTGACCTTATTGAGGTTTATAAAATCATGAGGGGTATAGATAAAGTCAGCGGCAAAAATTTCTTTTCCACAGTATGAGGGATTTCAAGACTATGGTGCATATTTTAAAGGTGAGAAAACAAAGATTTTAAAAAACCTTCGGGGCAATTTTTGTTTTTTACACAGAGTGTGGTTAATGTGTGGAATGAACTTCCAGAGGAAGTGATGGATGTGGATACAATTACAACATTTAAAAGACATTTGGATAAGTTCATGAATAAGAAATGTTTGGAGGGATAGGGTCCAAGTGTAGGCAGGTGGGATTAATTTAGTTTGAGATTACAGTCAGCGTGAAGACTCTGTTTCCAAGCTATATGACTCACTGACTCTATAACTGGGTGCACCACCACGACATCCTGGTTTGCCCCCCTTCATAATGACTGAACAAATACATACTTCAAATATGAAGGGGTGGCAGGAGAGAGAATTGTTCTTTGAAAAAACTGCCCAAGAGCACTAACAGATAGCTGGCACAACACAAAGCCGGTCAGGCCATCCAAAGACATGCAAAATCAACTGAAAAACTCAAGCTTTAATGCTTTATTGCAACATATATTATTCTGTTTCACAATGCGTTGCAGCCAGTAGAGGTGCCAATAAATTGTTAAGGTGCATGAGGATTTACCAACAGGCAGCACATTTGGGTTATCACCCTGTGGTCACCAAACATTCACGAAACGTCGGCTTCGAGTTCTTCATCTGTAACCTGGCAATAAAACAGGAAGTCATTAAACTCAGTCATAATGGAGATTCTCCCTTCGCTTGGCAGCAAGGTTCACTTATCAAGTTTTGTTCTGACTGAAATGGGCATTTCCTTGAAATAGAGCTGAAAAATGTGTTGCTGGAAAAGCGCAGCAGGTCAGGCAGCATCTAAGGAGCAGGAGAATCAACGTTTTGGGCATGAACCCTTCTTCAGGAATGAGGAGGGTGTGCCAAGCAGGCTCCTTCCTCCCCTTCCTAGACCTCTCCATTTCTATCTCGGGCGACCGACTCAACACGGACATTTACTATAAACCGACTGACTCCCACAGCTACCTAGATTACACCTCCTCCCACCCTGCCCCCTGTAAAAACGTCATCCCATATTCCCAATTCCTTCGCCTCCGCCACATTTGCTCCCAGGAGGACCAATTCCAATACCAAACAATCCAGATGGCCTCCTTCTCCAAAGACCACAATTTTCCCTCAGATGTAGTCGACGATGCTCTCCTCCACTTCCTGCTCCTCCGCCCTTGAACCCCGCCCCTCCAATCGCCACCAGGACAGAACCCCACTGGTCCTCACCTGCCACCCCACCAACCTCCAGATACATCGTATCATCCTTCATCATTTCTGCCACCTCCAAACATACGCCACCATCAAGGATATATTTCCCTACCCTCCCCTATCGGCGTTCCGGAAAGACCACTCCCTCAGCGACTCCCTCGTCAGGTCCACACCCCCCACCAACCCAACCTCCACTCCCGACACCTTCCCTTGCAACCGCAAAAAATGTAAAACTTGCGCCCACACCTCCCCCCTCACTTCCCTCCAAGGCC
>NC_057751.1:5512501-5547607 GCF_004010195.1 Chiloscyllium plagiosum
CTCTCTGCCCCCACCCCCTCTCCGGCCCATCATCCTCACCTTAACCTCCTTCCACCTATCGCATTCCCAACGCCCCTCCCCCAAGTCCCTCCTCCCTACCTTTTATCTTAGCCTGCTTGGCACACTTTCCTCATTCTGAAGAAGGGCTCATACCCGAAACATCAATTCTCCTGCTCCTTGGATGCTGCCTGACCTGCTGCGCTTTTCCAGCAACACATGTTTCAGCTCGGATCTCCAGTATCTGCAGTCCTCACTTTCTCCTATTTCCTTGAGACAGTCCACCCCAACTGTAAACACAAACTCCACTCTGGTGTAATCCTCTGCATTTCCTAAACAAAGAGAACGTGCAGTTTCCTTAAAATCCGTTCATGGGGTTAGGCCAGCATTTATTGCCCATCTCTCGTTAAGAGTCACCCACGTCACTGGGGTCACGTGTAGGCCAGAATGGGTAAGGTCTCCTCCTGAACTAGTCCTGAAGAAGGGTCACACCCGAAACGTTGACTTCTCCACCTCTGGATGCTGCCCGGCTTGCTGTGTTCTTCCAGCCTCCTGCCTGTCCACTTTGGATTCCAGCACTTGCAGTTTTTTTTTGTCTCATACCAGGTAAGGTCGCAGTTTCCATCCCCAGAGGACATTAGTGATCCAGGTGGGCTTTTCCAACAATTGACAATGGATTCACGATCAACATTAAACATTTAATTCCAGAATTCTATTGAATTCAAATTCCACTGTCAGTTGTGACAGGATTCAAACGCAGGTTACTTGGGTCTTCTGATTTCCAGTCTCATGATAATTCCATTGGGACATCACCTCCCCCCGATAGAGACATTTTAATTCTGTTCTGCTCTCTTTGCGGACGGTGCCCCAGCTGACTGGAGTTTTCCAAAATGCTCTTCTGTTTTCATTCTCACAATGGAGTTATTCTACAGTCCTCTTAACTCAAAGCACCAGCAGTGGATCTGGTCGCTATCAGCAGACACCGCTGTTTGTGGGGAGCTGGCTAGGTGCAAATTGGCCCTCGTACGTACAGCGTGACAACAGCGCTGACACTTCCAAATCCCTTAATTGACTGCGAAACATTCCGAGGTTGCACATAGCACAAAAAAAAAATGCAGTTATACCTATCGTCCTTTTCACAGCCTCAGCCCATATTCAAGATCCTTGCTAAGAGCGAGAAAGGAATTTTGAGCACAGTTGAGTGCCCCAACAATTGCACAATCAGTAGAGTATGGACTAAAAAGGTCACTGGCATGGAAGAGATTAAAGGACACCCATTGTTTCTCTTTTACTGGTGCAGATTGTGTGTGTGTGACAGCAGGGGTTGGGGGAGAAGGTGAGGATTAGTTTTTGGACTAGTGAGCAAGGATTTGGAAGTTGAAGGGATTCTGGAAAGACAAGAAAGGTACACTTTCCAGACAGGCAGTTTCCACAAACCGCAATGACTGAACTAACAAGATAATCTGCTTTGTTGGTGTTAGTTGAGGGACAAATACTGACAAATCCATAGGAATGTAAAATTTGCACCATCAGGTTAAATTATCACCTGTAGTCTTAATCCCACAAGCTTGGTTGACCAACTCAATTAGCTGGTTGCCTGGAAGTGACAAAACAAATTCAAATTAGGCCAATCAGTTCAAATTATACCTCAAAAAAATACCAAACTCCAATGCAGTTTGAATTGAGTATCTTGACAATCTTAAAAGCCAGTGGCACAATCCGATGCTTTGGGAGTATAAGACTGGGAAAAATTGAATGGAGGTGGGGGGGAGAACTGCCAAGCCAATGACATCTGCAGACTGCCTGGAGAATAGCTCTCTTAAAGATACCTTTATCACTCTGTGACATATGAAGCATAATCCCTCGGAAGAAAAGACACAGGAAGATCCAAATAGAGGATTCGACAGCTGGCTAGCTTTGAAAACTTGAATTTTTGGTAAATCTTAATCAGGGGATGTCATCAAACTAGTATTAATGAAGGTAAAATATTGGTTAGAGGAAGGAGTTGTAAATAGTTGTTAGTTAATTATTCTCTGAACCACTTTATTTCTTAAGGTGATAAAGTTTTACTTTAAATAGTTCTTGGCCTCTCAAAATTTCACATATTACTGCACGGGATAAATCTTTTCTGTGTTGCTGGTTTGAATTAAGCAAGAGGGTTTACCTGGTGTCATAATAGGAGCAAACAGTAAGACACCAATTTTATTGCTGACAACTTTATTACCCAAACCAAACCAGTACCTGATACTCAGCACAAATCAAGAGAGAGACTGGAAGGCAACTTTCAGAATTACTTGGGGCATCGAAACCATACATGTTCCACGTTTAATGCCTGAAAACCTTTCTTGGAACAGACATAGATTAATGATTTGACCTCAGAGTAATGAATGGCATGCAAAGTATTCCAATAATGGAAAGATGTAATTGGGTTGATAAAAGTTCAAGTTCTTCCTTGATAATTCACAAACCCCTCTCTCTTGTCGGTACATCTACGTTGCCCGCTTCCTTCATGTTGAAGCTGTTGTGAAGTCAATCCCAAATAGCTCTGTGTTCTCCCAAATGATTAACCAGCCCCAAGTCACTGATCTGCTCACCTGGAATCCCGTTGCAGGACGGAAGTCAATACTGAGGACACATCAGGCATGCCCGAGCCGGTTAAAGTATTCACACATAATGCGGAAGATCACCCCAATGGCATGTCACGATGATTCCAAAGCACAGAAGTATAAAATCAACTGAGACGGAGTACTGACATTGCCCACAGTGGCAATACTCTTCTGTTTTAGCTTGTATCCATGTATTCGGGGGGGATGAAGTTTAGTAAAGTTTGTAAATTAAAAAAAGGTTATAGCACACATGTTATCTCAGGTAATATATTCCACCACTTTCTGCTTACGAGCTGCAACATTCATAATCTACAGTGAAGCAACAAGGTGCCATTATCGGATCTAGCATTGTATTTGCTTTGTTCCTATTGTGCGTGGAACTCTGTTGTTTCAATTTCACCCTTGTCAATCCGAACTGCTAGGTTCGTTATCAGGCAGGTTATCAGCACACCCGCAAGTTGTTATACACAATAACTTGGAGGTGAGTGCTTCAGGTGAATTCAGAGGTGCCCAGGGAGAAAGATTGACATTTATGCCAGCATTTTGTAAGACCAATTGCTCAAAGTATCACATCTCTGGTTCTGAGCCACCGAAGGTTTAATAGTGGTCCACAGGAGCAATATGACTGAGAAGACTTGCTGATCTCTGGTTGATTGTTGGTAACTGGCCATTATGAAGAGTGGTATTGGAATGACAAAGCGATGACATTAGAGCTATTTTACCTAATTATTCTTGGGTTACATAAAAATATCCCTTCAACATTTAAATACAAGAATGACATGTGAGTCAGTTCAAATCCCATCCCAGACCCTAGCATGAAAATACAGGCCAACACGTCATTGCTGTAATGACAGAGTGCAGTACTGTCAGTTGTGCTCTCTTTCAAATGGAATGTTAACTCAAGATAATGGACTGATCTCTCGGTTAGAGGCAAGACACTGTTTTGAAAAAAGCAGAGGAGTCTTCCCTCATGATTAAGTCAACATTTATCCCTCAATCAACATGACAAAAAAAAAAGCAGACTGGGAGTCGTGGAGAAACTCAACAGGTCTGGCAGAGTCAACCTTTTGTGTGCAGTGACCATCCCATTTTTATCTCAACAGGTGCTGCCAGATTTCTTGCTCTTCCTATGTATCAGATTTCCTGTGTCTGCAGGTCTTTGTTTTTTTTTAAAAAACTTTATCACAAAAGAACTTTATCACAAAAGAGATTTCCACAGGGTCCCCACTCTCTGGGTGAAGACATTTCTCCTCATCTCAGTCCCAAATGGCCTACTCATATCCTCAGGCTGTGACCCCCCCCTGGTTAGATGAGATTATTGACAGTGTGGAAACAGGCCCTTCGGCCCAACAAGTCCACACCGACCCGCCGAAGCGCAACCCACCCAGACCCATTTCTCTACATTTACCCCTTCACCTACTGGCAATTTAGCATGGCTAACTCACCTAACCTGCACATTTTTGGATTGTGGGAGGAAACCGGAGCACGCGGAGGAAACCCACGCAGACACGGGGAGAATGTGCAAACTCCACACAGACAGTTGCCTGAGGCAGGAATTGAACCCAGATCTCTGGTGCTGTGAGGCAGCAGTGCTAACCACTGTGCCACCGTGCCGCCCTGGTTATTGGGAACATCCTTCCTGCGTAGGCCTGTTGGAATCTGATAGACTTTGATGAGATTCCCCCTCATTGTTCCAAACCCTCATCCTAACCGATCCAGTCTCTTTTGGTATGTAGTCTTACCATGCCAGGAATCGCTCTGGAGAACAATGATAAGACCCTTAGACCATAGGTGCAGAAATTAGGCCATTCAGCCCATTGAGTCTTATCAACCATGAGTGAATGGCTGACTAGCTTCTCAACCCCATTGTCCTCGTGATATCTCAGTCTTAAATATCTTCAATGACCAGACTTCCACAGCATTCTGTGACAATCTATTCCATGGATTCACCACTCTCTGGCTGAAGAAGTTTCTCCTTATCTCCATTCTGAAAGGTCTTCACTTTACTCTTAAGGGTCCTAGTCTCTCCTACCAATGGAAACATCTTCCCAACATCCACTCCGTCCAGGCCATTCAGTTTTCTGGATGTTTCAATTACATCTTCTCTCATGCTTCTAAACTCCACTGAGTATGGACCCAGATGTTCCTCACATGTTAAACTTTGCATTCCTGGGACAATTCCACTGAACCTCCTCTGAACACACTCCAGGGTCAGTGCATTCTTCTTGAGATATGGAACGCAAAACTGTGCACAATACTCCAAATGTGGTCTGAGCAACTGGTGCACTCCTTCCCTGAGCAGAACATCCTTCCTCAGATAAGGGGACCAGAACTACACATACTGCTCCCAGGCATGGTCTGCACCAATGCCTCCTATAATTGCAGTCAGACAGCCCTGCCCTTGTACTCAAATCCTTTTGTGAAGAAGGTCAACATACTGATTATCTGTTTATTGCTGGCGACATCTGTGCGCTTACTTTCAGCTAATGGTGTAAATTGCACATTACCCTCACTCGATTTATCACCACCCAGATAATAATATACCTCCCTGTTTTCGCTGCCAAACTGGATTGCCTCACATTCACCTGCATCCCATGGTTTTGGCCATGCATTTGCCCACGTGCTCAGCTTGTGCAACTCAGAATGAAGGAACTTTGCATCCTCCTCACACTCGCACCCATCTTTGTTTCGTATGCAAACTTGGCGTGACTACATTTAGTTCCCTCATCCAAATTGTGCATCAATGCTGTGAACAGCTGGTGTCCGAGCACTGATCCCTGTGATCCCCTGTGACAAGCCCCTGGGAAAGTACCTGCACCACACCCTCCACCTCTGGGATGTAAAACTGCAGCATGTTCTGAATTCCACTCTTCAGGGTGACGACAGAGCTGGGGCAGCTGGTGCACGAACCCTGCAGCATCAATTTGACAATTCCGTCTTCAAAACCTTTGAAGATCACATCACCGCCGTCCTCTTGAACTGTGGGCCTGCGAGGGGTGGGGTACAGGGAGAGAGAAAGCACACAGGTAAAAACAATGACTGCAGATGCTGGAAACCAGATTCTGGATCAGTGGTGCTGGAAGAGCACAGCAATTCAGGCAGCATCCGAGGACAGGCAAAATCGACGTTTCGGGCAAAAGCCCTTCATATTCCTGATGAAGGGCTTTTGCCCGAAACGTCGATTTTGCCTGTCCTCGGATGCTGCCTGAATTGCTGTGCTCTTCCAGCACCACTGATCCAGAGAGAGAAAGCACAGTTAACCTGTGTCAGACACAGTACGGGATTTCACTGAGATTCAAACAAGGATGCCACCGTGTTTGGAATTGTGTGTGTGTGTCTGCCATCTAGTGGCAAAGCAGGTGATCCAAGCTGAAAGGGGACGAAGCCAGAAAATTCCTGATTTCTTACAGAATGCAACAGGGTTGTGACCTATGTGTGCCCCCTCCCACCCCTCTTTAGTGACAATGTGGTGTTGTGACACTTTTACCAACTCCCACCTGGGGAACTTGCTGCTTCACTCTGATTTGATTTGATTTGTTATTGTCACAAACACTGACACAGTGAAAAATATAATTTTGCGTGCTAACCAGACAAACCGTACCTTTCTGAAGCACAATGCAGAATGCAGTTTTACAGCTGGAGAGCTGGGTGCAGCCAAAGATCAGCTCTCACATATGAGGGGTCTGTTCAAAAATCTGATAACAGTGGGGAAGAAGCTGTTCTTGAATCTGTTGGTACATGTTTCCAAACTTTTGTATCTTCTGCCCAATGGAAGAGGGTGGAAGAGATGATAACTGGGGTGATGATGTTGGCTGCTTTCCTGAGGCAGCAGGAGGTGTATACGAAGTCAGTGAAAGGAAGACTAGTTTGCATGATTGACTGGGCTGTGTTCACAACTCTGTGTAAATTCCTGCACTTTTGGGAAGAGCAGTTACCACACCAAGCTGTGATGCACCAGGGTGGGATGGTGCATTGATATAAATTGGTCAGAGTCATTGTGGACCTGCCAGATTTCCTCAGCCTTCTGAGGAAGTCGAGGGGTTGCCATGCTTTCTTGACTGTGGCGTCAGTGTCGATGGACCAGGACGGAATGCTGATGATACTTACTCTGAGGAATGTGAAGCTGCCGACCACGGCCACTTTCAGCACCAGTGATATATACATTTGGGATCCTGCTGCTCACTTCCCCGTCCCCCCACTCATCTTTAATCTCACCCAATAACAGCTTTTCCACAGATTGTGCACAGCCACCTGTGCTCAGGAGAGTCACCATGACCCAGCAAGGCTGGAGAAGTACTCCAGATCAGACAGTAACTTGCAATGTCCAGAAGACTGCATTGACCGACCATCAAGATGGACCTCAGGAACCTGCAAAAACCACTGACCAGGCTACTGCTGGCCACTGTGATCATGAATGCATTCAGCCAACAAATAAATTAGCTCACCCCCTCAACACACCTTCCAGCCCCTTCACCCACATATGTAAATTCACATTTTCCTGAATTTAATTCATCCACTACATTCCCTGTGGCAGTGAATGGTCATTTGAACAACCCTCTGTTGGCAGAGTAACTTCTCCAGAGCAGCCAACTTTTCTAACCAGTGAGTGCCTTTCTCAAACGTCCCAAGTTCTTCTC
This sequence comes from Chiloscyllium plagiosum, assembly GCF_004010195.1. Classification (NCBI taxonomy): domain Eukaryota; kingdom Metazoa; phylum Chordata; class Chondrichthyes; order Orectolobiformes; family Hemiscylliidae; genus Chiloscyllium; species Chiloscyllium plagiosum. Next base: position 5,519,742 of record NC_057751.1, read on the forward strand.
TCACCTACAACACCTTCTCCAGATCCAAACCTCTGTCGGTCATCCCTAAGTTGCCATTCCATTTTTTTCTCCACGCATACCAATAGCACCACTCTCCACAGCTTTGCTGAGAAAAGACAGCCACACTGTCAATGCTTTTCATCCTGCACTCATGCAGCCAGACACCCTCATGCCATATTTCAGGATCACAGAATCCCCCATATGGTGGAAGCAGGCCGTTTGCCCCATCAAGTACAGACAGGGTGATACGCAGTGGGTGATATTAAAGTTGAGTGGGGGTGGGGGGTGGGGAAGTGAGCAACAAGATCCCACCTGTATGCATCACTGGTGCTGAAAGTAGACATGGTCGAGAGTTTCACATTCCTCAGAGTAAGTATGATCAGCGGTCCATCCTGGTTCATCAATACCGACGCCACAGTTAAGCAAGCACACTGATGCCTCCACTTCTTCACACCAACCAAAACCACACCCTTCACCCTCTCCCCACAATCTCACATTTCCCCATGGCTAATCCACCTAGCCGACACGTCCCCGAGCACTATGGGCAATTCAGCATGGCCAATCCACCTAACCTGCACATCTTTGGACTGTGGGAGGGAACCAGAGCACCCGGCCGAATCCCACACAGACACGGGGAGAATGTGCAAACTCCACAGATACAGTCAGCCGAGGCTGGAATCAAACCTGGGTCCCTGCCACTGTGGGGCAGCCATGTTAACCACTGAGCCACCACACCATCTCGAGGGAACAATTTATAATGCATGAGAAACAAGTGTTGATTGGTTGGTGGGTCAACTCCAATTTCTTAAAGCATAACTAAGGGAACAGTTGTCTCTGAAGTTTTGTTTATTTTTCAAAAATAAAAGAGGTAAAGCCTGGAGAAGTTCCATTTTACCCCACAGAGAACAGGTCCCTTTGTATTTGGTGAAATTCTTCCTGCACGAGATATGAGCATCACTGGCAGGACGAACACCCCTCACTGCTCTTGAATTGGGAGGCTTGCTTGACCATTTCAGAACTCAATTAAAAGTGGATTCTAAGAATTGTACATTTTAAAAAATTTGTGCCTTTTGAAACTGTGGACTGCAATGAGAAATAACTGGTTTTAAAAAAGAGATCAATTTCCCAGGATGGCTGCAGACAGGGGCATGGAATTCATGTTCGGAGTCCAATCTTAGGAAGAGGTGCAGCTCAGTTTATCCAGCAACTCCAGCTTTGATAATGGGGTGAAACCCCCCTTACTCCCCATTTCTCCTGAACCAGAAGATATTCCTGAAGGGAATGCAAATACCCCAGCAACTATCAACAGAAGATTTGCAACCACGATCTGACATAGCGCACACAGTTTCGATTAAAAAAAAATGGAAACGGGCAGTCAGAAACGCACCCAGCGTTGTGCAGCCCTGTGAGTAAGATCAGTCACAGATTAAGAATGCCCATTTCTCTTTCACATCTCCCTAAGAGGTGCAGGCAGTCACCAACACCCTGTGTCAAGGGCAACACAGAAGTGAACCTTTTCAGAGGGAACCGGTAGCCTGTTATCATGGTGCTTTTTTTAAAACTCTTCAGCCACAGCGAGTAGAGCGTCACTGGCTGGGACACCATCCATTGCCTAATCCCTCTGGGCAGTGAAGAGTCAACCACTTTGCTGTGGGTCTGGACTGATGTGTCATTCAGACCAGGCAAGGAAGGCAGATTTCCTTCCCTAAAGGACGTTACTGAACCAGATGGGTTATTTCCAACAAACAACTGTCCCATTGTCGTCACGAGGCAGACTGTTATTGAATTTAAACTCCACCATCTTCCATGGTGGGATTCAAACCCTGGTCCCCAGAACATGATCTGCGTCTCTGGGTTAACAGTGTGGCGATAGAGCCTCTGGGCTGCCTGTACTCCACATGGTGTCTCTGTCTGGCAAGACTCATTTGCACATCAGGAATCCCTTTTAGATTTCTGCTCTGCTGTTGACCAATTAATGTATAAACCAATGCCCCAAACCCCGCTCCCCCCACAACAGGAATACATCATATCACGTCTCGGTTGGATCAGAACCTGAACCGGACTACCTGCTTGGTCAGCTGCCCGTGACTGTGCATTGTGAGAGACAATGTCGAAAAGCATGTGCCACAGAAATTGAGAACTCGTCATTCCCTCCCAGACTCACATTTCAGGTGCATGGCATGTTCCACTGCTACTCACCGAATCCTGGTGTCCAACAGCTCCTTAATGATGGCCACAACTTCGTCATCATCCTCTGAAGCAGCTGGAAGCAACAAGGGGACAATTTTTTAAAAAATCAACACATGTCAGGGTGCTGCCAAGTAACACACGCAATCATACGAAAATAAAACGTGTTTTTGCATGTCCTCTCTGACTCTGTCGATCTGGAGCGTGACAACATCGCCTGAATGAGACAAGACGCGAACGATCTTTTGTCGAGACCTCAGAGGTGGCCTCTCAGATTTTCATGAGGAACCAGGGCACCATAACAAGATGCTTCAGCTCTAGGGGGACAGGAGTAGTCAGTCCATTGCAGCCTGGCCCTTCTCGGAGAGTCAGGTTCCAGGGGGCTCAGGGCCGCGAGCTGAGTTTCGAAGAGTATTAGGTACAGTATTTTGAAATGAAAACATGCTCCACATGCCTGCAACAAGGTATAGCATGGGATGACACAGTGCACCAGAATAAATCAATGCGCAGGGTTCCACCGTTGGGAACTTTAATCCACAAGGCCACTGTACAAAATGTTCCAATATGCTGTGACCCCCTGTCAAGCCTCCAAGTGAAGCATCCCATTGGACTTTTCCCACCTGGCCAAAGCTGGTATAAAGGGCTTTATACCAGCGGAGGTGTGCGATCTCCATCAGAAGGGGGGGACAGGATCGGGGAGAGGGGATGAGCAAGGTTGGATGGCGTTCCTGGGCCCTGAAAGCCACCATGAGTGTGCAACCCCCAACTGTGACTCAGGTGAACAGTGGGAAGGTGAAGAACGAGCTGAGGGAGAAATGAACGGGAAAGCAGGCAAATGGTGTAAAGGGGAGAAGGAGGAACGTGCTGGGCATCAGGAACAGTCCAAGTGCGCTATAACTGTGTGGCAAACCCTGCAACATGGAATGCTGGAGTGGGGATGCCTTGGTTGAGATGAGCTGGCCTTGGTTTTATGCTGAATCACATTTCATGTAATTCGGCCACCAACAGCCCCTCGTTGTCAGGGCCACTGTCTGAGACCCCTGCCCGGTGAACTGAGTCAGGCACCTGTGAGAATTGATGCAGAAACGGCGAGAGGATTGGGAGCTGTGACACCCTTCCCCGAGATCTGATTTCTCACCGATGCCCGGACACCTGCGAAACGCAAGGAGGCCATTCAGCCCCCGCGCCACATTCCATCTTGACAACACCTGACGTGTCACGCATCCAGCCAAGGCAGGAGGGAAATAAAACCATCCCATCGATCTTGACAGGAAAGCAGCCGTTTTTCCTGCTTTTTCCTGTTCCCTTCAACGTGCACGTATACCCCTGGGTGTCCCTGCTCCTGCACTTACTTGTAGAACGGTACCCCTACATTACAGTGCCATTCCAAAGTTCTTTCAACACAAGTGCATCACCTCACACTTCTCTTCAAGTGAACCTCATCTGTCACCCTACCCCAATGATGTACCAATTTGTCCGTGTCCTTTCAGAGTTCCACACTGCCCCACCCCCACCCGACCATTCTGTGGTTCGTGCCAGATTGCCACAGCGACTGGACACAGAGGGAGTCCGTTCGCCCCGTCATGCCTGTGCTAGCTGCTGGGTGGAGCAGTCCTGTTTGTTCACCGGTCACTCTCCCCCACCGTGCAGTGGCCAGGACCAGTCTCCCAGCTGCACCCACATGTGTATCTGTCTGTCTTTCTGCCGCCAGGAGGGTGGGATGGGGTTTCCTCACAGCTGACCAGCTCGAGCACCCACCTGTATCGGAGCGCGGAGCGTCGTCAGTCAGGATTGGGAGTCCCGACGCAAAGAAATCCATGATGGCGGCATACACGTCCGGCTTGAGCAACTTCCAATCCACCTCCTCGCCGACCTGGGGATACACACACACAGAACACAATCACCACTGGCCGTTCAGCCCATCCAGACAGGACTGCCCCAGCTTTTGGAAAGCTCAGTCCCCAGTACCCCTAAATCCCCCCACGATTCTTCCCGTAACCCTTCTGTCATCCTGATACTTTTTGGAAAGATCAAACCCGCTTTCGATATCTGGCCCACTTGAAATCCGACCCGAATCGGTGAGGAAGGCTCCTCTCTTCCTCATCGCATCCCGGGTTCACAGCCATTCCCCTTGGGCGAGGAGGGTTGAGAATTGTCACGGCCCCTCGGTGAGAACCCAGGAAAGTAGGAGGACAACTGACACAGACCCCCACAGTCGCCATCCTTGTCCCAAAGCTCACAGACCCAAAGCCTCAGCTCAGGACCCCCATCTGTGGTCCTGACCCACACTTGATGCAGAAGTGCCTGAGGCACTCTGGCCATTTATCTGGTGCACGAGGAGTACACAGATACGCAGGCGTCTCTGACAATCTGTCCAAACTGATCAACGCTAACGGTGTAGCTTCTCTAAAGGGAGAATTGGAGTTAGAAACTCATGATAAATTCAATTATGTTTTAACATGCAGGATTGGGAGAGGCTGAATCAGCTGGGGCTGTTTTCCCTGGATTGTCAGAGGCTGAGGGGTGACCTCATAGAGGTTTATAAAATCACGAGGGGCATGGATAGGGTAACTAGACAAAGTCTTTTCCCTGGGGTGTTGGAGTCCAAATCAAGAGGTCATAGGTTTATGGTGAGAGAGGAAAGATTTAAAAGGGACCAAAGGGACAACATTTCACACAGAGGGTGGTACGTGTATGGAATGAGCTGCCAGAGGAAGTGGTGGATGCTGGTACAGTTACAACATTTAAAAGTCATCAGGATGGATAGATTAGATTAGATTAGATTACTTACAGTGTGGAACAGGCCCTTCGGCCCAACAAGTCCACACCGATCCTCCGAACAGCAACCCACCCAGACCCACTTCCCTACATTTACCCCTTTCCTAACACTATGGGCAATTGAGTATGGCCAATTCACCCTAACCTGCACATCTTTGGACTGTGGGAGGAAACCCACACAGACACGGGGAGAATGTGCAAACTCCACACAGTCAGTTGCCTGAGGCGGGATTTGAACTCTGGTCTCTGGCGCTGTGAGGCAGCAGTGCTAACCACATGAATAGGAAGGGTTTGGAGGGATATGGGCCAAGTGCTGGCAAATGGGACTAGATTAATTTGGGATATCTGGTCGGCATGGATGAGTTGGACTGTGTTGAACAGCTATATGACTCCTTAACTGTCCCGGTATGGAATGAGGCCTTTCTGCCCCTCATGCCTGGACAGGCTTTCCATCATGACCATGTGCCAATCTCCTGCTTTTGATCTGTCGCCTTGCACACGTGGGTGGCACAGTGGTTAGCACTGCTGCCTCACAGCGCCAGGTTAGGGTGAATTGGCCATACTAAATTGCCCGTAGTGTTAGGTGAAGGGGTAAATGTCGGGTCGCTATTGGGAGGGTCGGTGTGGACTTTTGTGGGCCGAAGGGCCTGTTCCCACACTGTAAATAATCTAATTTAATCTAATCTAATCTATTTCTGTTCAAAAGAATCACCCATTGGCCTCTTGAATGGCTCACTTGAACCTGCGCCCATCCCATTTGCAGGCAGGACTTTCTTGACCTGAATTACTCACTGTGTGAGAAAGGATTCATTTGAAATCCATGCCCCCGCTCTCATTCTTGTTCTGTTTACCAGTGGGACCGGCTTCTCCCCATCCCCTCATGTTGAAAACCTTAATAAAATCTGCTCTCAGTGTTCCTCTCTCCAGGGAGGACAGTCCCAACTTCCCCAGTCTCCCTGCATTACTCAAGTTTCTCATCCCTTGAACCATTACTGCAAACTGTTTCTGCACTCTTTCCAATGCGTTCACCTTTTTCCTGGAATGTGGGATCCACAGGTTGACACAATTCTCCAGATAAGGTCTAACAAGCATAGAGTCGTGCTATCCTCCAGCACAGAGACAAGTCCATTGGCCCAAACTGGTCCATGCTGACCAAAATGTCCATCCACGCCAAACCCATTTCCCTGCACTTGGGTGGCACAGTGGCTAGCACTGCTGCCTCACAGAACCAGGGACCCAGGTTCAATTCCAGCCTCGGGCAACTGTCTGTGTGGAGTTTGCACATTCTCCCCGACTCTGTGTGGGTTTTCTCCGGATGCTCCGGTTTCCTCCCACAGTCCAAAGATGTGCAATTAAGGTGAATTGGCCATGCTAAATTGCCCATTGTGTTAGTCAGAGGGAAATGGATCTGGGTGGGTTACTCTTCGGAGGGTCGGTGTGGACATGTTGGGCCGAAGGGCCTGTTACCACACTGTAGGGAATCTAATCTAACCTAATATCTTTCTAATCCTTTCCTATCCATGTCTTTGTCCAAATGCCTTTTAAAAGTTGTTAATGTACCCGCCTGAACCACTTTCACTCGCACCACATTCCATATGTGTACCACCCTCTATGTAAAACAAAAATCTGTCCCTCAGCTTCCCTTTTATTCTTTCCCCCAAACAGTTTAACATCACCAGTTCTGAAGAATCCTCACTGGACTCAATGCATTAACTCTGCTTTTGGTGCACAGATGCTGCCACATTGGCTGAGTTTTGCCAGACATTTCTGGTTTTGTTTCACCACCGCCCAGCTGTTGAACACCATTCCCTTATTCACGTGAACACTATGGTTCACAAAACTGCTATCTCCACCAGTCAATGATGTCTGCAATTGCCTACCAAGGTCCTTCTGCTCCTCCACCCCCTTTTTGAATTGCACCCCCTATTTCTCTGCAATGCCACCTATTCGCCTAATCTACCAAGTTGTCTATGTCCTTGAGGAATTCCAAACCGTCCTTGGTTTACAGTACTTCCAAGTTCCCTGTCCACCATCACAGTCACAGAGCACAGCAGGGAGATCATTCAGCCCACAGTGGCTGTACTAGCTGTTTGATGGAGCTGTCCATTAGCCCCTCTCCTTTTGCCCTGACCACCTGGTCATGTATTTTCTCCCGCGAACATGCCTCTGATTCTCCTTTCAGGGTTACAAAGGAGCCTGCTTCCACTATCCTTGCATGTAACGTATTCCAGATCACAGCAACTCACTGCCTGTGAAACAGTTACAGAGTCATAGAGCACAGACACAGACCCCTTCGGTCCAACGCCAACCAGAATCCCAAATGAAACGATCCCCGCCTGCCTGCTCCTGGCCTGTATCCCCCGCCAAACCTTTCACATTCCTGCACTTATCCAAATGTCTTCTATACGTCACACCTGCACCCACATCCACCACTTCCTCTGGAAGTTTGTTCCACACATCAACCACACTCTGTGTAAAAATGTTGTCCCACACAGAGGGTGGTACGTGTATGGAATGAGCTGCCAGAGGATGTGGTGGAGGCTGGTACAATTGCAACACTTACAAGACATTTGGATGGGTATGTGAATGGGAAGGGTTTGGAGGGAGATGGGCCGGGTGCTGGCAGGTGGGACTAGATTGGGTTGGGATACTGGTCGGCATGGATGGGTTGGACTGAAGGGTCTGTTTCTATGCTGTACATCTCTATGACTCTCACCTGAAAAGTATGCCCCCGAGTTTTGGACTCCCCTATCCTGGGGAAGAGACCTTAGCTGTTTGCCTTATCTATACTCCTTATGATTTTATAAACCTCTAAAAGGTCACCTTGCAACCTGCAACTGAAACAAGTCCCAGCCTACTCAGCCTCTCCTTATAAGTTAAACCCTCTATTCCTGGCAACATCCTGGTCAATCTTTTCCTGGCCCCCTTTGCACATTATCTCATGTGTCCTCCTGCTGGAGCCACCTCCCTCACTCAGTGGAAAACCTTCCTGATTGCGAGGACCTCTGCTCAAGGTGACTTGGACCCAGCTCTCAGGACACGAGGAAAGGTTTCCTCCTCACCTTGGTGATGGTTATAAAATCAGGCCCAAGGAAAACACCTTTCACCCCGTCAATCCTGAAGAGCTGCCTGCCGAGAGGGGGAAGAGAAGAAACAGGAAATTGTTAAAACTGACTGGAAGGTTACTTCTATTTGTCCGAGCGTGCTGGCTGGGGGGGTAAACTTCAGAGGTGCACACAAATCTCAGAGGTCTCCCACCTTGACTGATTCTCGCCCAACTTCCTTGGCCACTTCCAGCCTCTGTTTTCAACCCAAAAGAGAAAATGCTGAAAAATCTCAGCAGGTCTGGCAGCATCTGGAAGGAGAGAAAAGAGTCTAACTGACCCTTTGTCAAATCTGAAAAAAAGGGGAGAAATAGGGAGGTATTTATACTAGCCTGAGAGAAGGTGAGTCGTGGTTCCAGAAGCAAAGGTAGCAATAAAGAGGTGATAATGACAGTGCATAGAGAGAGACTATAGGGAGATTAGGAGCTGTGAGTATCCAAGGCTGAAGTCAGTGCTATGTGACAAAATATGTGGGGGATGGAGGGGGATGGGTGAAGCAGAGACAAAATGGAAAACAGGGGAGAAGGGTAGAAAAGGAGGAAGAGGAGAGGAAAAAGGTGTTAAGAGAGTGGGGAGCGAGAGAAAGAGAGACGATCAAGAAATAAGAGGTACAGAACAGTGAAAAAAAATTAAAACACAAATTAAATAAATAAAATAAATGAAATATAATTACGGAGCAGAATGAAAACAGAGGGGTCGAGATGGGATAATCATCTGAAGTTGTTGAATTCAATGTTGAGACCGGCAGGCTGTAACGTGCCCAGTTGGAAGATGAGATGCTGTTCCTCCAGTTTGCGTTGAGCTTCACTGGAACATTGCAGCAGGCCAAGGACAGACATGTGGGCATGGGAGCAGGATTGTGTGTTGAAGTGACAAGCCACGGGAAGGTCCGGGACCTGATTGCATACAGACCGAAGGTGCTCTGCAAAGCGATCACCCAGTCGGTGTTTTGTCTCTCCGATATAGAGAAGACCACATTGGGAGCAACGAATGCAATAGACCAAATTGAAAGAGGTACAAGTGAAACGCTGCTTCATCTGAAATGAGTGTTTGGGGCCTTGGATGGTGAGCATGGAGGAGATAAAGGGGCAGGTCTTGCACCTTCTGCGATTGCATGGGAAGGTGCCGTGTGTGATGGGAGATGTATTAGGTGTGATGGGAAGGTGCCGTGTGTGATGGGAGAGGTGTTAGGTGTGATGGGAAGGTGCCGTGTGTGATGGGAGAGGTGTTAGGTGTGATGGGAAGGTGCCATGTGTGATGGGAGAGGTGTTAGGTGTGATGGAGGAGTGCACTAGGTTGTCCCGGAGGGAACAATCTCTGCAGAATGCAGACAGGGGGAGGGAAGGGAAGATGTGTTTAGTGGTGGCGTCGTGTTGAAGTTGCAGAGGATTATTCTTTGCATGTGAAGGCTGGTGGGGTGAAAGATGAGAACAAGAGGGACCCTATCCTTGTTCTGGGAGGGGAGGGAGGGGGTGAGGGTCGTGGCACGGGAGATGGACTGCACACAGTCTCGAGTCCTGTCAACAACTAGAGGTGGGAAGCCACAGTTGGAGAAGAAGGAGCACATATTAAGAGCACCACTTTGGAAAGTGGCCTCATCAGAACAAATGCGGCGGAGGCGAAGGAGCTGAGATAGAGGGATAGGGTCCTTACAGGACGTAGGGTGAGGACAGCTGCAGTCCAGATAGCTGTGGGAGTCAGTGGGCTTGTAACGGACACTAGTGTATAGACTATTGTCGGAAATGGAGACAGAAAGGTCAAGGAAAGGAAGGCAAGTGTCGGAGATGGACCAGGTGAAGGTGATGGAGGGATGGAAACTGGAAGGGAAGTTTATGAATTTTCCCAGGTCAGGACGAAAGCATGAAGCCGCACCGAAACAGTCATCGATGTACCGATAAAGCAGTTGTGGGAGGGGACCTGGGTAGGCCTGGAACAAGAAATGTTTCATGTACGCCATGAAAAGGCAGGCATAGCTAGGACCCATGCGGATACCCATTGCTACACCTTTGATTTGGAGAAAATGGGATGAGTTGAAGGAGAAGTTGTTGAGAGAGAGAACAAGTTCAGCCAGGCGGAGGAGAGTGGTGGTGGATGGAGATTGTTGTGGCCTCTTTTCGAGAAAGAAGCAAAGAGCTTTCAAGCCGTCTTGGTGTGGGATGGAGGTGTAAAGAGATCGCACATCCACGGTGAATAGAAGGTGGTTAGGGCCTGCTGTCAATATGGCGCAGGGCATGAGAGGAATCCCGGATGGAGGTGGGGAGAGAGTGAAACAGAGGAGTAAGATTGGAGTCAAGGTAGGATTGTTTTCAACCGTCTGGGTTCTGAACTCCAAGATTGCTTCTTAAACCTTTCTGCCTCATTTCTCTCCTTCCAAATATGCCCGAAACCCACCTCTTCCCTGTCCTGCTTTGGCCCGAGTCAAGATTTTTGGACCCGTGGCACTCTTGCTCACGGAGCAGTAGAAATTGCAGTGTGTTGCTGTTGTTTTCTTCATGTGAAACTAAACCACGACCTTATCTTTTACCCCCACACCCACAGCCTCCAACGGAGCAGCCAACCCCACAAGAGAACACGCATGGCAGTCTGAAGTAAGGAATACAACAGAGCTCCATGCACAGCTCCATGGTCATCAATGGACCGCTGTACACTAACAGGCTGAGACTGTCTGTCTGTGCGTCTCGTCACATCCCCAAAGAGGGAACTCTCACTTCCCTCTTGGCCAATCCCCAGACGCCTCTCCAACTGGTTAGCAGTAGGCTCCTCCCATCCTGAGCCCAGGAACACTCCAAGGTTTTGTCTTGCAGGAACATTTTCTCATCCCCAAACTAAGTTCTTCAATCTGCTGAGCAAGCCATCAAGAACGTGGCTGACCTTCGACCCTCCTAACCTTGCAAAGTACTAACTCTTGAATCTCTCAGTGAGAGAAGTCTTGAAGACCATAAAATATTGGAGCAGGGGTGGACCCCACAGCTTCCAGGGCCCCGTGATACATGGGACAACAGGCTGGCTGGGGTTCTGACTCAACTCCATCTGACAGACCTCTCCCCATCTCTCTCTCTCTCTCTCTCTCAGTGCCTCACACTCCATAAATCTCACGTTGGGGTGGGGTTTGGAATCCAAAGATTCACAACCCTCTGAGTGAAGGAGTGGGCCCTCGCTCCTCACCGACGTCTGACCCTGAAGGTGGTGACCCTGAGTCCAGCGCTGTTTGGTTGTTGGGAACCTGGGCCAGTTTGCTGGGCCAGAGGGATGAGATTGACAGAATGCACTGAGCTGGCTCCCACTCTCCCCTGTAATGCCCCCAACTTTATCTATTTCCGAACATCACCTCCTTGCCCCCCACCCCAACACCTTTCACACCACCTACAGGGACAAAGGAAGCTGGTGAGGTACTGTACCTGGCCAAAGGAGAACAGAAGGCACTTCGGGGTGCTGAGAACTCCATGGTGCCCGATTCCAACACCGTACATCCAGGGATGAACTTCAAGCTGTTCGGGTTTGGCGTGTCTTGGGTCTGAATGAACATGCTTCTCACTGAAAGAGAGCCACATGGATTATCAATGGAGCTGACCAACTCTCTCAGAAAGATGACGAGCCTCTCTTCCTCCCCGCTCCCCACAATGGCACAAAGGAGTAGGACACATCACACAGCGAAGTCTTTCGGAGACCTGCACTGGCCCCCAATCTGTACAGATCAGTCAACCAGGATTGCAAGCAGCAGACGGTCAAACCAGTTGTTTTCGTGCCCCACCTTGTGGCAATCGGTGGAACAGCAGTGGCAGGGGTTTCAGCAGATGATGGAGTTGAGCTGACTTGGCACAAGGTCGAAGGGTTCCACAGAACAGGCAGGGGCCATTTGGCCCATTGTGCCCATGCCTGTCATCAAGCACTTAACCATTTCCCAGCACTTAGCATCTCAAGTCCTCGTCTAAACAATTATTTAACGTTGCAATGCTTCCTGCTTTTAGCAACATTTCAGGGCAGAGTGTTCCAGATCTGTACTATGCTGTGGGTGAAAAATAATCTATAAATTCCCTCTAAACCATCTGCCTTTCACCGTTAAATCTAAGGCTCCTGGCCATTGATCGCTGTATGATGGGGACATGTCTCTTCCCGTCCACCCCACCTTTGCTCTTCATAGTCTTGTACATGTCAGTCAGACATCACCCTCTGCTCAAAGGGAAACTGTGGAGGATGTGCCACAACAGCTGCGTGATGGGGAGTCCACAATGCAACTGTCACTAACTGTCGTACGGTCATGTTCCACAAACACCTGATGAAGAGGCAGCGCCTCAAAAGCAAGTGCTTCCAAATAAACCTGTTGGACAATAACCTGGTGTCGTGTGATTGTTAACGTTGTCTACCCCAGTCCAACACCGGCACCTCCAAATTATGTCACAAACCAGACAGGTGAAGAAGCATCGAAATAACAACCAGCTGCATTTGGAGTGTGGTTTTTTATGCGGATGACAGACCTGGACTTGATGGGAAGAGCAGATCGATTTGCTAAACAGCCCTGAACTGAGGACTTGGGGAAGAATGGAAAGGAAGTGCTGGACAGGAAAAAGAAAAGTGGAAAAAAAACTTAAGTGAAGTGCGTTGGAGAGCGACTGAAGGAAGAAATCGCATTGAGGAAAAGACAGTATCTCAGCGGAAAATGTAAGAGCATGATGGAGGGAGGATTTGAAGGAAAATGAGGAAGAGGTTGTCAACACTGGACAGGGTGACAATGCTTCACTTGAAAAAAAAACAAGGACATAATAACTTTAGTTTTTAAAGAGAGGTCATAAATATCTGGCAAAGGGCCTAGTTTCACAATGATAGGGAAGTGGTGAGTTCTCCCAGTTCAGGTTTTTTTCAAGTTTCTTTTCGTTGTAACAGTGAGAAGCTGATATAGTGGGGAAAGGTTCCAAGCTTCAGCAGATGATTCTTGGCTGGCTGCTCTCTGAAATCTCTCTTGCCTGTAAGAACCAGTGTTTGAATTTACCAATTAACAAGGGGTACGTTTATGGGATTGTAGGAGAAATTTGCCCAATAAAGCAGAGATCACACAAACCAGATCGGGTGAAAGTGACAAGCTGTTTATTACAAGCGATATCGCTGGAAGAGAAATTGACTAGGCTGACACAGCACTCATCGTCTGTGCAGGTAGATCAGAATTTCTCTTCCTCGAGCTGAGGAAGAATCCAGTTTTTATAATAATCCTGTACAAAAGGATTAATTAGAAATAGGGACAAAATACAATGGAAATGCAGTAATCTAATTATAACGATGCTAATCAGGAAACAGTTCTCGGAGGAATGTCCTAATTCTCTACACAAAGCAACATTCTGACAGTATCGATGGGTTCCATTGCTCTATGCAGGTAGGCGCTAATGTCTCCTCTGAAGCAGTGGGGTGCTTCCATTGTCCTGTCCTGGGAGTAGTGCACGCTGGTGCCTCTCTGTCTGACCTGTTCTTTGTGTGGCTTTGGCATTGTTGGGGGTTGTGAAACTGCCATCAGGGCTTTGGGATAGCTGTGGTGCTTAATTGTTCATGGATGCTTGAAGTGTATTCCCTGTCTCTGAGTGCTGTCTAGTTTCGCTTGTCAGCCTGCTGAGGCATCCTGAGTGTTTTAGTACAGTTTGGCCAATTTTGCTTTTGTGGGCCTTTTTGTGGGTTGGCAGGGTGACAGATCTTTTCCCACAGGGATGTTACAGGAATTGGAACAGCTCCTTCATTACGTTGCTGTATCGTGTTGGCTGGCTTTTAAAACAGTTAAATTACTCCAAATTCCGTTTTCTTTTGTTCGTGTTTCAACTGTAGTGTTTAAATAAGTTCAGTTTGACCAGCTGCATCACACCTGCCTTTAAAACTTAGGGTCTAGACTACCTTCTTCACGTGTTTTGAGGGGGTCTGGTTTGGTCCCTAACAACAGCAACATGATAGATTCTATAGATTATCTCCAAATAAAGAGAGAGGCACAGAATAGGTCTAGAGGTTTGGAAAGACAACAGTGAACCAAGAATCACATTATTATTAGGATACAGAATGAGGCAATTTGGCCCTTTGCATCTGCACTGTTTCTGGTGACCAACTGCCAGTTTCCAGCCTTATTCCATATCCCACCATCCATCTCTGCACAAGGACCTGCCTTCCACTACACTACACCTTATGATGGGTGGTTAATGCGGACCATTGGTACCAGTGACAGTGGGACACCAAAGTGCTCCAGGAACACAACAGAATGTCTCTGTTTCAAAGGACAATGTCTTCTGGGGTTTATTTGAACCCTGCTGGTCCTGCTCCAGTGCCATCAGGCTGTACGTAACCTGATTGAGTTTTGCATTGGCAATGTTCAGTGAGCTGCTTGGGATTCAGTGTCTAGGCAACATGGAGAGCCATGAGCAACACGAGTCACAGCTCTGCGCTGGGACTGACAGCCTGCAAATCCCTGCACCGTGTCAATCGAGGGAGATTAAACATGGGTTACCTTCCAGGGAGAAGAAGCAGGGGCTGAATTCTCACTTTCTCTGAACAACAAAAGCACATTACCCCAAGCAGATGCAAATGATAATTAATGCTCCTCATTCTTTGCATCCACATGCTTTGCAAGCAATTGTCAGTGGTCTCACTGGGCAACAGCTTGAAAGAAACACAGGCCGCAGTGGTTATGGAACAGAATCAGCACTCCCTCAGATTCAGAAGCTGAGAATGATTCAGCACCAACCATGCATAGTAATGAAATCTCCCTTGCCAATCAGTTTGAGACACCCCTAGGGCTACCAGTTATTATTAACACTCACTGCAAATATTTCATGGAAGTGAAAAGGTTAGAGCTCAGGAGGAGGCCATTCGGCCCATTGTGCTGGAGATGCCTCTCAGCGCTTGCTTTTGTTAAGGACCAGGCCAGATCCGCTCAAAACATTTCGAGAAAGTAGCCCAAACCCTAACTTTGCTCGCTGTTTTAAGCAGGTGTACAGTGAATATTGCAGGAGATATGCCACTGGCCAAACCACTTTGTTTTAAACAAAACAGAATTTATTTGCAATATTACCGAATTAAACATAATAAAAGAGAACAGAAAATGGGATAACTTGACCTAAGAGACAGATTACCTCAAAGGAATGATGCTGTTCCAAATTCCTGCAAGAATCCCCAATAAACACCCCTTTGCAAAAAAGGGAAAATCAAACTCAAGGTCTTACAGGAGAGACAGATTCAGCATGGAACACCTACTTCCATGTAGCTGTTTCTTGGACCAGCAACCTCAAAACTGATTGACTGCTTTCAGTGAACAACCAGACTGCTAAAACCCAAAGCAAACCAGAGAAAACTGAGCTGAGAGAACTGGCCACTCCCCTTTCATTACTCAGGTGTTTCTTTTGAACTTGAAAGCCCTTTTCCTGAGGCAGTATCTGTTAGCTATAATCAAATGGTCCCTAAAACCCTTTAAACCTCGATGTTTCTGAATCGCTGCTTTTACGACCTCTCTGAATAAAAAAAGCCAAAGACAGCAAAACCTTGTTAGAGGAGCAGCATCATCACAGTCTTCCAGAGGAAGGAGGTGACCCTGGCTGAGTGTTGCAGACTGACACATTCCAAAGTCCAGGATTACGTGCTGAGGGACACACTAAAGCCTTGGGCAGCTGCCGCCAAGGCGCAGTGGGGCAAGACCACTGTGCGAGGTCCTTCTGCTGAAGTTAAACAGGGGTCTTTTTAGTTATCAGAGCCTCCCATATGTAAATATAGTCTTGTACAAGTAAGAAATACCTTTGGTCTGTTTACTTGACAGAGTCAAACTCCAGTGTTTGTTTGTTTCTTCATATGCCACTGCATAGAACTGAACTGCTTTAGTGATTACTTTTGTATGTAAAGATTTTTTTTTGTGAAGAAAG
Source organism: Chiloscyllium plagiosum (assembly GCF_004010195.1). NCBI lineage: Eukaryota > Metazoa > Chordata > Chondrichthyes > Orectolobiformes > Hemiscylliidae > Chiloscyllium > Chiloscyllium plagiosum. The sequence continues at coordinate 5,535,688 of NC_057751.1, forward strand.
CATATTTTTGAAATCTAAAAAATGCACGATTGGCCTTGACCTTTGTCTTTCCCTCTCACCTCTCCTGAATGCACAAACTGTGCTCCAGCACAAGTCCAAGAGACTTCTCCAGTCTGAGTTGGAAAGTCAGCTTTTAGTCATTGAAATGAGCTGGGGTCAGAACTGGGCCCACGAGCGTGCTCAGTTTCATCCTCACGCTGCCAAGGACAACTGTCACACCAACAGCAACACCGAACCTAGTCTCAACTCTGTGTCTAATATGTGCAGCAAATCGCTCACAATTACTTTCAACAATAACAACGTGGGCATCACAGACCGCATGAAAAGTGAAGAGCCAGCTGAACTAGTGACCTGGAGCCTGGATGAACTGTCCAAAGACAGAAGCTCAAATTCAGTCGGTCAATTTTCATTAACTGAGTTCTAAAATGAAAACTCAGTCTTAGGAATGGTCATAGAACCAGAGAATCCCTATAGTGTGGAAGCAGGCCATTCGGCCCATTGAGTCCACACTGACAATCCAAAGAGCATCCAAACTAGACCCGCCTGTCCCCGGAACCCTGCATTTCCATGGAGAATCCATCCAGCCTGCAGGACAGTCCAGGCAATTTAGCATTACCAATCCAACTAACCTGCAAATCTTTGGACTGCGGGAGGAAACCAGGCTACCCGGAGGAAACTCAAGCAGTCAAGGGGAGTGTGTGCAAACTCCACTCAGAGAGTACCCAGAGGGTGGAATCAAATCCAGGTCCTTGGCACTGCGAGGCAGCGGCGCCAACCACTGAACCATCAATGACCATGAAACCGCTGGACTGTCATGAAAATGAAGCAAACCTGCTGTCTGCTCCCGATCTGGCCACCAGCAATACGGTGGACTCTACACTGCCTTCTGAAATCGCTACTAACGGACTGGATCGAACCACGAGAAAATTGCCGCGGTTCAGAAGGTGGATCAAGACCACCTTCGAGATCAGCAATAAATGCTGACCTTCCTAGAGACACTCGCCCTGCCATCAGTGAAGCTGTCTTAAGAAGAATAAAAGAGACTCTGACCAGCTTACAGGCAACGGAGACGGAAGTTGATGGTTGCAGAAGGTTCTGATATCCCAAGCCATTCCCGCTCCATTTCTTGGTCAAACACATGCGCCTCGCGTGCTGGCCTGTGTGTATTCTGAAAAATAGCAATCTTGTAAGCACTCAAAGGATCAAGCAGGCAGGCAGTGCAAGCTGAGGCGTGAAGACACAAAAGTAAACCTTTCCGCTTGCTCGCTGGTTTGGCAGTAAGATACAATTTTACAACAGGCTTCAATTTCAATTCAATTGAACTCGGGCACTACAGAAAGTAGCGGAAGGCCCTGGGCTGGTTGGGCACATCTCTATAAATAAATCCACCTTTTCAATGAAAAGAACCTGAAGCAATGAGGTAGACTCAGCTGAGGTATAATCACTGCCTGGACCACTTCCAGCAAATGGTCTGTTGCCCTGTTGTGAATATCGTGCACCACCGTGCAAGATCAGGAAGACTCACTGCATCCCTACAGTATGGAAGCAGGCTATTCAACTCACCATTTCCACTCTGAGAGCATCCGCCCCCTGCCCCCCCACAGACCCATCTCCTACCCCATCCCTATCACCCTGCATTTCTTATGGCTAATCCACTGAGCCTGAACATCACTGAACACTATGGGCAATGTAGCATGGTCAATCCACCCAAACCTGTACATACTTGGACCGTGAAAGGAAACCACAGCAACCCAGAGGAAATGCAGACACAGGGAGAATGCTCAAACTCCACACAGACAGTCACCCGAGGGTGGAATCGAACCCAGGCCCCTGATCCAGTCCTCCTCCACAATTACTTTAAAACTTACCAAATTACAGTTACTGCCAAAGAAATGCGCCTGCATTGCCACAGCTATCACTTAACCAAAAAAAAACGAAGAACGTGAATGATAAAAATCTCAAATAAAAGGAGGCTCTCTGCACCCAAAACGTTAACTCGTTCTCCATCCACACGTGCAGGCAGACCTGCTGAGTCATTCCAACAATTTCTATTTTTGCTTCACATCTACCACTTGCCTGGGTTTATTCCCTAAAATTAGGTCCAACATCACCCCCTCACGTGCTGGCTGAAAAAGGCTCTCCTGAACATAGCTGAACAATTGTGCATCCTCGAAGACTTTGTATACTAGTGTGATGATGCTGCTCATTTAAAAAGGTTGTGTTGTCCTTGTTTTTTTTTCAGAAGCCTTTTATGAGACACAGGATCCAAAATATCTGGCTTGATTTACTTAAAGAAGTTTTTAAGTTGAAAAAGATACACTTGTACAATGAAAGGGGCGTGGCCAGTTCGCTCAGCTCAGTTTTCTCTGGTTTGGTTTGGTTTGGTTTGGTTTTAGCAGTCTGGCTGTTCACTGAAAGCAGGCAGTCAGTCAGTGAGGCTGTTAGTCCAAGAAACAGCTGCATGGAAGAAGGTGTTCTGTGCTGAATCTCTCTGTCATCTCTCTCTCTCTTCTAAGAATCTGTGTTTGATTTTTCCTTTTTTGCAACAGGGTGTTTATGGGGATTGTTGCAGGAACTTGGAACAGCATCATTTAGTTGGGATAGTCTGCTGGGTGTTTGGAGACGTTAAGTTATTCAGTATTCTGTTGTTTGTATTTCATCCAGTAATTTTGTCAATGAATTCTGTTTTGTCAGAAACTAAGTGGTTTGACCAGTGGCATCTCTCCTGAATTATCCACTTTACACCTGCTCAAAACAACGAGCAAAGTTAGGGTCTGGGCGACTGTCTTGAAATGTTTTGAGGGGGTCTGGCCTGGTCCTTAACACATAGTTAATATCAAGAGAGTTGAAATCCTCTGCCACTGCTCACCTACTATTTTGATACATCGAGATTTGCCTCCATATTTCTCTATCTCTCTGATTGTTTGTGTACCTCCAGCCAAGTGATGGCCCACAAGAACCTTCCAAGATATCATCACTCCTGACTTCAGCAACTGACCCTTTGAATAACAGAGACAAACCAGGCCAGACTCCCTCAAAACATTTCAAGAAAGCAGCCCAGACCCTAACCTTTCTGGTTGTTTCAAGTATGTGTACAGTGGATATTCCAGGAGACATGCAGCTGGTCAAACCACTTAGTTTTCAACCAAACTGAATTTATTTATAAGACTTCCGAATGAAACACAAACAAAAGAGAACAAAATATAGAATAGCAACCGATCCAAGAAGCTAACAGACTATCCCAACTTGATGATGCTGTTCCAAATACTTGCTAAAATCCCCATAAACATCCCTTGGCACAAAAGGAAAAATCAAACACAGGGTCTTACAGGAAAGAAGTCAGAGAGAGATCCGCATGGACCTGCTTCTTTGGGTCCAGCAGCTTTTTTGACACAATTGCTAAAAACGAAACTAAACCATTAAGCTGGTCCCCAGACTTTTTAAGAGTCTGTGTCTTTTATGAACTCTTTGAAAAAAGTGCCAAGGACAACATAACCTTGTTAAAGGAACAGCATCGTCACCCACCACATATGCACACAAACCTAAAGAACATTAGATGCTGGAAATCAGAAATAAAAACAGAAATTACTGGAAAAAACACAGCATGTTGGCACCCTCTCCAATCTAACAATATCCTTTCGGAAGGGCAACCAGAACAGTCCTCCAACAGTGGCCTTACCAATCTCCTGTACAACCACAACATAACGTCCCAACTCCGCTACTCAATGGTCTGATCAAGGAAGGCAAATGTATGGCAAAAACATCCTCATGAGGATGTTGGTCCAGTTCCAGTTGAGATGCAACACATCCCACTAGTACCAGTCCCACCTTCCCCAAGAACGTACCCAGCGATCCAGCAATCTAAAGCTTTCCCTCCTGCTCCAACCCTTCTGCCACACATGCATTAATTCTATCCACCTACTCCTGTACTCATTAGCATGTGATACCAGAAGTAGTCCAGACATGACACTTTTTGTGTCCAAGCTTGAAGACACTTCTTAAAAACCAGCTGCCTAAACCCAAATTTTTGACCATCTGTGCTGGCACCCTTTTTACCTTAATACTGTCCTGCAGCATGGAGATAGGTCCTTCGGCCCAAACTGGTCCATGCCGACTAAACTGACCATCCATGCTAACCCCATTTCCCTGCACTTAGTCCATCTCCTTCTAAACCTTTCCGATCCATGTATGTGCCCAAGTGCATTTTAAATGCAGCTAATGTACCCACGTCAACCACTTACACTGGCAGCTCATTCCACACGTGTACCACTCCGTGGTAAAAAAGCTGCCCCTCAGGTTCCTTTTTATACTTCCCCCTCGAATCTTAAACTGATGCCCTCTCACCTTCTATTCCAAAACCTGGGAGAAAGACTGAGCACATTCATCCTATCCAGGCCCCTCATGATCTTATACACTTCGATATGACACCCCCCACAGCCTCCTACATTCTGAAGAAACAAGTCCTAGATTGTCCAGCCTCTCCCTATAACACAGACTGTCGAGGTCTGGCAACATCCTTGTAAATTTCTTCTGCACTGTTTCCATTTAATGACATCCTTCCGAAAGCGAGGTAACCAAAATTGAAGACAGTAGTTAAAATGCGGCCTCAACAACATCTCGTACAACTACAACATAACTACCCAACTTCTATACTCAAGGCCCTGACTGACAAAAGTTAATTTTGTTTCATAAAGTTCGAGCGAGCCATCACGAGGAGAGCTCTTGTGCTCGTATAATGTGATGCACTGGAAAACATTGTTACAAGCCACAGCAGCAGCTCAAGTGCAAAGTGCTCCTCAGCAGGGCAAGAGGGCTCCTGTGGCAGAGCAGTAGCATCCCACCTCTGAACCAGGGAGTCTGGGTTCAATTCCCACACCCTCCTCCCAGAGGTGTGTGTGTGTGTGTGTGTGAATGATATCCCTGAAGTGACTGACCAGAAAACATCCCTCACCAGGGCACATTTGGCCAGGCCTGTGAAAACCAAGTGGATTTGGAGGAGAAGTGGGGAGGACTGTGCCCACTACCTGAGCTCGCTGCAGCGACAGGCAGACGTTTGAAGCTGCAAGTGATCAGAAATCATTCAATAAATCTACCCCAATGACTTGCAGGCCCAGCAGTGACCCACCAGGACTCACCTTGAAGCCAAGAGCCAACAAGTGCCCAACTTCACCGCCGCCATCTTTGATCAAGGCATCCGCAAGGACCCTAACCGCACCTCCCACACTCAGGACTGTCTAACAGAGGCGCCCGCCGTCCCGGCTGCCCGCCCGAGCCACTCGCCGTCATTTTTAATCGCACGGCCCGCGATTCCAAAACAAAAAAATAAGCTTACAAAGTTCGAGTCATGTAGAGTCTTTTGGCTGGCTCGGGGAAATGCGCTCAGGCATTGTGGCGAGATGGCCCGGCTGTGCTGCGGAATAGAGCGGTTTCTGTGGGCGTGGCCAAGCCACAAGGGCCCTGAGGAGGTAGCCATATCCAGAGCTTGGCGACTGCAGACCAAGGCTTCGTTACAGAGTGATACAGCATGGAAACAGACCCTTCAGTCCAATCAGTCCATTCCAAACATCATCTCAAACTAAATGAGTCCCACCTGTCTGCTCCTGACCCAAATCCCTCCAAACCTTTTCTGTTCAGGAACTTATTTAAATGTCTTTTAAACATCCTAAGTACCTGAATCCACCACTTTCTCTGGCAGTTCATTCCACCTATGAACCACTCTCTGTGTCAGAAGGTTGACCCTCATGTTCTTTTAAAATCTTTCTGCTCTTACCTTAAAGATATGTCCCATAGTTTTGAACTTTCCACCGTCAGAAAAGACCCTCGTCATTCACTTTATCCATGCCCCTCATGATTTTATAAACCTCAGTAAGATCACCACTCAACTCCCTGCTTCTTCAGACTTAAAACGTACACCCTCCTTTATCCTCCTTACACAGATATATCCATTTGTCACAATTACTAGATATCGTTTTCCATGAAAAAAATAGGGTATTGGGTGATTCATATCTGAAACCAAAATTGCTTGAGAAATTTAGCAGTGCTGGCAGTATCAATACAGACATAGAGAAAAAAAGCAGAATTAATGTTAAGTCCAATCAGTCTTCTGCAGAACAGTTTGGAAACGTTAAACATAATTTCTCTTGATTTTTGTTTCACATTTCCTGCTTCTGGGCCTTATTTTAGAACATAGAACAAAGAAAGGTACAGCAGAGAACAGGCCCTTTGATTGTGCCGAGGTTTAATCCTAATGGAAAATATAATAACTTAACCTATGCACCCCTCAACTCACTGCTATCCATGTGCATGTCCAGCAGTCGCTTAAATGCCCCTAATGACTCTGCTTCCACCACCACAGCTGGCAACGCATTCCATACACATGCCACCTTTTATATCTTTCCACTCTCACCCTAAACTGATGCCCTCTAGTTCAGGACTCACCCACCCCAGGGAAAAGACTTTGTCTATTTATCCTATCCATGCCCCTCATAATTTTGTAAACCTCTATAAGGTCACCCCTTAGCCTCCGACGCTCCAGGGAAAACAGCCCCAGGCTGTTCAGCCTCTCCCAACAGCTAAAATCCTCCAACCTTGGCAACATCCTTGCAAATCTTTTCTGAACCCTTTCAAGTTTCACTCCATCTTTCCGATAGGAAGGAGATCAAAATTGCATGCAATATTCCAACAGTGACCTAACCAATGTCCTGTATAGCTGCAACATGACCTCCCAAGCACTCCCTATACTTACCAGCCTTTCCTTTCACCCTAACTTCAACTTTTAGATCTGGTTAATCCTTTTCCATCACTATTTTAAATCTAATAAAATGATGGTCGCTGGCACCAAAGTGCTCCCCCACTGACACCTCAGTCACCTGCCCTGCCTTATTTCCCAAGAGTAGGTCAAGTTTTACACCTTCTCTAGTCAGTACATCCACAGACTGAATCAGAATATGTTCTTGTACACTCTTAACAAATTCCTCTCCATCTAAACCTTTAACACCATGGCAGTCCCAGTCTACGTTTGGAAAGTTAAAATCTCCTACCATAACCACTCTATTATTCTTACTGATATCTCCTTACAAATCTGTTTCTCAATTTCCCTCTGACTATTTGGGGATCTATAATACAATCCTAATAAGGTAATCATCCCTTTCTTATTTCTAAGTTCCACCCAAATAACTTCCCTGGATATATTTCCAGGAATATCCTCCCTCAGTACAGTCGTAATGCTGTCCCTAAAAACGCCACTCCCCCTCCTCTCTTGCCTCCATTTCTATCCTTCCTGGAGCATTTGTATCTTGGAACATTAAGCTGCCAGTCCTGTCCATCCCTGAGCCCTGCTACTGTAATTGCGATGATATCCTAGTCTCCTGTTCCTAACCATGCCCTGAGTTCATATGCCTTCCCTGTTAGGCCCCTTGCATTGAAGCAAATGCAGTCTATCAGTCCTCCCTTGTTCTCTGCTTTGTCCCTGCCTGCCCTGACTGTTTGACTCGCTTCTGTTCTCAACTGTACCAGTCTCAGATTGATCTCTTTCCTCACTATCTCCCTGGGTCCCACCCACCCCCCCACCTTACTAGTTTAAATCCTCCTGCAAATCATGCTGCCAGCATATTAGGTGTAATCCGTTCTTCATGTACAGGTCACTTCTACCCCAAAAAGAGATTTCAATGATCCAAAAATATGAATCCTTCTCCCATACCCAGCTCCTCAGCCATGCATTCATCTGCTCTATCCTCCTATTCCTGCTCTCACGAGCTTATAGCACTGGGGGTAATCCAGATATTACGACTCTCGAGGACCTCCTTTTTCAAATTCCTGCCTAACTCTGTAACCTCCCTTCAGAATCTCAACCTTTTCCCTTCCTATGTCGTTGGTTCCAATGTGGACAATAACCTCTTGCTGGCCCCTCTCCCCCGTGAGAACATTCTGCACCCTCTCTGAGACATCCTTGATCCTGGCACCAGGGAAATGACACACCATTCTGCTTTTTTGCTGCTGGCCACAGAAACGTCTGTCTGTACCTCGGAGTAGGTGGCACGGCACGGTGGTGGCACGGTGGCACAGTGGTTAGCACTGCTGCCTCACAGCGCCGGAGACCCGGGTTCAGTTCCCGCCTCAGGCAACTGACTGTGTGGAGTTTGCATGTTCTCCCCGTGTCTGCATGGTTTCCTCCGGGTGCTCTGGTTTCCTCCCACAGGTCAGGTGAATTGGCCATGCTAAATTGCCCGTAGTGTTAGGTAAGGGGTAAATGTAGGAGTATGGGTGGATTGCGCTTCGGCGGGTCGGACTGGACTTGTGGGCCGAAGGGCCTGTTTCCACACTGTAATGTAATCTAATCTAATAACAAGAGAGTCCCCAACACAATTGGTCTCTTAGAAGCCGACATACCCCTCGTTGCATTAGAACCAGCCCCAATACCAGAAACCTGGCTGTTCGTGCTACTTTCCCCTGAGAATCCATCACCCCCGACATTTTCCAAAACAGCATACTTGTTTAAAATGGGGATAGCCACAGAAGACTCCTGCACTAACTGCTTGCCTCTCTCACCTTTCCTGGAGTTAACCCATCTATGTGACTGTATCTGCGACTTTTCCCCCTTCCTATAACTGCCATCCATCACATCCCCTTGCTCTTGTAAATTCCTTATTGCCTCCAACTGTTTCTCCAACCGATCCATTTGATCTGATAGGATTCACAACCAAAGTCATTTATTGCAGATATAATCCACAGTAATCCATAAACTCTCCTTAAACTCCCACATCTGACAAGAAGAGCATATCACTCTATTAAAGGCCATTTTTGCTCCTTCACAATCTACAGATCCAGAAAATAACACCATCTTATTCCTCGACAAAACACTGCATGCTTTGAAGATTTAAAAAATAATGTATCTCTCTCTTGCTCAAATGTGTTCAGTGAGTTGGTCCCAACTACACTCTGGGAGAAGAAATTTGTTCACCCCATGGTGGCTTGGTTCGCACTGCTGCCTCATAGCGCCAGGGACCTGGGTTTGATTCCAGCCTTGGGCATCCATCTGTGGGGAGTTTACACACTCTGCCTGTATCTGCCTGAGTTTCCTCTGGGTGCTCTGGTTTCCTCCCATAGTCCAAAGGTATGCAGGTTAGGTGGATAGGCTATATTAAATTACCCATAGCAGCCAGGAATGTGCAGGTTAGGTGTTATCTATGATGTGGAGGTGCTGGTGTTGGACTGGGGTGGACAAAGTTAAAAATCACACAACACCAGGTTATCATCCAACCAGCTTATGTGGAAGTACGAGCTTTTTGTACACTGCTCCTTCATCAGGTAGCCAGTGGGGCAGGATCATAGGACACAGAATTTATCGTAAAAAATCAAAGTGTCATACAACTAATGCAACATATTGAACAAAGCTAGATTGCTGTTAAGTCTTAGAATGGGGATGCAGGTTTTGGTTCATTAATATGTAAATTCCAGAACTTCTTTCAAGTCACATTGCCAAGATAACTTAAGGTTTTATTTAAAAAGGTAATATCTCAGCTTAGACAATGCATGAAAGGTGTGAGGTTAGAGTATGTCTGTATTCCACTTTGAGTCAGACCGGTTCTATTTCCAAAGTAGGAATTTATAAAATGTCACATGGACTGACTGCTTACAGATTGTGTGCTTTTTGAACAAAACAGAATGGCTATGCAAATGCAAATCTGCAAATGCAAATTCATCTCGGTAAAAACAAGGACTGCAGATGCTGGAAACCAGATTCGAGATTAGAGTGGTGCTGGAAAAGCACAGCACGTCAGGCAGCATCCGAGGAGCAGGAAAATCGACATTTTGGGCAAAAGCCCTTCATTAGGAATCCCTGATGAAGGACTTTTGCCCGAAACATCAATTTTCCTGCTCCTCAGATGCTGCCTGACGTGCTGTGCTTTTCCAGCACCACTCTAATCTAGAAAATGCAAATTCATTCCAATGACTTACAGGTGTGTGTGTGTGTGTGATGGAGTGTATGCCTCTGAGAGAGTTGCGTGTGAGTGTGTGAGCGAGAGTGCGTGTATGAGAGGATCTGTGTGATTGTGTGAGTGTAAGCGTGCGTAAGCTCGGTGGGTTAGTTATGGGAAATGCAGGATTAAAGGGGAAGGGGATTGGTCTGGGTCGGATGTTCTTCAGAGGGCTGGTGTGGACTCAATGGGACAAATGGCCTGCTTCCACGTGTTTGGAATTCTATAATTTTATCTGTTTTAAATCAGTGTCCCATTATTTGGTGTGAGATTTGTCAAAACATTCTCTCAGAAGCCTCCTCCGAAACACAAATGTTTCATTAATCATTTCTCGTTCTTCTGGAAATGAACACAAATGTATAAAGGTCTAACCATCCTGAGGCCATTGTTCATAAATCAACTCCGCTTCGGAATCAGCATCTCGAGTCTCTTGTGAACTATCTCCTGTGGTAGTTTGGGGAGTCAAAACCCGACATCAAACGCGAGTCGAGAAATCACCTGAATCTCCCTTTGCAAACTCTATTTTCTCTTCAGAACATAGTTCTAAAGAACACTCAGAGGACTTCAAACATGAATTCTGGGAGATCCAAGATGGCGGCGACCCAGCCAGTCTGAGTCTATAGTGCTCCTCCCAAGAGGCCTCCACCACACCTACCAAACCATTCAAAATAGTTTTTATTTATATAATTAGTTGCTCTGTACTAAATTTAAACAGTCTAGTCTCCTGCAAAAATGACTAAAGGGAAAGGTGCCCGCATTTCTCAGCAGACAGGAACCCCTCCCCCACCACAGCAGAGGCATCCGCAGTCGCCCCGGGGGACTTACCTACGGTGGCGAGCCTCGTGGAAGTAATCTCCAAACTTGACGTGAAGATCGCGCCTTCATCGAAGAGTCCCGGAGCAGATGGAATTCACTCTCGGTCGCGCTACAAAAGCACAACCGAGACATCGAGGAAATCGAGCGCCAAGTTGGAGCGGCGGAGCTAAAGGCCGCGACCTTCGAGATGACCGCAGAATCGGCTGTGGGTCGGGTCCGGACTCTCGAACAGCGAGTCTTGGCCTTAGAAAATCACGAAAAAATATTAGTTTTCTGGGCCTTCCCGAGTGGGAAGAGGAAGGCCAACTTACAGCGTTCCTCAAGCAGTGGCTTCCACAGCTTTTAAATCTGGAGGCTGGGTCAGGCCGGGTAAGGGTGGAATGGGCCTACCGGGTTGCAATGCGCGGGCCTGGCTCGAACCAGCGCCCCCGCCCGGTCTTGTTCCGGCTGCAGAGCGACAAGGAGAGGCAGATGCCCTTAGAAGCTTCCAGAAATCTTGGGAAAGATCCCCAAGCCATGGTTTACAAAGGATCCAAGATTATGCTTTTCTAGGACTTTTCCCCAGCTTTGGTCTGAAAGAGGAAGGCGTTTGACGAAGCGAAGAAGCGTTTAAGGAACTTAAACATCCAGTACTCCCTGTGCTACCCAGTGTCGCTACGTTTTAGCCATGAAGGGTCCGTGTACAACTTCGGATCGCCGGAGAAGGCCAAGGAATTTCTGGATTCTCTTAGATAAATTATCAGATTTAATTCGAGTGGTGAATGATGTTGTTCTGCCCTCCCCCCACCCCGGTTCATCCCTTTCTTTTACCTGACTGTTTAATATTATCGGAGAAAGTGAGGACTGCAGATGCTGGAGATCAGAGCTGAAAATGTGTTGCTGGAAAAGCGCAGCAGGTCAGGCAGCATCTAGGGAACAGGAGAATCGACGATTCGGGCATAAGCCCTTCTTCGGGAATGAGGAAAGTTGGTCCAGCAGGCTGAGATAAAAGGTAGGGAGGAGGGACTTGGGAGAGGGGCGTCGGAAATGTGATAGGTGGAAAGAGGTCAAGGTGAGGGTGATAGGTCAGACTGGGATGGGGGCGGAGAGGTCGGGAAGAAGATCTCAGGTTAGGAAGGCGGTGCTGA
>NC_057751.1:5547956-5643257 GCF_004010195.1 Chiloscyllium plagiosum
ATAGGGGAGGGGAGGGAAATATATCCTTGGTGGTGGGGTCCGTTTGGAGGTGGCGGAAATATTATCTCCAGGGGGTGGGGAGAGGGGTTTATTTATTTGTTCTTTACTTTGTAATTTTCCCCCTCTTTTTTGAAAAATAGATATATATAGGCTGGGTAGTCTAGTTTAGATTAGATTAGATTAGATTAGATTAGATTAGATTACTTTACAGTGTGGAAACAGGCCCTTCGGCCCAACAAGTCCACACCGCCCCGCCGAAGCGCAAACCACCCATACCCCTACCCCTACATTTACCCCTTACCTAACACTATGGGCAATTTAGCATGGCCAATTCACCTGACCTGCACATCTTTGGCCTGTGGGAGGAAACCGGAGCACCCGGAGGAAACCCACGCAGACACGGGGAGAATGTGCAAACTCCACACAGTCAGTCGCCTGAGGCGGGAATTGAACCCGGATCTCTGGCGCTGCGAGGCAGCAGTGCTAACCACTGTGCCACCGTGCCGCCCACTGTGCCACCGTGCCGCCCTAATGTAGGTGGGGGGAGATGGTTACCTTATCCTATTTTATCTCTGTTTTTAAGAGCAGGGGTGTTTTCCCCTGTTATTTTGCATTACTATATTTAATTATTATTTGTTGAGACTGTAATTTTATAGTTATATATGTTCATATATGGTATTAACATCACCAAATATACTCAGGTGTTGGTATGGGTGGGGGTAGGGTGCTCACTGTTAACTCAAGCTCTGTAGTATATTTGAATTTTCTTTATTTTATCGTAGGGCACCTGAGTCAAGGGTTGGGCACTGGTGGGGAGAGGATATGATGGGCATTTGGAAAGGAAGTGATGCCCTGGGGAACAAGGTGGAAAATCTCCATTTAAATATGTTTTATATTTTTTCTATTTCAAAATAGTTTTTTATTATATTGATGTGAGTGTATTAAAGAACCTTTATTTTTGTGAATTTTATATGTTCTATGCTCGGGATGTTCTGGATAGGGTTTCTTCTTGTGAGGGGTCTTGGACTTGCCTGGACGATTATGGTGAGTTATTCGATTAAATGGTGCACCTGGAATGTCAAGGGGAGTAATTCACCAAGCAAAAGGAAGAAAATATTATCAAACCTCAAGAAAGAAAGGGTTGATATAGCTCTCCGACAGGAGACACACTTATTGGATAAAGAACACTTGAAATTACGACAGGATGGATTTGATCAGGCCTTTTTTTCTTCCTTCAGCTCAAAAAGTAGGGGAGTTGTTATTCTTATTCGGAAGAATTTCCCTTTCAAAATCCTAAATCAGATAAAAGACGAATCTGGACAATATAATCTAATTAAAGCCCTTATAAATGGAGAGGAATATGGGATCTTAAATCTGTATTGTCCCCCGGCCCATCCTTTTAAATTTATAATGGAAGCCTTCTCCAAATTGATGGCTCTCGGTGCTCGTCATATAATTATAAGGGGAGATTTTAACTGTATTATGGATCCGGAAATAGATAGGATTCCCAAGAGTACTGCAGGAGTATTTCCCAGATCTGGACAATTGGTGGATTTGAACAAAGAATTTGGACTAGTAGATGTATGGAGATGCCTTCATCCACAGGGCAGAGATTTTTCTTTTTACTCCAATCCACATAAATGCCATGCCAGAATTGATATGTTTTTTGCCCCCTCGATTTTTAAAAATTCCATATCATCCTGTAAAATAGGCTGTATAGCAATTTCTGATCACACTGCTGTATATATGGAAATCAAGGCGAGGAACAATGAGACATGCCCCCGGCATTGGCGTATTGACCCCTTCCTGATGAAAGATAGTAAATTTGTAAAATACTTCTCTCAAGAATTTAAAACTTTTTTAGAAATTAATTCAGGTACGGCTGGCAACCCATCAATGACGTGGGAGACCATCAAAGCTTAGGCGCGAGGTTTGATCATTTCATACTCGGCGACCCAGAAAAAATTAAAGGGAGATCAACAGCGTCTGCTTGAAGCTCGCTTAAAAGCAGCTGAAACAGCATACACTGACAGACCTTCTATTATCAAATTACAAAGGATTACGAACCTTAGGATAGCTCTGAATACCACGCTTACCCAAACAGCTCAGAGGGAAATATTATTTGCAAAACAAAGGTTATATGAATTTGGCGATAAACCTGGTAGATACTTCGCATTTCTCGCAAAGATAAAAAAGGCCCCTCATGTCTATCAAGGAAAGTGTGGGTACTCTGACTCATGATCACAAAAGGATTAACGCAATCTTTAGAAAATTTTATTCTGATTTATATAAATTGCAGGATTGTGAAGATAGAGCTAGGCGGATGCAGTCATTTTTTAAAAACTTAACCTTTCTGGACCTCACCCTGGATCAGGTATCGGTTCTGAATGTTCCCCTAACAATCCAAGAAATACTTGACGCAATCAGGTAACTTCAGAGCGGTAAGGCGCCTGGCCCAGATGGCTTTCAAGCTGAATTCTATGAAGAATTTACAGGAATATTGGCTTTGGACATGTATAACTATTCATACAGTCAGGGCTGTCTCCCACCTTTGCTGAAAGAGGCGAATATCTCCCTTATTTTCAAAAAAGGACCCAGAAGATTGCACGTCATACAGACCAATATCCTTGCTAAATGTATATTTTAAAATCCTTTCTAAAACATTAGCATTGAGGCGAGAAAGGGTATTGCCATATATCATAAAGGAGGATCAGACGGGGTTTATTAAGGGCCGTAGATCATCCAATAATGTCAGAAGGGTTTTGAATGTGATTCAAGCCTGCCATCAGGGAAAGATACCAGGAATAGTAGTCTCATTAGACACAGAAAAGGCATTCAACAGGGTTGAATGGTCATATTTATTCTACACATTGGAAAGGTTTGGCGCTGGAAAGGTGTTTACCAAATGGGTCTCAACACTGTTTGTTGCGTTGCACTATATCACTATTCTAAATGGGACAGATATTGAACAGATCTAGGAACTGAAGCCTGGACATCCATTTGGGGCTGAAATGCAGAATTGTAGTCGAAAACAATCTGCAACCTCAATGCCTGGTGTATTCCCCTCTTAACCATTACCAAACGAAAGGATCAACCCTGGTTCAATGGAGAGTGCAGAGCGCATGCCAGGAATGGTACCAAGCATACCAAAAATTGAGGTGTCAACTTAGTGAAACTACCAAACAGGAGTACTTGCATGCCAAACAGCATAAGCAGCAAGTAATAGACAAATCTTTCTGATAACACAACCAATGGATCATTCTTTAGCTCTGCACCAAGTCATTGGAGGAGGAGGCTTGACAAATATCCCTATCCTGAATTATGGAGAAGCCCAGCACATCATTGCAAAAGACAAGATTGAAGTATTCATAACAACCTTCAGCCAGAAGTCCCCAGTGAATGATTCATTTCAGCATCTTCCACTGGTCACTAGGGTTATAGCTAGTCTATAGTCAATTTGATTCTCCCTATATAAAATCAAAAAGCAGTTGGAGCACAGGATACTGACATGGCTGTGGGCCCTGATAACATTCTGGCAATAGCACTGAAGATTTGGTATACTCCTAACTAAGCTGTTCCAATACAGTTTAACACTAGCATCCATCCAACAATGTGGAAAATTGCCCAGCTATGTCCTGAACACAAAAAGCAGGACAAACCCAATCTGGCCAATTAACACCAATTATTCAAGTCTCAATCATCTCTTCAGGGGTGTGTCCTCGGCCCAACCATCTACAGCTGCTTCATCAATGACCTTCCCTCCATCACAAGGTCAGAAATGGGGAAGTTTGTGTTGCTGCACAACACTTGTGATATTGAAGCAGTCATTTTCAAATGCAGTGAGATCTGGACATTTTCTAGGAAAGGGCTGACGTGGCAAGTAACATTTGTGCCACACAAATGCCGGGCAAAGACCATCACCAATAAGAGTCAATCTAACCACCACCCCAGTATTCAATGGTGTTACAATCGATGAATCCTCCACTATCAATGTCCTGGGGGTTACCATTGACCAAAAATTCAATAGGATTCACCATACAAATGCAGTGGCTACAAGACCAGATCAGAGGTTAGGAGTACTACATTGAGTAACTCACCTCCTGACTCCTTGAAGCCTCTCTGCCATCTGAAAATCACAAATCAGAAATGTGATGGAATTCTCCCTATTTGCCTGAATGGATGCAGCTCCAACAATACTCAAGAAGCTTGACACTATACAGGAAAAAGCTTGATTGGCACCACATTCACTCGCTCCACCATCGATGCTCAGTAGCAGCAATGTGTACTATCCACAAGATGTGCTGCAAAAATTCACCAAAAGTCCTCAGATAGCATCTTCCAAACCTGCAAACACTTCCATCTTGAAGGGCAAAGACAGCAGATACATGAGAACCTCACCACCTACAAATTCTGGCCCAAGCCACTCACTACACTGACTTGGAAATACATTGCCATTCTTCACTGTTGCTGAGTAAAAATCCTGAAATTCCTTCCCTGGGAAGGGCATTCCAGGTGTGCAGCGGTTCGAGAAGGCAGCTCACCACCACACTCTCAATGGAAACCAGTATAGTCCACAAACACTGGCCAGCCAGCAATCTTCATGTTCCATGAGTGAATAAAAAAAAAAGGTCTACCAAGTTGAAGGTTTATGTATAGATTTCCAATGACCTTGTCAAAGTCCTCCATGTCCCACTGTATTGACGACTGCTAAACTGTAATTTGTGTGTGCTGTGACTACTGACTGCTCACGTTACTAAGGACCTGTGCTGTTTCTGATATTTCCCACACTTTAATTTGAACTGTGACAAATAGGTCATGGTGGTATGAAAGCACAGGGAAATTGAAGTACAAAAAATGTGCCAGCAAGACTAGAATTGGTAGTGACATCCAGCAGCTGCTGAACAGTCTCCAATATGAAGATGTCACAGTTGAAGTACGACTCAGGAAAAAGAGACGGTACAGGTGGCCTTGATGAATCAAGAATCACCCTTGATTCCATTTCTTCCATTTGAGCAAGATGAATTGACATTGCAGACTGAGGATGTCACTGTCACAGAACTGTGTCATCTGCTGGAGCAGGACTTCAATCTGAAGGGGTGGATGAGTGCGGCTATTCAGATAGCCGTCAAGGTAACTATGAAGCTAGATTTTTAACCAATTGGTGGCTTCCAATAATCCGCTAGGGGCCTGGGTGGGATCTATCAATCCTCAGTGCACAAATGTATTAAGGTTATTAAAGTTTGGGTGCTCGTTGTTGTGGTTCTGTTCGCTGAGCTGGAAGTTTTTGTTGCAAACGTTTCGTCCCCTGTCTAGGCGACATCATCAGTGCTTGGGAGCCTCCTGCGAAGCGCTTCTTTGTTGTTTCCTCCGGTGTTTATAGTGGTCTGTCCCTGCCGCTTCCGGTTGTCAGTTTCAGCTGTCCGCTGTAGTGGTTGGTATATTGGGTCGAGGTCGATGTGTTTGTTGATGGAGTTTGTGGATGAATGCCATGCCTCTAGGAATTCCCTGGCTGTTCTCTGTCTGGCTTGCCCTATGATAGTAGTGTTGTCCCAGTCGAATTCATGTTGCTTGTCTGCATCAACTAGCCACGAAACGACACGACCAGCTATCCTTAGTAGCCACACACGCAGACAACAAGCAACATGAATTCGACTGGACAACACTACTATCATAGGGCAAGCCAGACAGAGAACAGCCAGGGAATTCCTAGAGGCATGGCATTCATCCACAAACTCCATCAACAAACACATCGACCTGGACCCAATATATCAACCACTACAGCGCACAGCTGAAACTGACAACCGGAAGCGGCAGGGACAGACCACTATAAACACCGGAGGAAACATCAAAGAAGCGCTTCGCAGGAGGCTCCCAAGCACTGATGATGTCGCCTAGCCAGGGGACGAAACGTTTGCAACAAAAACTTCCAGCTCGGCGAACAGAACCACAGCAGAGAACATAGAATGTTATGGCCAATGGGGGTATCTTCCGTCAGCATTATTTATCATTTATTACATGATGAAGTATCGAGAGATATGGACAATCTGCTTAAAACATGGGATCAGGATTTGGGGCTGGAAATCTCCATAGACATGTGGAATGACATTTGGGAAAATGCCAGAAAAATTTCCATCTGCAACAGAACCCAGGCCATTCAGTTGAAGATACTTCACAGGCTCCATATGGCACTGGACCGATTGGCAAAATTTAAGGCAGGAGCATCTCCAATGTGTCCCAAATGTAAAACAGAGGTGGGCACTCTTGTACACTGCTTATGGACTTATCATAAGATCCGTAAATATTGGACTAAAGTAGCAAATGCCCTGACAGAAATTAGAGTGCATCCAGTATCTTTCCTTTTGGGCTTTTCAAGCTTACCTTCCCTGGATGTGCACAGGAAGAAATTATTTTCCATTCCCTCTTTCTGTGCAAGGAAAAATATTTTGGTAAACTGGGTGGCTGAGGGCCCTCCTGGACTTTTGAATTGGCACAGAATAATCATGGAATATATTCCCCTTGACTTCCTTACAAACTTAGTGCACCAAAAAACCGAATTATTCCATAAAATATGGCAGCCCTTCTTGAATTATACAGATAGATATTTCGACCATTATATCAAGGGCTTTTATCTCATTGAGACAACGGCCCTGGCTGGTCCGGGGCCCCTTGGGAGAAGAATCCTGAACAAATACGGGTTCTGTTACGATCTGATGTTAACACATTCCGAGCATGTACTTTACTACTCAATTTCTGTGTTATCCATTGTTTTTTCTTTTCTTGAATAATGTAAGAGATTTAATCATACACTCTGGTTAGTTGTCGGTTCGATTAGTAGTAGTTGAGTTTTGTCTTTGTTTTTCTTTTCGGTATCTCTTCTTTTGTTTAATAGATTTTGGCTATTAATTATTTAAGATTTAATTGTATATAAATGTTTATACTTGGGGTTTTTTTTATTTGTAAACTTGTAAAAACATGTTAAATTTTCAATAAAAATATCGATAAAAAAACATGAATTGTTTCTCTCCAGGTGTTACCAGATCACTGAGTTTCTTCACTAATTTCTACTTTTGTATAAGTTTTCTTTCTATGTCTCCTGATATTATTGCCCGAGGTGTGAAATAATTTCACAACTGGCTGGGATCCAACTACAATCTTTCAAAGCTGTTGGTACATAAGTAGGCTAGTTTGCCTAGTTTCAATCCCACAACAGCATCAAAGTACATGGTGCCATCATCTCAAGACGACTACAGGCTGTTCTCTCACCAAAGAGAGGCATTTGCAGGACAGTCATTTTTCAAACTGTGTTTAAACAACACTTCAATGAACCAAGTGGTGGGTAACTATGGGAACTTTATTGTAAAATGTTTTTCTCAGATCACATATGGGATAAACCACATGCATTTATGGAATAAAAACTGATAGAACTGCAGATGATGTAAATCATAAATAAAAACAAAAGTTGCAGGAAGAGCTCAGCAGGTCTGGCAGCATCTATGAAGAGAAATCAAAGTTAACGTTTCGGGTCCAGTGACCCTTCCTCATTACTAATGGTAGCTAGAAAATGTCAGTTTAAATGCATAATATAGGGTTGGCGGTTGGGGAAGGGATAAGGAGTAAACAATAGGTGGGGAGAGACAAGGGAGTGGATAAGGAGGGTGAGTAGCTGTTACTGGAGACTGTTAATGGCTAACAATCGGTAGCATGTAATGGCAGACGATGTGATAAAAGGCCTGGTGCATGGGGTAGGATGTTAAGACATGGGAGAGTTCAGGCCCTAAAATTATTGAACTCGATATTGAGTCTGGACCGCTGCAGGGTCCCCAAGTGGAAAATAAGGTGTTGTTCTTTCAGCTTGTGCTGAGCTTTGCCGTAGCACTGCAGCAAACCTGAGACGGAGATGTTGACCAGGGAACAGGTTGGTGTGTTAAAGTGGCAAGCAACTGAAAGCTCAGGGTCTTCATTGCGGGCAGCATGTAGATGTTCTGTGAAATGGCCACCCAGTCTACCCTTTGTTTCCCCAATGTAGGCAAGGCCACATTGTGAGTAGTGAAAACAGTAGATCAGATTGTGAGAGGTGGTGGCACAGTGACTCAGTGGTAAGCACTGTTTTGGCAGTTGCAGGGGAGGGTGCCATGGGGGGTTATTGGGAGTGAAGGAAGAGAGTACCAGGCTGTCCTGGAAGATGGACAACCGCTAAAGGTGGAATCCCCAATGTGGAAACAGGCCATTCTGTCGCACAATTCCACACCAACCCTTTGAAGGTCATCCCATCCACACCCATATCATCCTGAATTTCCCATGGCTAATGCACCTACTCTACGTATCCCTAAACACTACTGGTAATTTAACATGGCCAATCTAACTAACTTGCACATCTTTGGATTGTAGGAGAAAACTGGAGCACCTGAAAGATGGACAAGGAAGAGACCGTTCCCTCCAGGACACATTTCCTTCATTCATAACACCTACGCCCCCCAACCCCACTACCACCACAACACCTTTCCCGGCAACTGCTGAAGGTGTGACATTAGCCCATTTCCCTCCTCAGAATCCAAGGGCCCTAACAAACCTTCCAGGCGAAGCAGGACTTCTGTACCTGCACTTCTCATAACCCAGTCTATTGGATTCGCTGATCACAATGTGGTCTCCTCTATATTAGGGAAACAAACGGTCGACTGAGTAACTGATTTGCATGACATCTATGTGCCCCTGCAATACAGACCCTGAACTGACAATTGCCTGCCACTTTAACACACCACCTTGATCCCTGGCTAACATCTGTCTCAAACCTCCTGCTGGACTCCGGCAAAGTTCAAGTTGGAAGAATAAACCTCATTTTCTTCTTGGGGCCGCTGCAGCCCGCTACCCCATACACCAGGCCTTGTTATAGACTGCCAAACACACTTCCTATTGCACTCTCACCTGATGAAGGAGCGATGCTCTGAAAGCTAGTGTGCTTCCAATTAAACCTATTGGACTATAACCTGGTGTTGTGTGATTTTTAACTTTGTACACCCCAGTCCAACACCAGCATCTCCAAATCATACCTATTGTTAGCTACCAACAGTCTCCATGAATAGCTATTCATCCTCCTAGCCAGATCGTTAACCACTCCTTTGTCTGTCTAACTGTTCTCTCTCTTTGAGCTCTAGCAGCACCTATTGTTTACTCCTTACCTCCCCGCTCCCCACCCTATCTTCTGCATACAAACTGACATTTTTCTAGCTACCATCAGTTCTGATGAAGGGTCACCGGACCCAAAACATTTACTCTGATTTCTCTTCACCGATGCTGCCAGATCTGCTGAGCTTTACCAGCAACCCCTGTTTACGTTTATGTAACACCTTCGCAAAAGGCATCAATCCTAAACAATTATTGCATACCACTAAATCTGAACTGCAGTCAGGTTTTCAGAAAACAATTTTCCCCAGCTTAAGTTCCCTCAGACAGCCACTTCATTCAAAAACAGAAATTGCTGGAGAAACTCAACATGTCTGGCCGCACCTGTAGAGAAAAAAAGTCAACACATCTGTTTCAGTGACACTATATCACAGAAATGTTAACTCTGCTTTCTCTCAAGCAATGCTGGCAGATCTTCTGATGTTTCTGCAGGACCTTCCGGTTTTGTTTTAGGTTTCCAGCGTATGCATTTGTCGGTTTTATTACAAACAGTTGATTCATCTGTTGTGTGTGTGTGTAGCTGATGGTGCAGAAAGGGCACAGTCAGTGACAGCAGCCTGGTCTTCTATTTATGCCTTGGGAACATTTTGATTCATGCCCCAGCCACACAAAAAGGGAACACTCAAGCTTAGTTTTCTCTCTGATCCAAGATTTTGGGAAAGCAAATCTGAGCAGGATGTAAACACTTAATGGGTAAGGTCCTAAAGAGTGTTACTAAACAAAGAGGCCTTGGACAGCAGGTTCATAGCTCCTTGAAAGTAGGAGTCACAGGAAGATAAGATAGAGAAGGCGGCATTTGGTATGCTTTCCTTTATTGGTCAGAGCACCGAGTACAGGAGTTCGGAGGTCATGTTGCGGCTGTACAAGACATTGGTTTGGCCACCTTTGGAATATTGCGTGCAATTCTGGTTTCCTTCCTATTGGAAGGATGTTGTGAAACTTCAAAGGGTTCAGAAAAGATTTACAAAAATGTTGCCAGGGTTGGAGGATTTGAACTATAGGGAGAGGTTGAATAGGCTGGGGCTGTTTGCCCTGGAGTGTCAGAGGCTGAGGCGTGACCTTATCGAGGTTTATAAAATCATTGGAGCATGGATAGGATAAAGAGACAAAGTCTCTTCCCTGGTTTGGGAGAGTCCAGAACTAGAGGGCATAGGTTTAGGAGAGGGGATTCCTGAAGAAGGGCCTGTGCCCGAAACGTCGAATCTCCTGTTCCCTGGATGCTGCCTGACCTGCTGTGCTGTTCCAGCAATAAAGTTTCAACTTTGATCTCCAGCATCTGCAGACCTCACTTTCTCCTTAGGAGAGGGGAAAGATATTAAAGAATTCTAGGGGGCAACTTTTTCACGTAGAGGATGGTGAGTGTGTGGAATGGGCTGCCAGAGCAAGTGGTGGAGGTTAGTAAAATTACAACATTTAAAAGGCATCTGGATGGGTATATGAATAGGAAGGGTTTGGAGCGATATGGGCCCGGTGCTGGCAAGTGGGACTAGATTGGGGTAGGATATCTAGTCAGCATGGATGAGTTGGACTGAAGGGGCTGTTTCCATGCAGTACATCTCTATGACTCTCTGACATGAACTGGGCAGCACTTTCCAATCATTACATGTCAGCAGATGAGATGACATGTTCAAGCTCAGGAATGGAAGTTTAGCATTCTAATTTCAAGATAGCAGTGACATTAAGTGACCAAGGCTGGCAATCATCATGCATAAAACATCAATAACAGAATATATTTGCGTGAAAGTTAGTGACCGATGAATCATTCTCTCAAACCATGCAATCATTAGTTGTAGCGGGCATTGAAAGAAACAACTTGCCATATCCACCAAAAGTAAAACATGACACGTTTTATTCTCAACAACTTCACTTTAATACAGATGTTTCGAAATCTTTTTTATAATTTCTTCACGAAAACTAGAGATATACAGCACTATTGAACACTGGAATACAATTAAAATGAGCTGCAGTGGGAAAAAAGTTAATTATTTCTCACAGAGGCACATGAACAAGCATGGGGTGTGGGTAAAAGGCAATACATCCAACCCAGTTCAGATGCAGAAACACAAATGATATTCAGTATTTAAAATCCAAACGGGGCTTTCTTTGGGTGACTTCTTCAATGCATGATTGCTGTCTATATTGCTTTAAGGAAATCCAGTCTTGAACAGCAGTCATGTTGTCAAGCAGTAAACATAAATTGAGAAGTAAAATTCCTTCACCCGACAACCCCTGATCAAGCCACAAAAATGAAAATAAGCACAAATCTGATTGAATTCACCACTTCACACTTTAGTGTAACCTTAGTCAGTTCACTCAACCCATATCTTCAGCATGTACTAATTTTATTACTAATTTCTATTTTTAATCCTTGGTACTTAAACATTGTGTAAGCCATTGGGGAAAATCAACAAAGTCCAATCCCTGTTGTGGAAGCAGAGTGATCCAAATGGTCATCTTGCTCAGCTTGTGCTGAATTCACACATCTGGGCTTGGGCACTGGGTGAAGAGCCAAGATTGACCTTCAATATCATTGGGCCTCAGGTGGGAGAAGAGAAAAGCCAGGGTTCCTGCTCGTGCTTCCTCATCTCCAGTGACACCAGCTGCAAAGTCTGGATTCATCTCAGGTTACAGTGGCATTTGAAGGGGATACCAGCAGTGATCGGGCTGCCAATGCTGATCCCAATCATACCCTAGCAAGATGCACAGCTTTGGACTGGGAAACGAGCAGTAAACAATAAGTGGAAACACCCGAATGAATATTTTGCACAGAGCACTGAAAATTCATTTCAATGCAACAAGAAATCTTGAGTGCATGTGCAGTGCCAGTTCACAATGCACTAAAATTGGGGATGGGGTTAAAGATGCCCTGCCACCCATTGCAAGCATGGGCTTTTCAAAAGGTGCATCCATGAAGCTAAGAAGCTGTAAACTATTTTGTGAAAGCAGAGCCGGTAAACACTGCAAAAATGACATGTTCCAATATGTGAAACAAGTTACTCAACTGAGACCACAAAGGAATGTCGTCCATAAACAGTTCAATCTGAAGTGTTGCTTCCAGCATTTTGCTCCTCATCCTGTCATTTTGCACTCATCAAAAACACTTGTCCTTTCACTCTTGAAATTATCCGGTGTGAGGACTGCATAAATGTTTAATGCATTCACATTAAATTCACTTGCCTAATTGATTTGACGATTTACTTTTCAATCAAAAAATTAAACATCTCAATAAAAATAGCAAAATAATGTCTTGCAAATGGGGTAGCCTCAGGGCTCTCATCAGAGTGACAGTGAGGTGATTGATGTCTCGAGGCAGGATACAGTCAGAGACCTGGAGGATTGGGGGAGGATTGTGAAAAAAAAACGCCTATGTCATCCTGCTGAAAAGGTAGAATAGAGTTGGGCAATGCAAGAAGTTTGGTACGTGGCTTGGAGTGTTGGAAAATCAACCCTGTAAGTGCACCTACTTGGTTTCAACAGGTCATTGCAGTTGAACCCATCAGCCAAATTAAAAGATCATCAGCCAAATCTTCTTTTCCCCCAGACCAATCTCCTTTTTAAAACATTGTTAACACACGTGAGGCTATTAAATAATGATATGGAACAAACAAAGCTGCAGCTCATTGCCTTTGGTAAACCTCTGATTTGGTGATGAATAAACCATGTCAAACTGACCTGAGCCTCCTTTTGTTGAACAGGGTTTCTGTTGCCTGTGCACTGTTCAGACACGTGACAGGATCTACGCTGTCTCACCAAAGCTACCTTATCCCTCCCCTCCACGCCTCATGCCACAATGATCCTCAATTTCAGTGCTAGAACTCCTCAGAGCATCATTCTCCCACAACCAGTGACCACTGAAGAAGATTCGTCAATCATTCCCAAATTAACAGGTGGCTTTCTACTTGGGGTATATCTGGAAAGGAGAATAAAAATGCTTAGGCGGTGAACTTGTAGTGGCCCAGATGAATCTGCAGAAGAGAATGCAGTCGGGAGAACCAAGCTGCCCTTAGGATTTCTATAGCAAGACACAACTATGGGTTGTCGAAACAATTGAGACATGTAAAATAAGTTACTGCAGCCTGGGAGAAACCTATACTTAAAAACCAAAGATGCCTGAACCTTAAAATGGAAGTTGGTAAGCGCATTGTAGTTGTAGTTTGCAAAGATGAGACCCCCTGATGGGAGACAAGCCAAATATTCCTCAAATGTTCCCTTTTCTTTTTGACTTGTTTGGTTGCTCTTAATTTTGACAATCTCCCATGAATCGCGATTTCCAACCCCTCAATGCCCCCATCACCTCCAACAGCACTGAGCCAGTACTCTCAAATGCCTTCCAAAGTCGGTATTATCTGCACAATGACACTCCAACTCTGTCACTTCTCTCTTTTGGTTAACAAGTTTTAAAACATAGGTGGGAGTGGGATTCAAATGTGTGTCACCACAAGAGAGTGGAACCTTAATCCACTCAGCTATGCAACCAGAACAAATGAGCTTGTGTGAAGCTGTGCTGTGAATTATTTTGAAAAATGACCAGTGAAACATTTGGAGCAAGACTGCAGCTTTTGCCTCAGAACTGAGCAAATTTCTATCCCATAGCCACGAGTTAAACCAGCTCACTGTTCATACTGGAAAGGTGTGCAGCAAGTTCCAGAATGTGCCTGCATCTCTATTTGTGCCAGACAGCTCTCAAAACCCATCAAGACAGGCCAGACATTAATGCATAAAGACATGCATAAAACCTTTCACTGAAACAGCCAAAGCCAAGGCCTTTGGATTTAAAGAGCAGAAACATACCATTCAGCTAAAACACTACATTATCTGCACAATCTCTGACCGTTTCTTTTGTGCCAAAGTGGGGAGTGCTTCCAAGTATCTGTGTACATTCAGAAACTCCGAAACCAATTCAAAACGTGATGGGGGCAGGGGGAACAAATGGATAGGAGCCAGAAAAGTCGCTGCAAAGTAGAACTGTTTTAGTCCAACACTTGCTCAAACCACTGCTGTCTTGGACCTTGGAGAAGCACAATGAAGTTCAAACAGCCCAAGTCTTTCAGTTTCAGTTAGGACAAAAGAAAAGGTGGAACAAACTGCTAAAGCCAAACAGAGACAATAAAATCTTATTCTCAGAATGAAGGGAGAACACAGTGCGCAAAATGATGGCCAGCATCGTAAGTAGTATTGGTATGTCAGCTAAGTTCCTGCTTCTTGCAGCCCTGCCCTGCTAGATGACAATGGCTTTCAGGCAGCCTGTGGCCACTTTGTGGAAACTTCTCAAAGGAGGCTTGTGGCAGATTTCCTTTATCAATTCATAACCGGTGACTCCCTTAAAATAAAAAGACAACTTGTGGAAACCACAAATGCTGGGCCTACATGGTAGAGCAGTCAGTTATCCACAAATAGCACAGAGGTTCTGACATTTCTAGGGACACACACATCAGAACTGGTCTTCCCTTTGTCATGGTTGGGGCAGAAGTACGTTATTCACGGTCCATAAGGTGTGTCGGGGCAGAAGTAGGGTATTCATGGGCTGATGATAAATTGCATGGCTTGTGGACCCTGGAATGTAGGAGCTGACAGGGAGGGCGAAAGGGTATCTCAGAGGGAAACTATTTCCTTCGATGGGATGGTCCAGAACAAGTGGGTATAACCTCAAACCAAATGCAGAGCTCCTTCATTCAAAGGTGATGACATACAATACTTTGACACACAAAGTCTGGAACTCTGCTCAAAAAAGCTGCTGAAGCTGGGGCTGAATTGAAAATTCAAAACTGGGACTGATAGCTTTTCATCAAGTGTGAGCTTCCTCAGCATTGTAGTTCAAGTTCAGATACAGATCAGCCAGAATCGAATTAGAGTGCCAAACAGCTGGATGAGCAGAATGGGCAGCTCCTGTTCCAATGAACTTTGTGCATGCTGGTTGACTGGCTGGATGTTACCAGCAGTTTCTGTTCGTGAAAATCCATTATTCGTACCAGTCTCCTGACTCGTCTTCTGGAATCATGTTTTATCCTTGTCTTAGCTTTCACATGCAAACACTGTGTGATATATAAGCAAGAAAAATTTCCCAAGAGGCTCCTGACCTCTTGCAATAAATCGAAGGCCACGTGATCAAATATCAATACAGGAAAAGCCACGTGAGCAGGTGACAGGAGCAGAGTTCAAGACAAGGTGCCTGCCCCTCAGGTCTCTCTAATGACCAGTTTTGAAGTGTAGATCCTTGGGGAGGAGAAGGTGGGGGAGAAGCGAGAACCTAATGCATTGACACTGGAGTCTCATCATGAGAAACTTGCGACAATTCAATGGCAAGACAGTTTTCATGCTCACACAGGGAAGACAGCAAGGTTTAATGGGATCCCAATAAAGATGTCAAGTTCTTGAACTGCCATTTGGTGCGTGAAATCCTGCCAAATTTAACAGGCCAGCAAAAGTGACCACAGAACAGAGGCACAGTCTTTCTCAGACTGGGTTTGAAGTTCATCAAAGGCAGTACATCTCTCTGCAGTCCTCCTCCTCCTCACTCAACACAGTTTCCACATGCACACGGCAACTGAATGGTCAGCTGAGAACACAGCACAAAACGTCACTCTAAACCTCACTGCACCCTCTGGATCAGTCAGAACAAAGTGGCAAATCCAAGAGCTTATTTCCCCCAGAAACAACTGCACCGATTTCGGTGAATTCCTGACTTCATCCATGACGGGTCAAGCCTGGAGAACGGAAGCTGCGGACAAACTTAGGAGGCTTTTCTTTTGAATGGAAATATCTTCTGGTATCCATTGCGTGGACCATGAACAATCTATTGAAATTCCAAAGAACTGTGATTTTTAAAAACTAAGGAGGGAACCTACGACACTCATGTGCCAATACCTTATTTGGTAATTTTTTTTAGCAGCATTTTAACTATTATTGCCAACATTGCCATTCAACTTCTTCTCTCATCAGTGCCAATGCACTTCCAAACCCAGCTCCTTCAGGCATCACTACCTGAGAACTAGTACTGGACGGCAAGCTGCTGCCTTGCTTGCAAGGCAGGGTGGTGTGACCACCACAAAGTTTCATGAACACTTACATAATAACACTGACTGTAAACTACGTGCATCTTCAAATGTAGTTTTGGGATTGTGATTTGTTTGGAAATTAAAATAATCTTTGTTGATGGACAGCACACTGACTGTTGAAGGGAGTGGTCATGTACTTGAGCCAAAAAAATCATTTCTCAACATATACCTCTTCTTGGTAAATTGCAAAATTCTTACTGGGGATGAAAGTTTGGGGTGTAAGTTAATTGTTTCAAACCTCCTCAACGTATTTTTTACGTTTATTCCAAGAACTTGATATCTCCGGGGGAGTCACTCAAACAAAGGATGTCAGCTAACTTCTGGTGACACTCAGAGTTGCAATCATTGTGTCAAATCAATGGGCAAACACTGAAGGAATCTATGATTGTATCACTCAGATCTAGTGTTCATTGTGCAATCAAACAGCATTTACATAGCACAAAATGTCACTCTATACCTCACTGCACACTTCTGGAGGGCAGCAGTGTCAAGAATAGCAGCAGAATTGTGTTACTGTCAATGTCGAGAAGCACACAGTACCCCAATTCATCGTCTGGAAATAAACAAGTCTGCTTTTAAAAGGCACTGTTAAATTACATTTTTTCTCCTTCAATTTATAGTTAGGCAGCTTAGTAACATTTGGTTGTATGGTAGTGCTTTATATTTACACATTTAATGCAGTGTATAAAAGAAAATCATGTCCGCAAGGAGGCAAATCACTTGAAGGACTGAACACTGTGCAATGTGAAACATGAGTCTTGTGCGATTTTGGTCATCCCAGCTTCTAAATTGAGGCTGAAGCTAAGATCAAGCACACAACCTCAATGAAGAGGTGTGAAAATGCAGAGAGATATCCAAGCGAACTGCAAACGTGAGCCACTTGATGTTCTTCGCGCATTGTCGAGGCCTGGCTGAACCATGCTTGTCTGGAATCCATAAAACAGGCACAATGTGGAATCGGCTTCAGGCTTGACAACCTTCAGTGCCTTGATCAGGTTGAAGCTGGTGATCTTTTCTGCCACAATTAGGGTCTTTCAGAGCAATACAAGATTATTTGCACAATGCCATGGCCTGAGATTTCGACAAATTAGCAGGTTCGATACAGTTCTGTGAAGGTGATTATAAAGAGAGCATCATGGTCCTTAGCTGGCCAAGTGTTTCTAGTGAGATGCTGCAAATATGAAACCCATGCTTCGGCCAAATCACTCACTCGCACCTTAAGGCTTTGGATTTCGGGATTTAGAGGGAAAAGGTGCTGCAGCAAAGGGGTCAGCTTGTGAAGTCCTGAGGTGCAGGGAGGCAGGGTTGTCAGCTCCTCGCACTCCCTGCATTTTATCAGGAATGGCTGGCTGGTTCTGTGGCTCATCCTCCACCTTGTAGTGACGTGAGTATTTGGCCAGGGCCCGAGGTCGGAAGGGCTGAGGGCTAACAGCCGCCAGTAACCCTTCTTGACTCAGAAAGGTGCCGGGCAGTGGGTGCATTTGGTGGTTTGCAAAGTCTGTAGAATTCTTTAAGGGCTCCATTGATCGGTGAGCTGCCGCTACATCCCTGGACTCTTGCTGGCTACTGGCTTTGAAGGTTCCGGCAGGATGTTGGACTCCCCCGGATGATTCGGTGCACGGCTCTTCGAAACCAGGGAACTTACTCTGGCTGACCTGAAGGCCACCCTGGGCCGTGCCGCCGAACTGAGTGTGCTCGGGCATTTCTTCACCGGCATTTGCGACTGGCGGGTAGGGAACTGTCTCCTGCAAAGTTGCCAGAGTTTTCTTTTTCGAGAACGGAGCCCTGGAGAAGACGTCAACCTCCTCAATTGGATTTCGAGCGGGGCTGACTTTGGCCTTGAAAGGGGCCTTGGTGAAAACATCGACAGTGCACTCTCCGACCTCAGCACTCCTTGGGCTTCCAAAGGGAGCCGCAGAAAACACATCCGCCTCGACTGTGCTTCCTTCGCTTGTCTCCTTGGCTGGGGCTTCCGACAGAGTTGTGGCACCTGAACGGACATGCCCACGCTGTCCTTCGACCATGTTCTGACCTTTCCCGGTCTCCTCATCCTCTTCCGAATCCATCAGGAGGGGTCTGTGGCCACTGCTGTCCAACAGGTCGCCACCATCTTCGATGCATTCGTCATCGCTGCTGTGCACAGAGTTGGAGTTGGATAGGTGGGCTTGGCCAGGCCAGTTCATACTTAGGTTGCCACACCCTTTGGATTCACCGAGCTCGGAAGTGGTGCACGCAGTCGCCAGGAACTGCTCCGCGGGAAAACTGGTTCCATCAGCTGGGAAACCTGGGAAGAGAACAACAGCTGGTTATTCCACAATGAAAGCAGGGTGGCGCTCCCTCAGCGCACCAAGATCAACACTGAACACACAGAGGAATCATTGGTCAGAGGAACATGAATAAATTCCCAATATTTTCCAAAGACAATCTGCTGCAAGCCTTTATACCACCAGCACGCAGGAGTCAGGGCCCCACAGTGCACTGAAATGTCAGTGACAGTACGTTGTTTTGGGAGTCACATTAAGCACTACTAGCTCATCGCAGCAGTCAGGTGAAGAGGTTTGATAGGACTCTGCTCATGGTGCTATCAGGCTCAAATGACCGTGAAAGATCTGGGCTGTCACACCAGAGGAAGGTCATTGCAAACTCGCCAACGTCTGAACCCAGAAGTTAGTTGTGGAAATATAATGCTTCCTATGTTCACAGGCGGACAGAGAGAGCAGTTGGGACGGACAGAGCGATGGACCGGCAAGCAGACGGGGCAGGGCAAGCGGGACAGAGTGAGCGAGAGGCTGGATTGTGAACGAAGGCGGCAACACACGATGCTGTTCTCCACATACCAAGCTGCACTCTGCCACTTCTGGAAGACTCACTTATGCTCTGCCGCAGCATCAGAGCATGACTCATACCAAATATCAGTTTTCTAAAAGCTTTGATTCAAGGCTTGTCCCTGTCTTCAGTCACCATCCCTTTCCCTCTGACTGAGCACTAACTAACAAACACTGTGAGCCAAATCCCAGCATGTTAAAAGCTGCTGGAAGAGGACCTCACACCCCAACACACACTGCACTTGCACCTTCAAACACATTCCAGCCCCTGACTCCTCCTTGCTGTATTAAGGACACAGTGGTCTGTGAAAGGGAGAAACACATAGATTGCTTTTGGTGCCATGGATCACTCTGATGTCACAATACCTCAGTGACAGGAACCAAGAAGCACTGCATCTGTGGAAGCAGAATGGGAATTTCAGTCGGCACATGAATAACAAACACATGCAATCACAAGGAAAAGGTACCTAGCAACATGACTCAGTTGGAGATAATCTGTAAAACTGTGAAGGTACAGAACTGATGAGACACGATTATTTCAAGAATTCTCAAGCTGATTAAAAAGTGCTTTGTGGGCATTCTGCAATCAGAAATGCTTTGGCATGTACTCTAAGATAATTGACTGAGCGGGAGAATTCCAGAAGGAATTCTGGAGCGTACAAAAGTTGAGAGAAGCTTGAACTGAGATCCCAGTTCCACTGAACAATGGAGAAAGTTCAAGCAGGAACCTTGGGCCCAATGAAACACCAGAGAGACCTGGTTCATGTATGTTAACTGCCAAAGCTCACTCAGATCACAACAGAGTTTCCTGTATTTTAGTGCTAGAAGGCCACAAGACGTGGGCTTAGCTAGATTCCAGCTTCTGAATCATCCCATCTAATTAGTAATTGTAACCTTCCAATTCTTGATGCATGCTTCTGCGTTGACTCTCACCACCGCTATCTCCAACTATTGCACAATAGAACATAGAACATTACAGCGCAGTACAGGCCCTTCGGCCCTCGATGTTGTGCCGCCCTGTCATACTAATCTGAAGCCCATCCCACCTACACTATTCCATGTACATCCATATGCCTGTCCAATGACGACTTAAATGAACTTAAACTTAGCGAATCTACTACCATTGCAGGCAATACATTCCATATCCTTACTACTCTCTGAGTAAAGAAACTACCTCTGATATCTGTATCTCCCCTCACTTTGAAGCTGAGTCCCCTTGTGTTTGCCTTCCCCATGCTTGGAAAAAGGCTCTCCCTGTCCATCCTATCTAACCCTCTGATTATCTTGTATGTCTCTTTTAAGTCACCTCTCAACCTTCTTCTCTGTAGCAAGAACAACCTCAAGTCCCTCAGCCTTTCCTCATAAGGCATTCCCTCCATACCAGGCAACATCCTAGTAAATCTCCTCTGCACCCTCTCCAAAGCTTCCACATCCTTCTTATAATGCGGTGACCAGAACTGTACACAATACTCCAAGTGTGGCCATACCAGAGCTTTGTACAGCTGCAGCATAACCTCCTGGTTCCGGAACTCAATCCCTCTATTAATAAAGGCCAAAACACTTGTGTGCCTTCTTAACAACCCTGTCAATCTGGGTGGCAACTTTCAGGAATCTGTGTACATGGACACCGAGATCTCTCTGCTCATCCGCACTCCCTAGAATCCTACCATTAGTCCAGTACTCCGCATTCCGATTACTCCGTCCAAAGTGTATCACCTCACACTTGTCCACATTAAATTCCATTTGCCACCTCTCAGCCCAGCTCTGCAGCCTTCATCCACTATCCACAACTCCACCCACCTTCGTGTCGTCCGCAAATTTGCTAACCCACCCTTCTATGCCCTCATCCAGGTCATTTATAAAAACGACGAACAGCAGTGGACCTAATACTGACCCTTGTGGTACGCCGCTAGTAACTGGACACCAAGATGAACATGTTCCATCAACTACAACCCTCTGTTTTCTTTCAGTCAGCCAATTACTGATCCAAACTGCTATGTCTCCCACAATCCCATTCCTCCACATTTTGTCTAATAGCCTACTGTGGGGAACCTTATCGAACGCCTTGCTGAAATCCATAGACACCACATCAACCGGTTTACTCTCATCTACCTGTTTGGTCACTTTGTCAAAAAACTCAATAAGATTCGTTAGGCACGACCTACCCTTCACAAAACCATGCTGACTGTCCCTGATCAGATTATTCTTTTCTAGATGGTTATAAATCCTATCTCTTATAACCTTTTCCAACACTTTACTAACAACTGAAGTGAGACTCACTGGTCTGTAATTACCAGCGTTGTCTCTACTACAGTTTTTGAATAGGGGAACCACATTTGCTATCCTCCAGGCCTCAGGCACTGTTCCTGCTGACAATGATGATTTGAAGATCAATGCCAAAGGCTCGGCAATCTCTTCCCTTGCTTCTCAGAGGATCTGAGGATAGATCCCATCTGGCCCAGGGGACTTGTCTATCTTCACATTCTGTAATACCTCAATTTCTTCTAGTCTAGATGAAAGTTTCTCTGTATCTTCCTCGCCAACATTGTCATTTTCTATGTTGAACACTGTTGAAAAATATTTATTTAGTGTTTCCCCATCTCCTCTGCCTCCGCCCACAACTTCCCACTACTATCCTTGATTGGCCCTAATTTAACTCTCGTCATTCTTTTATTCCTGACATACCCATGGAAAGCCTTAGGATTAACCCTGATCCTATCCGCCAACAACTTCTCATGTCTCCTTCTAGCTCTTTTCTGAGCTCTCTTTTTAGGTCTTTCCTGGCTTCCTTGTAACCCTATAGCGCACTATCTGAGTTTTCACATTTTGCCCTATCATAAGCCTTCTTCTTTTTCTTGACCATAGATTCCACTTTCTTAGTAAACCACAGCTCACCCGTTCTATAACGTCCGCCCTGTCTAACAGGTACATACTTATCTAGGACACCCTGGAGCTTTTCTTTGAATAAGTTCCACATTTTTAATGTGCTCATCCCCTGCAGTTTCCTCCCCCAATCTACGCTTCCTAAATCTTTCCTAATTGCATCATAGTTTCCCTTCCCCCAGCTGTAACCCCTGCTCGGTGGAGTACACCTCTGCCTTTCCATCACTAACGTAAACTTGACAGGATTGTGATCTCTGTCTCCAAAGTGCTCACCTACTTCCACATCTAACACCTGGCCAGGCTCGTTACCCAGTACTAAATCTAAAGTGGCTTCACCCCTTGTTGGCCTGTCTACATACTGTGTCAGGAAGCCCTCCTGCACACACTGGACAAAAACTGACCCATCTATAGTACTCGTACTGTAGTGTTCCCAGTCAATATTTGGATCGTAGGAGTCCCCCATGACAACTACCCTGTCTCTCTCACTCCTATCGAGAATCATCTTTGCAATCCTTTCCTCTACATCTCTGGGACTATTCGGAGGCCTATAGAAAACTCCCAACATGGTGACTTCTCCTTACCTGTTTCTAACCTCAGCCCATACAACCTCAGTCCTTTCTACAACTGTAATATTGTCCCTGATCAATAATGCCACACCTCCCCCTCTTTTACCATCTTGTCTGTTCTTACTGATAATAGAACTTGCAATTTATTAAACATACAGTAATTCAGCTGTACAGCACAGAAACAGATCTTTCGGTCCAACTCATCCATGCTGACCAGATACCGTGGGCGGCACAGTGTCTCAGTGGTTAGCACTGTTACCTCACTGCGCCAGGGACCTGGGTTCGATACCTGCCTCAGGTGACTGTCTGTGTGAGTTTGCACATTCTTCCAGTGTCTGTGTGGGTTTCCTCGGGGTGGTCTCGATTCCTCCCACAATCCAAAGATGTGCAGGTCAGGTGAATTAGCCATGCTAAATTGCCCATAGTGTTAGGTGCATTGGTCAAGGGTAAATATAGGGTAGGGGAATGGGTTTGGGTGTGATCAGCATGTAACTGATTCTCTGGCTCCCCAGCTAAAACTTGACCAGCAGCTTCAAACAGATTGCTCGCTAAAACCAAACCAAGCCAGAAAATACCCTGAACTGGGAGAACTGGCCACCCCTTTCATTATACAAATGATTTTCAAAAATCCATTTATCTGAGGCAGTATCTGTTAGCCATAATCAAAGGGCAAACCTCAGTCAAATCAGAACCTCTGGCATTGACAAATGTTTTGAAAAAAAAACAAAGGACAATATAACCTTTTTAAAGGAGCAGCATCATCACAAGTGGCTATGCAAACATCGGAGGTATTAGCAAAGCTGCAGGCCACGCGTCACTAATGGATAAGATACGATTCTGGAGAAAGCGCTTCCAGGAGGCAAATCTGCCTAGTTCTGAAGACAACCAAGGTTTGAAATCCAAAACGCACAACAAGCACACACACTGAGCTTCTTACACTTGGTGTTTTCATTCCATCCATCTAATACAAACAAGGAAAATACACAGAGGAGAAAAGGGCCATTTTCTTGGCCACTGGATCACAGCTGAGCTTAGAAGCTGCAGTGTCCTCTCATACAGGGAGCCAATTGGAAGACAGCACAAAGAGGGGTTGACCTAGGCCTAAGTTGTTGGATGAACGATGTAACAGACTGCTTGCTTAGATAAGTCAACTGGATATTTGAGGGTGGCACCATACAGATAAGAACGAAATGTCACCACAGATCTCCCAGGAGTTGCTCCAAGCTACAACAATACAAGCATCTGCTGGAAACAATGGCAGACTGAAGACAGCAATACATATAGATTGCAGAATTATTATCTTAAACCAGATTTTTTGAAAAAAAATTGTCTCATCAGTCCTGCGCTTCTTAGCTTCAGATGTATTTTACCACTAAGCCCAATATTTACAGTGGGTCAACAAAAAATGTTTCCACTTTGGGGCACACAAAATTCACTTTGCATTTTAATTCTGCAAATGCAAGCAACTCGATGGAAGCACACAAATGGAATTGGTTTCAACAGCATCACACAGACTGACAGCCAGTTCACAAGACGTGCAGAGTCATACTCAACATGCAACAGAAAAACAAAAGCAGTTTCCGGATACTGTACACTATGTCCATCACTGTAAAACTCCATCCTGCTCATGAATAATACAGTCTGCAACATGCAGACAGAATTTCAAATTCGAAAACTAATACTGACATTGTGCATCTCAGTGTAAAACCCTTCATCTTTTTGGATTGCGGATTTAATCCACACACTGACTTGTCAAAAATAAATCTCACCAAATGCTGATGCATTGCATCAAACTGCTGCAGAAATAAACAGATTAGGGCTAAAAGCTCATTGCGGATGTCACAAAAATAAGTTTGAACAGGATTCTGAACTATCAGGTTATCCAACTGCAACTGGAATTAATTTTTGACATTCAGAAGGTTTCAGAAATGCACTTAAAAAGGTTCTTACCTGGGCACACTGACCATTAGGCTTTGAAAGGCCATGTCTGCCAACTTCCGGGTGCATTTACACAAAAGCTCAGGTAGAGTTTAGTACAGTTTAGAAACTGATCAATACATCTTTCATTTTATTTCTCTTGTCCTCACCTTTTGATGGTTTTTCACCTCGATGCATTTTCATTTTTGCAATCTGGATTCTATACCAACGTACCGCATGGGTTTTCAATAGCAAGATTTAAAAGTAATGTTCTTCATTATCTTTTAAAATACAAGTGCATTAATTTCCAACTTATCACTCGAATTTGGGCTGGGGCTTTGTAGTTGTGCACTCATTTTCAGCTTCCCTCCTCTGCTCAGATTTCCCATTGCCTCAGTCCATCAGCATCAACAAACCATTAATAACACTGGTCGGATTTGACAAAACTGCTTGACAACACCACATTGCTTAAACCCACCTCAAGGAGAGTACCAGTAATGCTACCCATGCAACATGACCAACTACCAATGCCAACATGGAACAAAGTTGCACTTCATTGGAAACACTGAATTGTGGACCCACCATCATGAGAAACCAGATGGATACCCAACTAAGGTTTTCTGTATTTATTCACAGGATGTGATAATGCTGGTTAGACCTACATTTATTGCCAAAAGGGTCATTAAGAGTCAACCACATTGCTGTGGGTTTGGAGTTACATGTAAGCTGCACCAGATAAGGTCGATTTCCTTGCCTAAAGGACATTAGTGAAGCAGATAGGTTTTCTGACATTTAGCCATTATTTCATGATCATCATGAGACTCTTAGATCCAGATTTTCCTTGAATACAAATCCAGCTTCTGCCACGGTGGGATGTGAACCTGGGTATCTGGTTTAACAGTCTAATGGTAATACCATTGGGTCTTCACCTCCACTTAAACTGAATAGAAGAAATGGTTCATCCAACCGTGGGGTTGGGGGTCGAAGCCAGGTCTCTCAGCACTGTGAATCAGTTTGCCTCACCTTTCTCTCTTCATTGTAACTGCAAGGTGTGATATTGGGGGTCATTTTTTAAACCCTGATAAAACTGATATTTCTGTGATAATTTACTGGTGCAGCACTCGTGTCTATTATTGATCATACTGTCCGAATCAATTAACGTGCTGCTGTGCTCCCAATGGGGAGCTTTGTGCTGGAGGTCTGGGCCAGATTCATGACTTAAAATGAAATTTCTTGGTGTTCACTGTACCAC
This sequence comes from Chiloscyllium plagiosum, assembly GCF_004010195.1. NCBI lineage: Eukaryota > Metazoa > Chordata > Chondrichthyes > Orectolobiformes > Hemiscylliidae > Chiloscyllium > Chiloscyllium plagiosum. Next base: position 5,573,635 of record NC_057751.1, read on the forward strand.
TGTGTTACAAATTCACCCTCCAACCATGGACCAACAAGCAGCTGCTTTACTCTCCCATCAACTCAATTTGTTGGGGGAAAAATAAATCTTAAATTTATGAGAGTTTGCACAATTCATATGTTATCACTATCCAAACCTGTAATCTTTCACAGTGAACTACTGCAATGTTTAAAATAACTTGGCAGCAATGATGGAGAAGATTTAAATATCTTCAAATAAAACAAGAACTTCTCTGCCAACCTTCAGCAATGGAGATGAAGACACAATACAAATCTTATTTTAAGATATATGCATCAAAACATTATTTATTGGGAAAATGATCACTTGGATACATTACAATGTAAAGTATAGATACAACGTCATAATTGGCAATCCCCCTTTTAGTCACTAGAATCTGTACAAAAATAGTCTGCTTTGATTTGTAGCTTTACTCTGGTCAGTAATGCTTCAAACATTCACTCTTCTGCACTACTTAATGTCAACAAGCATGCCAATAAGTACTGTGACTGCAGAGAATAGGGGCTGGGGCATCTCTCCTTTAGCGGGAGTTGCACAGGACTGTAGGACTCTTTTTACAACAAAACCTATCCTTGGCAGGCAGGCCATGGTGGTTTGGAGTGGGGTGGGGTTCTCGCAGGTCACCTGGCCACGCCCCTCTTCCAATTCTGGAAATACAGAACGCAGAAGAAGGGCTTTGCCAAACAGTGCCACAAGAAGGGTGATCACTTGTACATTCAACCAGGAACACGACCTCTTCAAGGAGAAAGGGAAGCCAAACAAACAAAGTGCATTCTAAAAGCTCGATCTGGAGAATACACAAGCAGCATCCATGTGGATAAGCAGAAATAAAACATGTCACTGACACATTGTCTGGATAAGGCAGAGAGAAAGTGAGTGAGAGAGAGAGAGAAATAATATAGGTAGTAGAATTTTAAAATCTCACAGCCAAGTCAAAGCCTCCTGAAGAGGGTTTCACAATTGCTGTCCTGGTTCTGCCACAATCCCAGTACTGTACAGAATTTGTTTCTTGTGCTGCTCATGATAAACCCTTTACTTTAATTAATATCCAATGATTTTATTTTAATCCAGAGCACCTCCCTTGGTAAAGGTTTTTGAAGAGTGCACATACAACATACATCACACAATGTATACTAGAATCACACAATACTGCAGCTGGAATAACTACAAGTCACAACAGCATATTCTGATTGGATACAAATACAAAAGCAAAGGGAGATAAGACTGACCTTCAAGAGATCTACTTGCGAACCCACAATGATTTGAAACTACAGTAGCAGAGGTTGCATAGGTTTGCAACACATGAACCTCCAATGAAACCTCAGGTTGGAGAAAACATTTTAGCAGGCAATTCAAATGTACATGATTTCAGTTGGAGTTAGAAAAACAACATTACTTCTGTTGTAAGCAAAACAAATGAGGAATAAAGTGCAGGTTATAAAAATGTGACTTCAGGTTACAATAATAAAGACATTGACAAGAACAAGAAAAATGCAGCTGAGTGCAGTTATTAGAAGGAACATAAATAAATCACAGCAGGAACTTGAATTAATTATTGAAACAAAATAAGTGAGTACAGATTGGTTTCAAATGGCTGGAAGCTGGGTACTGAAGAAGAATCAACGCAAACGAACAGCTACAGAATGAAGCCGTTTGAATATTGTCACATTATTAACTCATGGAACTTTTCATTTTATAATCAAGATTGATGTCAAAAGTCATTTTTACTTTCAAAGCAAGACCAAATTTATAAAGGCTTTTTCACCACTATTTATAGATTCAAGGCCCATTTCTTGCCAGCTCTCTTTGTGGCAGATTTTAGTTTTTTGCAGTGTGCCAGCAAGAAGCAGATCAGCAGAATTTGCTACTATGTGCATGACAGATTTCACACAAAATACCTTGGCTTTCCTTCCAGTGCACCCATGGCAAGGTGAGAGAGTCGAAGAAAAGCAATATGAGTTTGAGAGTATTGGCTTGCATTCCCAAGCCAATGTGGATCTTACTCGCATCAGCAAGATTTGGCAGACGGCAAATCCAGCAAGATACTACCAGATTGGCTCTCTGTTCCGCCTTGGCCGTTGCTGCCCAGTGAAATTGGAGCAAGACACTCATCTATGTTAGGGTAGCAATGAGGGTGATGAATTACTATCAACTTTGGCCTACATAACGCAGACTGAAATAGCCTCATCGCCTCATCAGCAGAACCCCTGATCTTTGGCTACTAATGGTTCTGCTCATGAAGTTTATAGTCAATATCCACCATTGGGTCACCATGTAAGGTGCACAGCAGTACTTCACATCCCTGTGTGCAGGAATTGCTCCCGAGATCTGACAAGCCAACTTCACTGGATGCATTGCAATGACAAAAGAGCATTAAAAACAGTTCCTTTCCAATATCTCTCAAAGCATGGTTCAAGTCACTTGAACTGGAGAGAATTTCAGTCACTGCACAATACTGACCCAATTACAAATGCTCAATTTTGACCAGATCATTGGGACCACATTTTGTTTTTCTCTCCAAGTCAATTTTACCTGTAAACTCAATTTTGGCAGTGAGTGAGAATAAACACAATATAATTCGTCACTGGAAGAGGAAAATGTTGCACAGAACTGGCAATGCTTCCAATTGTTTCATCACATGTTTATCAGATGCTGAAGATTCGTTCAGACTTTGCAATCCAGGAATATCTCTGTGCCATCGCTTAGTTAGGTGTATGTGGGTATGGACGGGAAAGTGAGGTTATGGGAATTCAGTACAGTACACAGAGTGGAACTATGAAAGGCGAACAACAAAAAAAGGAGATATTGGAAAGCTAAGTCAGACATGTTACTGCTTACGAAATTCATCTCGTCTTTCAAAATGACACAAATGGAATTCAAGTTGAATATACTGACATGCACATATTACTTATCCCACTTTGTCTGATAATACAATAATCTTTATTAACATGTTGACATATGCAATGTACTTGCCTTTGTCATATTTGTCAGGTGAGAACATCAGGAAGATCCTTCATCATCCCCAGACTTCCTAAACAAAGGCCATAACACTACAGGACCCAAGAGGCAGATCCAAGAGGTGATCTTGATAACGAATGGTAAAGAGAACATTCTATGAGATATACCTGGACTCAGCATGGCTCCCAAAAGGTAAGGCTAATTGCGACTACTCACCACGCTACTGTACAAGAGGATAGCATAACTATGGTAGCCATTACATTCTCAAGATTGGCTGAAAGCTTGGATAACATGCAACTTTACAAATTGTTAATTTAATACATGGCATTTGGAACTGGTCCAAATCAAACAAATTGTAATTCATCAATATGGTTCAGCTGAGAAGCAAGTTCCTTTTGGTGTCCCCAAGAATCAGTGTCAAGCTGCCTTGAGTTTATAGCTTTTAGGAATTAACTAGACAGCAGCATTGGGAATATGATGGTAAGGTTGTCAATTACACCCATCCGAACATGATTTGAAGACAGCAGAGAAGCACTGCATAATGCAAAGAGATCTAGATGAGGCAAGGAAAGTCAGTCAGACAACAGCAAATGTAATTGAAGCTCAGCTATTGTGGTGACATGTATGTTGGTGGGCCAAGTGTTGAGTATGTTCATCACTAATGAGGAACAGTGCTGAAAGTGGTCATGAGAGATAAGAGGTGGAGATTCAATTGTGCACTGACCAGGCACGTTTCATAGCCCATACAGAGAATCACGCTGAAACACGATACTGGGTTAGACAAATGAAACCATTCAGCAGAAACCAAAGTTGGCTACTGAATTAATTGTACATGCCCTTGATTAGACTGCATCTGTCATGATGTGCCTAGATTGGTCCCTTCAACTGTGGGTCATTTCAGAAAAATTACAAGGAAACAGCTCAGAATGACTCTGTGCATGAACAATGTCAGTTGCTTCCACAGACTGAAAAAAACTGGGTGTATTTACTGTCAAGTAGCAGAGTCTTTAAGCCTTCCTGATGTTTGTTTTCAGCTCTTTCATTGGTTATAGGCATTGCTTGTATTGAATATTTATTGCCCACCCCGAATCTCCCAGAAAGCAGTTAAGAGTCAACCCCACTTCAGTGATCCACATGAGGATCCTTGAAGCAAGGTAGGTACTGCAAAGCCTGGGGCACATTATTGCGCCCACCAATCCCATGTTTATTCAATCCCTTCTCTCTTTTCCTCCCCTTCCTGATATGTTACTGCTGCACGGGTTGGGGGTCTGTTTAACTTTGTTTGCTTGTCAGTTGTTTTGCGAGGCAGTGTGATGCCAACAATGTGGGCTCCATTTCTACACCGGCTGAGGTTACCATGTACGACTGTCCTTCTCAATCTCTCTTCTTGCCTGAGGTGTGATGGCCCTCAGATTAAATCACCACCAGTCGCCTCTCTCTGATGACAGGGCAGCCCTTTGGTCAGGTAAGACTCTGGTGACTTGAATTAACTTGATTGTTGCACTGCCCCTGATGGACACTGCTTGTAACCAATTTTTTAAATTGGTCGAGTGGGTGATTTGGTGATGAGTCTTCCAAAAAGAAACAAAGGAGGGACTTGCAAACATCATGTGTAGGGCAGGCTTGATGGAGAAGTTGGTATGTTTCCCTGCAAGAGTTGGAGATATGTGTCACAACAGTCGGGTCTCATCCCCACCTGACCATTCAAAGCTGACATATCCAACCATGACATTCTGGTTACATCATTTCTCCTTCTTTCAACCTGTCCTGTGCTTTGAGCATTGAGCTTGGAGTGCCATTGCCATATTTAGAACATGTCAATCAAGGTTAACTTCTCATTGTTTGAAATGAGGCTGAGTGAATAACTATTAATACTAGAATTCCATTAACGCTGCTCTCAGCTAACTATAAACGGGGTCACTTTGAGGTCACGACAGAAGAATGAAGAAGATTCCAGTTTCTTTATTCTGACCAGGAAAACAGAACTGTCTATAATTTCTCATTTTGCAGAACAATCTGAGGAATGCACTAAGTGGCAGAAAACAATGTCTCACACCAATAGGCATACAGTCGACACTTGTTACAGTCACAGGGAAAACTCAACTCAGAATGGAATTCTTCTGGTGATTAAAGTTTCTTCCATACTTCAATGAATATGCAGCTCCCATGATCACAGCACAAGTCTGAACTGCTAAAGGTGTTCACAGCTAAAGGTTCACACTGATCAGGAGGTCGACACCAACAAGTTTGACATTTTGACTCCCCGTGTACCATTCCACACCCTCTACAGCGGGGACCAATAATGAATCATACACGCCAGAATATAGCCCAATAATTACATTAACCCAGGAAAACATCACTCCACGCACATTGCTTCCCTGATACTGAGGCATGCTTTGAACAGCCTCCAACCCAAGTTTCTTTGCCCAGTCAGCTTTAATGACGAGCAGAAGCATTAGACGAGCTGAAAAATGCCACTGAAAATAGCCAATGATCTCTTCATTCCTCTTGTAGTTCCTAGATATTAAACACTCTCAGCTGAAGAACTACAGGAAGAAAATGGGACTGTTCAGATTCACACAGGAAGTTCGTACACAATGTTCACTACTAACATAACTAATTACTTAAACTCAGCTGCATTGCTACACATCTCACTGAACTTCTGGCCACTGCCAATCTCTTGGTTTAAAACCATTTCCTTTCCTGAACACAAAGTTGTTGACAGAGAGGAGAAAGACAGTTAAAACAAATACACCAATTCTTCCCTTCACCCGTAAAATGAAAAAAAAGGATTTAAATGTCAAAGCCAGGTGAACATTGAGTTTTCCTCTGAAGAATCAACTTCCATCTCATGACTTAACCATTACTAGTGAAACTAAGTATGAATCAATCATCAAATCTAATGCACTCCTTGGGCATCAGCCTGATTCTGCTCCTCCAATGTAATTCCCCTTCACGGAGTTACTTCACATAACACTCAATTGTTAATCAAGGCCCAACGGGAGATCGAAAGTTGAAAAATAGGCTCCTCATGCACACTGCATCAATCCATTTCCTCAGGTCCGACTTAGCAATCATTTCCAATAAATTAACATTAGCTTCACAGGCATCAGTCACTCATTGGCTGAAGATCAAACAAGACCTGCACCTTTTTGAAAGATGCAAGTGCAAAATTAGATTGCAAACTGTTTCTGCTGATGTGATTACATCAAGGACAATGTTTACAGTGCCCAAGTCTACTTTCACAACATGGCCTTCTGAAATTCTGTCTTGCATTCAGGGAATACTTTCTGTCAATCCATCAATTTCTAATGTGTAACAATGACTTCGAGTAAACAAATACTGCAAATTGCCTTGATTATGATAGATCTTTTGTGGATTTAAGACTGATCTGCTCGATTGGATGTATCACTGGATGGAGCACAATGCAGCCAACTCGAGACCATCCCCTTTAATTCAAACTCTCTCTGCTACTCGATGGAAATATCACTATTATTTGTACCAGTCCCTCAGATTCAACTCCAGTGGAACTCCAATGAGCCCACGTGCCCTTGTCCTGGTCTACAGCTGGATGAGGGAGCAGGAGCAATCACATACAGTTTTCCGGCAAAAACAGGCGAACAATACACATGAAAGAAAGAATGCAACATGGCTGGACATTTTCTTTTTGATCAATTCCTAATTGCCAAAAAATGTACATTTTTTGTCTCCAGAGAGCCAATTAAATCTTTTGATGCAAACCCAATGTATGGCTTTGGTTAACTTGTTCGAATTTTAATAAGATGACTGGGAAAATCCATTCTGCCCAAGATCTATTTATTGCCTGCTAATTTCCATTTTGTTGTGGTGTCACATGAATCCTGCAAGTTTCAGAAATTAGAGTCAGGTGACAGTTCAGTGCTGGAAGCAATGCGGAAGACTCCAAGTTCCTGAGCAGGAATTAGTGCAATTTGGATCCAAAACAGAGTAGCTGTGCAAAGTGGGAATCTGGTGTCTCTGTGTCTCTCCACCAGAAGGAACTCTTATGGAATCATTGGGACATTCAAACATATTAGTTCACCAAAGATCCACCAAAAAGATTTGAATCTTCGAACAGTACAGAACTGAAGGAGACCATTCAGCCCATTGACGCTGTGCCAGCTCTTACCAAAAACAATCGAGTTAGCCCCAATCGCCTTTGCTTGACTTGTATGATTCATTGTTTTGCTCCTTCAAGGCCATGAATGAATGCGTTGCCTCTTGCCTCCCTGACATTACCATGCTTTTTGAACAATGAAGCAAAGATGTACATCAGTGTCAAACAGTTAGCTTTCCTTCCCTGCCTTGGAAAACAATACCCAGTGTACTTAAAGTAGGAAATCCTATTCAGAGTAAACCACCTCCTGCTACCCCAGAAAAATTTTGCAGAGGGACAAAACTCTTCATAAAGAAGCACTGTAAGTGAGTAAATTACATGATAATAAGACTCGTAGTTTGCATCTCAATCCTTGGGTAGCATTTTCAACTTTGTCAAAACATTATGATTAGGACACTCGTCACTTTTAGATAATAATGCAGCCAAACTTGCAATCACTGACAGGGTGTCTTCACAATGTGATTGAAGCTGTGCTTAATTTCTGACAATGCTTCACCTCAAGCCACTCAATTTACAGCAAACTCAACTTCCCTTTTTACAAGTCACAGGATCCCATTGCCTTGAAATCAATCCTACATCAATAAACGTCAGAAATCTAATTTTCAATTCACAAAAGCCAAACTGCAGATCCATATCACAGTGCATTGTTACTGGTGTGAGGACTATCTGATTCAAAGCAGTTATGTGCTATCAGAAACAAATGAACACGAAGGGTGTGCAGGAAGGCAACAAAACAGCATTCAGAATATTTCACACTGAAACATCAGTTCATCCTCTTTCTTTAAGATTCCAGTTTGCCTGTCAAGAAATGAACTCAGCAGAGAAGTTGTTTGGATCCAAGTGTCACAGCATTACATGGAACTGCAGATCTTAACCTCCACAACTACATTGTAAAATCTGATTTTGGCAGCTCTGAACCATAATAAAAAGTGCATCAGGAATAGTTTCCAATTTCCTCAAAGTGAGACAGTGCTTTAAAATGCTGACTGCAATACTTTCCAAGTGTGCAAGGATGCGCATACCTACTTACTTCAGGGTTTGCTATTGCAACCAAACAGTACAGACTTTGTTTATGAGGACAAGAGAAACACAGAGAGACTCAAAAGAAAGAGAGGGATAGACTTTGAATGACTTATTTAACAGTGCTTAATAATTTCACTAAAAGAAAGAGCTTGATTTAACAGTGATCTGTAAACTGAAACAAGTCATTGCACAATTGGCCTTTACTGTAACACTGATGAGTTTTCAACATATATTGCTCAAATCTTCTTGTCCAGTGTAGATATAATTCAAGTAACACATCTCAGTTCAAAAATCTTACTTATCTAACTTGAATGACTTTTAAAGACAGCCTTGGAAAGGAAAGAGACAGTGAAAAGATTGAATGACCTTTCCCTGTTCTGTCCATTCCTGGTTTCTTTTTTTAGCTGAAGTAAGTGATTTAATGGAATGTTAGAGGACAAAACGTTTTCTTATCAACTTTCGGACCTTATGTAGCTCCAGTCCTGTATATTGTTTTTGTTTATTCACTGGTGCCAAGCTATCAAGACAATCAATCATCAGACAGATTACCAGGGTTTTCCATCCTCACACAGAAAATAAATCATGCCCTAAATCCAACATAACCTTTGGGACAAGTCTCAAGTCATGCTAATTTCAATTTTTTTTCTGATGTCAAAAGGTTCCATTTCCTCATGAATGTTAGTCAGGGGCAATGTAACTTCTCTTTAAAATGCAAACCTACAAGTCTTCAGTGTCAAATGCTCCAAAACTCAACAAAGTTGTCAACGTTTGTCACATCATTTCTAGAAACAATCAGACTTTGCTCATGTGCATAAACTATCACATAAACTGTTGATATTGGCAGTTCCACAGTAATCTGGAGCTTTGCGATGTGACAATCTAACCTCAAATTAGTGCAACAGTTTTCTTTCATCCTCATTGCAGTTCTGCCAAAAATGTCAAGAACGAATCTATTTTAATCATGGAAAAATGTCAGAAAGGACATGCTGGTTAAATAGGACACAACAGTAAATAAGACAAGAAAATGGAAATGTAGCTCAGTTCCTCAGTTAGTAAAGCCCTCGTCACAGGTTGCACGGAAAATCCAATGGGAGATGGAAATGTTGATGCAGAGGACTGCTGAACTTAACGTTGTGCCATCCTACAGGTCTATCAGTTGATCCACAAGCAGTAAAGACCTAGCTAAGTTGGGAAGACTGGATTCAGAGCTCCCACTGTTGTTTCTAGAGTGGCCACCTGGAAGGGCAAGACAAATTGATTTACATCAGGGTGCAAAGAATTAACATCATGAGATAAACAAAATGCCAGAAAATACACAATGGGGGGAAAAGGTGAAGCAAATTTCTAACAAGCTTATTTCATGTGATGCTGCATGAGTGGTGTTAAAACCAAGTGTAGTCTGAAGTTGGATTCAATGTGTGAAGGTTAAATGAAGCAAGCTTAGCAGACATAATTTCACAACATGGAGTGAATTGTAAGTTCTGTCCTTATTGTTGCATTGCTGTTTGAAGTAACCACCATTCACATCAACAATGCAATCTCTTCTCTGTGAGCTGGTCGCAATGCAAATGCACCCATGCCCTTCACCTCCTCCAAGACTTTCACTTCTCCAGCCCCCAATGCTTCATCTTCACCATGGACATCCAGTCCCTGTACACATCAATCCGCCATGATGAAGGACTCCAAGCCCTCCGTCTCTTCCTCTCATGCTGTCCCAACCAGTCCCCTTTCACTGACACCCTCCTCCACCTAGCTAAACTGGTCCTCACCCTCAACAACGTCTCCTTCCAATCCTCCCACTTCCTCCAGACCAAAATGGTAGCCATGGGCACCAGTTATGCCTGTCTCTTTATTGGATACGTGGAACAGTCCATTTTCCGCAGTTACATCAGCACCACCCCCCACCTGCTCCTCCGCTACATCGATGACTGTATCAGCATTGCCTCATGCTCCCATGAGGAGATTGAACAGTTCCACCCTTTACCAACACCTTCCACCTTGACCTCAAATTCACCTGAACCATCTCAGACACCTCCCTCCCCTTCCTGGACCTCTCCACCTCCATCTCCGGCAACCGACTAACCACAGACATCGACTACAAGCCCACCGACTCTCACAGCAACCTGGATTACACCTCGTCCCACCCTAGCTCCTGTAAAAACACAATCCCTTATTCCCAATTCCTCCGTCGCATCTGTTCCCAGGATGACCAATTCCACCTCAGAAAGTCCCAGATGGCCTCCTTCTTCCATGGTCACAACTTCCCTTCCCATGTGGTTGACGATGCCGTCCAGCGCATCTTCTCCACTTCACACACCACCGCCCTTGAACCCCACCCCTCCCAATGCAACAAGGACAGAACCCTCCCTGGTCCTCACCTTCCATCCCACCAACCTGCGCATACATTACGTCATCCTCTGCCACTTCCGCCCCCTCCAAATGGACCCCATCACCAAGATATATTTCCCTCCCCATCCCATCAGCGTTCTGGAAAGACCATTCCCTCCATGACTCCCTCGTCAGGTCCACACCCCCCAGCAGACCACACCCCACTCCTGGCACCTTTCCCTGTCACCGCAGGAAGTACAAAACCTGCGCCCACGCCATTCCCCTCACCTCCGTCCAAAGTCCCATGGGATCGTTTCACATCCATCAGAGATTTACCTGTGCCTCTACCAATGTCATCTACTGCATCTGTTGCACTCGGTGTTGTCTCCTCTACATCAGGGAGACAGAACGCCTTCTTGCGGATCGTTTCAGAGAACATCTCTGGGACACTCGCACCCACCAACCCCACCGCCCTGTGGGTGAACACTCCAACTCCCATTCCCATTCCGCCCAAGACATGCAGGCCCTGGGTCTCCTCCACTGCCAAACCCTAACCACCCGACGCGCGGTGGAGGAACAACTCATATTTCGCCTTGGGACCCTCCAACCACAAGGGATAAATGTGGATTTCAACAGCTTCCTCATTTCCCCTCCCCCCCAATTATCCCAGTCCTAAGCCTCCAACTCAGCACCACCCTCCGGATCTGTCCATCACTCTCCTCTTTGACTACCACCTTCTCCCTCACCTTCATCCACCTATTGCTTTCTCAGCTTCCCTTCCCCCCAAACCCCACCCCCTCCCATTTATCTCTCAGCCCCGACCCATAAGCCTCATTCTTGAAGGGCATATGCCCGAAATGCCAATTCTTCTGCTCCTCAGATGCTGCCTGACCTACTGTGCTTTTCCAGCAATACACTCTTGACCACAATGTAAATGCATCCTATTTTCAGCAATGACAAGTTTACAGAGGTCATCCCAATTATAAATAAAGGCAAAGGGATTTGCAACAAAAGAAATAAATGACAGCAATTCCAGAGGCATAAGACCACGAAGTATACAAATGCTGGTGTCATTCAATCCAAACTCTATTCTTCAATTCATAATATTGACCAAACATTGAAATATACGTAACATTACAGGCAGTATCATTTTTAAATCTTGGAAGATTCTGAAGAGACAGGAAAAGGTTTATTAAAAAAAAAGACAAATTACCCAAGTGCTGATCATTTAACATCCAAATTATTTCCAAATAATTTTTCTGAATAAACTGAAGCTTGATTCACAAAAGTGAACTTCCATTGACAGTGAAACTGTTTTTAGCAGAGAATGGGTGAGAAATGCAAGGTCGATGTGAAATTGAGCTCAACCGCAGCATTGATCGCAAAAATACGGAAAAGTGAATTCCCCTTAAAGTGACATGGTCAAACAGTTCAACTGATTGTTATTGTCCATGAACCATATAGTTCAGTGTGATCACAGCTTTCATACCTGCTTTTGGATGCCACGTTTGATTTTAGTTGCTGTGATTAACTTCGCAAACTTAAGCAGCGTTCCAGCTATTCATCAAACTTGGCTGGAAAATTTGTCTGCCGGCAAAAAAGGGACTTCATATCGTGATGACAACTCAGGAAGAAAGGGCAGATTTGCATTTATGCAGCACCTTTTCTGATTCCAGCACATCCCGAAACATATTACAGCCTGTGTAAAGTGTGGTCGCCTTGGCATCCTACTTTTCAAGGAGCCAATTCCCATGAAATGAAAAATGGAATAAAGGACCAAATCCAATGAGTGCAAAAATGTTTGAGCAACAATGCTGGAGGGGACACTGGGCGATCTACTGTGTGCCTTTTCAAATGGTGTTGCGGAATCTATCTTCGTTTTAGTTTCATGGGTTACCAACAGCTTGCAGAGTGCAGCACACATTCAAGACTGCACGAGAGTGTCAGCCTGGCTTACTGACCACGTATCAGCACTATAACCACCGAATCAAGGGTGACACCTTATAAGATGGCCACAGACCTGGAAACTAGTTCTTGAAACAGAATTTGATAAATTACTGAAATAAAGCCAAGAAGCAACATGCCATCCTTTCAGCACTCAACATCCCTGGCACCAATTCTTTTCGAATAACATTTTTCTGATAGTATGAAGCGACTGAACTCTCGATTATTTCTCCATTTTCTGTGCAAGAGTTAAAGTGCGACGTGTTCACCTATTCAAGGCTTAATCATTCATCAAAGTACGTCGGCAGATCCCAGCTTTCCCAAGAAATAAAGCAACATTTCAGGAATAAAAGTAAACTACATATTGAATAAAAAACACAGGGCCATTTGAGGAACATTCTTTTACACTGGTTCAATCTTGACAGCCTTTTGAGACAATCCACATAAAATTCTTATGTAATATCCCTTGTAAATAGAGGTACAGTAGCACAATGTGTGATGTCCCACTCTCTGGGTTGGAAGGCCTGGGTTCAAGCCCCACTCTAGGACCCAACAGCCAAGGAAGATATGTTTGTAACAGCCTAATTGGTTGACTGCCAGGGTGTAAATTCTTCCAAGATATGCCAATTGCAGGCAGTGAGATCATAAGAAATTCCTCGTAAGCCAGGTCATGGAAAGGGCACTACCACAGCCTCACGCACTGTGCCACAGCATTTTTCGTGACAGGGGTTGTGATGAGAATTTCATGTGGATTGTCCCAAAAGGTTGCCGAGATTGAATCAATCCAAAAGAATGTTCCTCACACAGCCCTAGCCGTTTTATTAAATATTTAGTTGACTTTTCTTCCTGAAATGTTGCTTCATTTCTCAGGAAAGCAGCAATGTACACATCTGTTGCCAGAGCAACTTGGACTTGGTTGGCCACAAACAGCAGAGGGTCGGATCCCCATTCCAGATGGGATGGATTCTCGATCTGCCTCCCCTTGCTGTCCCTATGGCGGAGGGTGTGGCTGCTGTGGGCTGGACCGGTTTTCAGATGCATGCATCTGCGGCAACCTTAGGTACTTAGTTGGAAAAACACAAGACACATGCAGACTGCGTGATCTACAATATGCTGGGGGAATTTATCAACGCGAATTATCTTCTGCATAAAAGTGCTCCTTTGGTGAATTTATTTTATAGTATTGTGCCTGAGAAGAGAAACCCAGAAACCAGGTAAACTATGAAGGCAGTCTTGCATGACATCAGAAGACTGCAACATACCACAATGCTTCAATTCCACATTTCCAAAATAGCCAAGAGGCAAATGAACAGGTAGCTCTGTTTATCAAGTCAGTTTAGTGTAAAAGCACAGTTTATTGAGTGAACCAAAAAGCATCGAGTTCCTGTTGCATTAACTAAGCCCAAAAACTGTGGCTGCTTTACTTCTAACTTCAATTGTTAATTCTCCAGCATGTGCAAGAGCATGGGCACAGTCTATCTGTGATGAATCAAAGGTTGTTTGTTAAAGGTTTATTGGATGAAAAAAAAGATTTCTCATGCTTGAAGCCATATTCAAACAACCGACCTCAAAAAAGGAAGGGAGCATTTTTTTCCTTCAACCACCTTGGACATGAAATGGGGCAACTCTTGAGGTTTTATGATGGAGAAATTGTTAGGAATTCTGTTTGCAGACAAATGATTTTTTTCTACATCTTTAAGAATGCCTCAGTCATTCCATCTAAGCTTTCTCTTTAAGACTTCCAAGGCCACCTGACATTATTCACATTTCCGTTTGTTTTCTTTTAGACACATCTTTCCTTCTGGTAACCCCCGACTATTTTCTGTGCAATATGAGACTGTTAAGGCATGACAATAAAGTCACATTGCAGACGTTTAAGGTGAGCCGTGGAGAAGTGTTAGAGATGGTGCTGACATGGATTTTTATCTAGTATTTCACTTTGTCCACTCAGTGTAAGCTGACAGATAACAGTGAGTTGCCTCATTGCCAAATCCCAGATTTGTGATGGTGACCTTCATGCAAAATTGCTGATTGTCTCTAATGGAGAGAGATGCCAGTAGTCCTTTTTCAGCTATGGCTCATTAACAAGTGTTCAAAGAATTGGTTAGTCCTTAAGAGTAAGTAGAGAATTGGGGTGGCACAGTGGCTCACATTGCTGCCTCACAGCACCAAGGACCCAATTGTCCACTGTCTTCAGGAATGTGTAGGTTGGGTGCATTAGTCAGAGGTTAAATGTTGGGGAATTGGTCTGGGTAGGTTACTCTTCGGAGGGTCAGTGTGGACTTGTTGGAACGAAGGGCCTGTTTCCACACTGTAAGGATTCTATGAGCATTCTTTGTCTAGGCTTGGTCAGATTAACTGGAGAGAACATTCACATCTTCAAACAAGTCCCATTGTCAAGACTCCATTATTTCACTATATATGTCAGAAAGCAACTCACTGTTATTCTTCAGCTTACTCTGCTGAACAAAAAGAATTTCCAGAAAAAGTACTGAAGACAAAGGAAAGTTTTTGTATTATGGCACTTTGAAGCGAATCATCATCATTCCAAGAGAGCTACCAGAACAACTTTCTTGCAACATGGCCAACAAAAGCTGTTTTACTCTGGTCTTTCAGCCAAGAGATTTGGTGGACATGGATTCAATATCACTGAACACTCCACCCAATCAACTTTAGATACAATGACTAACTCATGGGTCAACCCAAGGGCCTTCTTGGAAACAGAATTAGAAGTTGGTGCACAACAATTTGGTAATCCAAATGCTCATTTTCACTTCTTTTCATGGGGCACAAGTGTCACTGTCAAGGCCTACAATTGTTACCTTTACTAAGCTATCCTTGAGAAGGTGGTGATGAGCCACTGCAGTCATTGGTTGCAGCGTAGGTACAGTCACAGTGCTGTGAGGAATGGGTCTTGAGGACTTTATCCCTTCAACAATGAAGGAATAGTAATATATTGTGGGCGGCACGGTGGCACAGTGGTTAGCACTGCTGCCTCACAGCGCCAGAGACCCGGGTTCAATTCCCAACTCAGGCGACTGACTGTGTGGAGTTTGCACGTTCTCCCCGTGTCTGCGTGGGTTTCCTCCGGGTGCTCCGGTTTCCTCCCACAGTCCAAAGATGTGCAGGGTCAGGTGAATTGGCCACGCTAAATTGCCCATAGTGTTAGGTTAAAGGGGTAAATGTAGGGGTAGGGGTATGGGTGGGTTGCGCTTCGGCGGGTCAGTGTGGACTTGTTGGGCCGAAGGGCCTGTTTCCACCCTGTAAGTAATCTAATCTAATTTCCAAAACAAGATACTGTGCAGCTTGGAGAGGGGGCGTTGCAGATTGTCGTGTTCCCGTGTATCTGCTGCCCTTGTCCTTCCTCGTGGTATAGGTTACAGGTTTGGAAGATCCTGTCAAAGGAGCCTTCCTGAGTTGCCACAGTGCATCCAATATGTGGTACATATTGCTGCTACTGTGCAGGGTGGTGGGGGGAAGCAATGCTTCATATAGTGAATGTGGTGCCAGGCTGCTTGGTCCTGCACTCACCTGTCACACTCCAACTTGTGCTTTGGAGATGGTGACAAGCTCTGGGGAGTTGGAGGATGGTTACTAGCTGCAGAACCGCTGTAATCCATCTGCTATAACAGGCAGTGCTGTCAGGAAATGAGTTATGCACCATTGAATTCCCAGCCTCTAAACTGCTTTTGCACCCACGGTTCTGAAGTGACTAGCCCAATGAAGGTTATTGGTAACTCCTAGCCATATTGGCAGAGGACGTTGCAATGATGGTAATGCCTTTGAATATCCAAGGGAGATGGTTAGACACTCCTCATTGGGGATACCTATTCCCAGGCATTAGACCAGCATTTTGACTCCAACAAGATATTCTTCATGCAGGAACTGCACAGAAGCATAAAGAAGCCAGACGTTATTTGGCAATTGCACAAAGGACTTCAAGATCAAGACCTTTGTCCACCACTGCCACATTCAGGATTCTCAGACAAGACTGAGAACAAGACTGCAAAGAAGTTCCAGAAATCATGTCAACATCCAAGCTCGAAAAAATAAGATCTTCTCAACATAATTCGTCATGCTCATAACTACTCTGTCTTTCAGATGAGACAAAACTATTCACAGAACCCATTGCAGAGAATGACTGCTGAAGAGTGGGAACATTTAGAAGCAAAGTCCCATCAAACCACATGCAATGTTTAAAGGCCAGCCTTGGCAGCTCATCAATATTATTTTCAGCCACCCAGTGAAGTGAGTTTCAGTACATTAACACAAATACTTTTTTCCAGTAACTTGAATGAAGCATTCAATTCAAACCTTCCAAGTTACTACTGGAAATAGGATGAACTGGAAACGAAAATTACAGTAAAATTGGAGCACTGACATAACTTGGACATTATTCAGGACATCTACAGGAATTAACAATCAGGATTGAATGACACCTGCATTTTGTTTCCTCTGGCCTGTGATGGTCTAACGAAAAGCATAAAGAATGGAAATAAAGCAGGATGTTTCTACTTTGAACACTGAACATGGTTTCGATCAAAGCTTACCTTGTGAATTTTTTGATAACACAGGAATAGGGTCAAATTCATCTTCTTCCACTTTGTCATTTTTAACAGACAGATCAAAGTCTGAGATGAGGTTAGTATCCTCTGCAGCATGTAAAAGGGAGGAGGTATGGTTGTTACGAGGCAAGATTAATCAGGAAGTTAAAGACATTAAACAGGAAGGAAAGGGTTTAAGTGTGACAAAACTGGTGGCTCACGGCTTGAAATCCATACTTCAAATTCTGGCAAACTTCATGCAAGCATGCTGTAGACAATATAAACATGATATAATGGAGTCCACCTCGCTCTGCAATCTGCATCAGATACAGCTCTCACTTCTGCACTGCAAGCCTCCTTGTGTTTTCCAAAATTAGAATGATACAATGTTCTGAAGGACTGTTTCTCTGACCTGTCACCCACAGTAATCTAGATTAGATTCCCTACAGTGTGGAAACAGGCCCTTCGGCCCAACCAGTCCACACCAACCCTCCAAAGAGTAACCCACCCAGACACATTTCCCTCTCACTAATGCACCTAACATTATGGGCAATTTAGGCTGGCTAATCCACCTGACCTGCACATCTTTGGACTGTGGGAGGAAACCGGAGCACCCAGAGGAAACCCAAGCAGACACTGGGAGAATGAGAAAACTCCACAAAGACAGTCGCTTAAGGCTGGAATCAAACCTGGGTCACTGGCGCAGTGAGGCAGCAGTGCTAACCACTGAGCCACTGTGCCACCCTATTTTTGACATTTGACACTTTTTATTTTCTCTCTTGCCTTCATCAATCAAAATCTGCGGCAAATGAAAAAAAACTCTCTATCACACGCCAACCCCTTCACCATCCGTCTGCCAAACCACGTCCCTCACCAACAGTTTCTCCCCACCCCCCCAAACATTCCTTGAGAAAAGGCCAGCCCTTCAAGATGCAGAACATACAATGTGGGTCAACTGCACACATAAGCCTCCGTTCTCTGCAATTGGCTCAGTCTGTCAATGCCTAACTCCATGAATGCTTCAGATGTTCAAATGCACTTTGCAATGCAATATTTGCACATGATGTTTCCTTACACATCACTGTGACTAATGGTGCTCAAGTAAAACAATTCAAATCATAAAGTCATTATAGCTTCAGGGATTAAACTGGCAAATCATCTTTAAATATTCAAGAAAGCTGCCATTTCCCATGTCAAGTATCTGGGTCAGACTGTGGCAGCAAAACTCTGCTTTTTTAAATGGTGCATTCGCATTTGGCAAAGTCGAGAATCCTCTGCTTTCAACTGTAAAACCAAACATCAATGTATATTCTGGATTTATAAGTTTCCAACCTCTCTTTGTATTGTCCTTCATGTCCCAGCATGAAGGGAGCTTGGATCCATGTGCACCCAATGGCTTATGGGTGCTGTCTCACAACACAAACTGGCATTCCACATGGAATTTGCAAGCAGCAGAATCCAAGTAAAATGCATCTGGAAATGTGTAACGTGGCTGCCTGGCTTCCACACTCTCTCTCACTCACACAGAGTCAAAATATTGCAGACACTGCGAACATGAAAGAAAAACAAAACACTTAGCAGTCAGGTAACATTTTTAGAGAGTGAGAGAAAAAAAGACAGCTAACATTTCAGACCAGTGATCCCTCATCTGAACTGAAATCTTATTGAACTGAAATGTTTTCTCTGTTTCTCTCAACACCAGCGTTGCCAGACTTGTTCAGTTACTCCTGCATTCTCTGTCTCACTCACTGTAAGGAACTGTGAAGCTTACAATATCAATAATTACACCTCATCTCTGCAGCAAAAAGCCATACATGAAGTTCTTCAACTGTGGGCGAGACAAGATAGGGCAAAGGGACAACACAGCTGCTAAACCTCATAAATGCACAAGCATTTCACAACCACTGCACTGGATCAGACTCGACCCCCATTTGCACAAATATAAGATCGTGCCTCAAATTCAGGGACAGAATACAGCACTCATCATCTTTTCAATTGGTGAAAGGACAAAAGATCACACAGAGGTCAAAGGGACACACTCTTAAATGGGAGGTGAGTAAACTGGCATTTATGTGAATAAACTGCTGTCGTTTCTGGGTGAATTGGCAAATACTGTTCCCAGTCAGAGTCTTGCACAGCCATTAAAGCTATTTCCAGATTAGTTTAAGGGGAATGGAACTAAAACAGAGACACCTGGTAAATTGCTGATTCATACAATGTTACAGCGCATGGAGAAGTCATTTGGCCAACTACGTCCCAACTACATCAAAGAGCTTTCAAGTCAATCCGATTAGCTGTTTCTCCCCTACCAATCCTAGCTCTCCAATCTTGATACACTATAATCATTGACTCAAATTCCTTCAAATGGTACTGACAAATCTGTCAGCATTATATTTTCTGACATCTCATTTTTGACCCCAACAATGAAATGCATGATAATTCTCAGCACCCTTCTGGTTCCTTTCTCCTCTATCTGCTTTCTGTGCACTCCGGATGCCAACATTCCCACCAGTCAAAGCACTTTTCCTTGATCTACTCGATCAAAATCCTTCAAAATTTCAGATAAATTCACAAAATCTTCCCGAATCATTTCTGGCATCTCTTATTTCTTCAGACAGATGAATTCCCTGCTGCCCATTACTGCAACAAAGGCAGATTTTCTCTTGGAGCCATAGCAGACCCAATTGGAATGGGTGTGTGCAATCAGGAAATGAACAGCTGGAGACATGACATGATATCACCTTCCTTGACATTGCTGGGTGACTGCTGCAGTACAAACCAAGGTCAGTCAATTATTCATGATAAAACCATGTCCATGACTGAAAAGCCAAGCAGAGGGTGAAAACACATTGCCTTGAACAGACCACCACTTTTGCAACTTGCAAAGTTTAGAGCTCCCTCTCTAGAAAGGTCCAATGAAGCAAAGGAAAAACTTGGCCAGAATAATAAAGCAAAGAATTTTTCATCTAAATTTGTATTTAATAAGCCTTCAGGGCAGGTGAAGAAAACACTGCTTGATGCCATCTGCATATGAAGAAGACAACTCATGGTTCAAAGAAAATGAGAATACTCTTCATTGGTTGTCTCCCCCTCCGACTCCAGACTCAAATACAGTTAGCAACTCCAAGTTCCTTCAAATTAGCATATTTTAACCTTGCTTGAAAGTGCCCAAGACTTGAATTAAGTTTTAGTGTTTGGAAGGGAGTATGGGAAGAAGAAAGAAAGAGTCATTGCCTCTGTCATCACCTGTCAATTGTTCCTGCTATTCAGCTAACACTATTGAAACTGAAACTGGATCAGTGAAAGAAAATGCAATGCAGAGATTCTTAGAAGTCATGAGCACATGGATCTGTATTGAAGTTCACAAACAATGACAATCTCTATTTGGAGATAACTGCTCCTAAGAATGAAATCATTTCACTTGAAGTAAAGAGACAGAACTTATAAAAAAAAATGGAAAGGCTCACTAACAAGTTACAAAAGCACAGTACTGAATACAAGCCAAACAATAATAAATAGGATTTGCAATGGTATGTTGTAAAAGCCAGATAAAGTCATCAAGATGTACAGAATGTTCATAGCAACACAGTCCTGGTTTTGATTAAAAGCCTGGTAAGAAAATAGACTCAGATCCTTCTCTGCCATACCACTCGGTAAACATTAGATCCCATTTTGTCGGGTATTTCTGTTGTGCAAAACTAAGCAGTTTGCTCAAAAATCTGAAAATAAATTCCACCCACAGCTTCGAGCTACAGCATGTGACTTTCTTAAAAAAGATCTGGAAGAGATTAAAACCACAGGAGGAAATAAAACGTGCCAAGACCGAAAAGCCAAAGCTCTGAAGAAATAAAACGCAGGACTAGGTGTCCTTACCTGGCTTAACCTGATGAGATGAAATTACAGGAGTAAATTCATCAATAATTTCAGTCGCTGGGTTAGAGAGGAGAGAATAGTCAAGAATGGAGTCCTCTCCGGTGAGAGAGTCTTTTCAAAGTTCAGCAGTAGCAGATGCAAGTCAGAGAAGCAGAAAGAGAAAGAACAAAAAATAAAGCAAATGGTTAATTAAATGGTTAGTTACTCCACAAATGAAAGTGTTTGTGTGCACGCGCGTGTGCTGGGGGGGGCGAAGGTGGGGGTTGGTAGGGTTGCACTATATAATTACAGTTGTGCTTCTTCCCCATATCCTAACTTCAGTGGAAAGAAAAACACTGAAAAATAACCAACAGCAAACTCAAGAATCCCCTGGCTTGCATCAATAATTCCCTTCACCAAAACACATTGCAGTTTGTCACCTGTTTGTACTTGGAAATTTCAGAATATTGAGAGAGACGAAGTGGTCACATTTGGATCACAAAAGAAATGCGACCTGCAGGAGCCCAATTGAGTCTTTCCCCAAGACTGACAAACTGGGTTTGAGTTAATCCTTTTCTGAACCACATTTTTCTTATGTCTCAATACAGAGATAGCTATCCTGAACTGTTTGTGTTGCAAACATAACAACTCATGCTGTATGTACCATTCAGATCAAGAAT
Organism: Chiloscyllium plagiosum; assembly: GCF_004010195.1. Classification (NCBI taxonomy): domain Eukaryota; kingdom Metazoa; phylum Chordata; class Chondrichthyes; order Orectolobiformes; family Hemiscylliidae; genus Chiloscyllium; species Chiloscyllium plagiosum. The sequence continues at coordinate 5,595,117 of NC_057751.1, forward strand.
CCAAGATATTTTTAATTTGGAATTTCAACATCACAGCAAAAGTGACATTGCTCCAATTTAACGCCAGTGCAATGCCTGGGTGGGTCGGTCATAGAAGCTCACAGTCAACTGGAAATAAAAACTTAGTGCTGCTGATTCCCAAATTCACACAGCGTGGATGTCCAAACTTGTTGCCTCCAGATTCAAACCACACACGTGCACAATGCGTATAAGTTAAGCTAGCTAACCTCACTTCATCCTGTGCGTCTGGAACCAACACCACAGCTCTTGACTTTGGATGGGTAGACACAGTATAAACGCAGTCTTAAATGCATGCTCATGTCTGACATTGACTGGGCAGCCAATTTAACTCTTGTGATGTTACTCAGCAGTGGAGCAATGCAAAAACAGTGACGCAAAATTGTACAGCTGACAAAGTGAAGCTCGTAAAAAAATATCAAGATCAATTTTTCCTATTTTATTTTCTGAACAAACAAAATGAAAGATGATCTTACCACTCAAAAATGATGATACTTCTAATCAATTTAGAGTTTAATACTTGCACACTTAGTTATGAAGCCCTCCCTGGAAAAAGATGCATTCCCTCCCTGGACAAAGATCCCCATATGCATTCTTGGCTGCTCCAGGACCAACCTTCTCCACCTTCCCAACACACTTCCAACAGCTATATCTCTTGGGAGTTAGCAAGAGGTACAGCCAAGAGGGAGGTCATAGGTCCATTGAATCTGTGCCAGCTCTTTCCAACAGCATACCTATTAACCCTGGCTCCCCCATCGCTTGCCTCATATTCCTCAAATGTATTCTTCTTTAAGCATTTATCTGATGGCCTTTGAAGACTAACCACTAAATCTGCATGCACTACCTTTTCAGAAATGTGCACTCCAAAATTCAAACCATTTGTCACTTAATAACCCTCACAGGCCTGCCCTGTGAAACTTCCCTACTCAAATCACAGCACCATGCCAACACCTTCTCCACTTGTAAATGACTCCTGAATCCTTCTCCCGAATCATGCATCATTTGCCCCTTTTCCCTGACCGTAGCACTAATGCAGTTTCAGTGTGTGCACCCTGAAGCTAGACTTAGAAATGACAGAGTTGCATTCAGCTATCTTCCCCTTACTTTGACCAACACAAATCTATGAACTAAAAGCTCGTTAAGGTGCTATTTTCTATTGTCAGGAAACTAAATTGCACATAAGACTGAGAAAGGAGTGAGAGAGAAGACAGATTAAAAGGTAGAAAGGTGAGTATAAATTTGGAGAGGAAAGTGCAAAGGATGTTTCTGCAAGACTGGTCTGTGCCAGGGCCTAGTTTTCAAATTGCTGACTTGCCAACTGGAAAACAATAGATAAAACATTCATCATTGCAAGCTGTGGTGACAACAGGCATTGAGATGAACTGCACTGGACATACCAACCTGAAGCATTCTTTGTAGCCACAACACTTAAAGATTCCACCTGCATTGGAGGCAGTCGCTGAGGCTGTGAGGGCTCAAATCCAGATATGAGATTTCCCACCGCTATCTCAGCCTTTCCTTTTTAACCAAAGCACAAACAGACAATTAAAAAGGCAAGCACACAGAAAAGGAAATGTTAAGATGTCTCAAGAACACTGCCAAGCTGCCACAGAGCCCAAAGGAAAACTAGTTAAGCTTTAGGTAATTACAGATAATTTGCACTCTTCAACAACAGCTCCAATAATCTTTGTACTATTATTAAAAACGCAGATGCGGCAACTCAACTCTTCTAGATAGTTCTCAGAGGATAGTTAATGCTGACAATAAAAGTACTTCACTAAGGTTTACTCCGCTAATATTATTAGAATTGTGCATCAGAATTCTGCCACGATCTGCAAAAAGATGCCATGGTTCATAAATCCACAGTTCCACATTTAAACTGGGGATGCATTGTGCAATGTGCTTTGACTAAGCAGTAGATTTTTGAATGAATACTGAAAAACCAATGAATTGGAAGTGGAAGGCCAAGAGATAAATGTTACAGGTCTGAAAAATAACTTGCTTCACCTTGCTGGCAGAGTATCAAGTCACAGAGCAACAGAACTCATCAGCAATGGACACTTTTGCGTTAAATGACAAGTTAGAGTCATAGTTTTGTCAGCTGCAAAAGCTGTCACCAACTAAGTGCCTGTGTAACACAGGCATGATCTGACACACGCGCCACTGCTGCAGCCAGGTATTCCTCGAAACACTTAACACGGTTTATTTCAGTCCAGTCTGGACTACAGTCACCACCCTTTACAGGACAGAGCTGCACAATGGAAATGGAGGACAGGGCGAGAAGCTCACAAGAACCACAGGACGCACACACAGTAGCAGAAACAAAAGGATGAGGTAATCGAGTGGAAGTGTAACAAATGGGACCCGAAAGAATTTTCAACCTCAACCCCTGATACCGATGACAGGTATTTGAAACAACTGACCAGGGAGAATGCACAGAGCCCACAGCAGTTGTGTGGCCAAATTGGCCATTTCATGGACAGCACCACTGACATATATAATCATCGCGGATAAAGATGTATCACAATGCCATCTCAAACGCAGAGCCTTTGAACCCCGGTGTTTGTACAAAGTGGGGAGACACAACACCAGACAGAAGTCAAGAAGGACATTGAAAAATTAGTTGCGTACATTCAATTTTTATGTACTCATCATTTGTCACACTTCTTGACACTCCGGTTGAATGGAATCAATCTGTAACAGCTGAAAATACTCCAGATTCCTGCAATATGATCATGCACATCAAAAAAAACTGCATCTGCAGATTTTTGTTTTTACCATTGATATTATCCTCAGTACTCCCAAAGGGGTCACCAAGAGGTAAAAGGTCAGGGAGCAGAAATGAAGTCTCAGGAGACTTCAAACCTTCAATGAGCTTTTCTGTGTCAAGAGGCGAAGGAGAGAAACACAATGAAACCAGAGGTAAAATGCTGAAACATAGCTACATGGCAAATGTATTGAATTATTGATAGCATGGAATATATACAAAACAGTGGCTAGCTGAGAAATTAGGCCAACATCGCAACAAAAGTTTTAAAATTATGAGCAAATTCAATGAGTTATAGAATCCTTCAACTCAGAGGCAAAAGCAAACCAGAGCCACATTTAACCTCTCTGCACGCACCTCTATGCTGGCAATACACTCAAACTCCCTGTTAATCACAACATTCATAGTGAACAAAACAGTGATGGGAAGGCGAAAAGGGTACTGATCTTTTCTGGTGAGACTAACATATACAACTTAAGAGTTCAGACGGTGCAAGGCTTGTGTCAGAACAAGGCAACCATTGGTTTTTCGCTTCTACAGCAACCAGATGAAATCATGTGTGTAATCCCAAAGGCAAGGTTAAAATCCTGAAATTCTAGGCAATGCAATCAAAGTATTAATTTATTCAGTTTCTACAAACAAATACCTTGAGTACACAGTTCTTAAATGTGCAAGACATCATTTAGAACATAAGCCAAATGGTGGAACTACAACAAATGATTCTACCTGCAAATGAAGAAAATGGAAGAAGTGGATGACAAGATTGGGACTGAGCTCTTGACTATAATATGTAAGTTAAAAAGCATCTCTGCCGAGCACGGGCATCTCACAATCTAACAAAGCTTAATTCAGCAGAGACAGCTGTTTACACGGATTGTCTGCATAAGTACCCAATTTTGGCATTTGGTTGGGAGTTACCTTCCGGACCAAAACTTAGATGATTGCTGCTATAAAGTGTATAGACCTTATATATTCTATTACTGCAGTGTCATCAACTTCTGATGCATTGGTCTCCTGGAGTAATAGTTAAATCATACATAAATCACACCATGAATGGAACACATGCTCTGGAGTGAAGTCAAGACCTTTGGTCTGTTCACTTAGTGATGATTAATGGCTGCAAAGGAATGCAGATTTGAAGTGTCACTGAACTCCCATCCAAATTTTTATCATGTTGGGTCCACAGAAGGGGTAAAACAAAAAAGCCCAGGCTACTTTATGAGGGAAATTTAACTAATTCAAAGAAATTCAATGTGCTTGAAAATGTTTGTTCTGCAATTGCCAACTATGCTACCAAAATTAACAAACCCATCCAGCGACTGAAGTCAATGAATAGCAAAGTTGATAATGCAATCCTGAGCAATTAGACAGAACACTGATTCAACAGTGACATAACTGTTCTATAAGATTCTGGATAGGCACAGTGGGTTGTAAGAAACATTGCCCATTCATGTTGTGTCACTGGAGAAGATCTTTAGATTGCAATGCCATGAGCCAGTTTGTGGTCACGGATTTATCCGTGTTCCTTGCATTTTCCTGTTCATCAAGAGGTCATGGCAAATCAGTGAGAACTGAGTGCTTTCACTGGGAGGGATCACAAACACCACATATCCACAAACAGTCACAGTCTGTCATGCCCATTTATCAGCGTGCTGCAACAGAGTTTCACAAGGTCAAGTCAAGGGGAATGTCGGATGCCTCCAACTTGCAGTTTCAAGCAATCCATACAAATAAACTGATTTTTAACATTTTAACACAATTTTGACAAGAGAAGAAAAATATGCTTTATCTTTGAACTCATTTTGCTCAGTTGAATCAGAACCAAGCAATTGAGGTTCCCAGTACAAATCACATCTGCTGTTTTACCTCAAGATAGGGGTGGGGGGAGGTGGGGAATAGGAGTAAACAGCAAGCTTAAATTAACACCAGCTTCAAAAAACGTCTCAGCAAACATGAAGTCATGTCGAACATTTTAACAATCAATCGCAACAATACTGATGACAATATTAGCTCAAGCCACAGGGAAATTGACTTTCCACGACTGATGTGCAATCAACATGATGAATAGATTACTCAATAGCAAAGCATAATTTTCAGCTAAATGAAATCTAAAACATAGCAAAAACACTCAGGGTCTTAACAATAAAAAATACAGTAGAATCTGTATCAATTGGGAAGTCTGGAAATTATTATTCATTTGATATCTACAATGGTAGTTTTTGCAACCAACAGTGTTTATAAAATTAATTCCCGGGATGAGGGCATCACTGGCTCGGTCTGCATTTATTGCCCATCCCTCATTACTCAGAGGGCAGTTAAGAGTCAACCACCTTGCTGTGGGTCTGGAGTAAGACCAGGTAAGGATGGCAGTTTCCTTCCCTAAAGGACATGAGTGAACCAGATGGGTTTTTCCTGATAATTGACAATGGATTCATGGTCATCATCAGACTCTGAATTCCAGATTTATTTATTTATTTATCGAATTCAAAATCCAGAATCTGCTGTGGGCGGGATTTGAACCCGGACACCCAGAACACGTCTGGATTAACAGTCCAGTCATAATACCAGGAGGCCATCACCTCCCCAAGCCTCCTTGCTTTTAATTTTTTTCCATTAAACGGGACAAGAAAATGGCGTGTAAAAACGGCCTGATTGCAAATTCATGGTTTGCTGCATTCCAGTTCAAGGGTTATTTGCGAAGTGGGGTCTGCATGATAGGATCCCACCTTCTCAATGAAATACATTCAGAAACCGAGTCGCTGACTCAACTCCTTGTTCCCTCCCTTGGGAAAATTTGGAGGCTGGGGTGGGTGAGCGTCTCCACCTTTGCAGCTACTGTGTCTCCAGATGATCCTCCCAGCACAAGCCTTCTCAAGGAACGTTGGAGCCTAACATCCAGGACAGCTTGAGGAAAAAAGTGGCTGTAGCTAACTCAAAAAAGCCGTGAGCTTCCAACAAAATTTGACACCTTTATTGTAATGAACTACAGGCACAACAATCAGCCCTCTCGGATGCTTCAATTTTAACAACATGCTGTTCTGAGACAGTAGCCTTGCCATGAAGAAACATCTAAAGCATGTTGCTGTTTGATGGGAAGCGTGGGCATAAGGCTGCTGCTTTTAGCACTGTGGAGTGTGCTCCTAACAGCAGGTATAATCACACTGCATCTAACAAAACAGACGGGATAAAAGAAGACCCACAGCTATGGAAACACCCACTGTGATGGTGAAACACGTTTTTACAAAAAGGCCTTCTGAGGAACAAAAACCTGAATCTTTGTACCTTGCTGTAATCTGATTTCACCAGCCGTCAGAATATTGCCAGACTGCGGCATCATAAATCTGTGCAGTCATGTTTTTCGGTGTCCAGTGCATCAATGCACTGAATCATCTTCTCACCCAAAACTTTACTTGTCAAATGCTTGTTACTTGCTCAAGCTCTCACTCTCCCATCACAAATACAACACCACAATGGGCTTCACTTTTGAATCTGAAGCTGTGAATGTTTATTCCAAGTGTAAAGGCCAGAGGTATTACGACATTTGCAGGGGATATGAGCTGACCTGGGTTCCCTGCACACATTTGCCTAATCATAAACACTTTGTTTGCTCTTTTTTCAAAAGATTAATAGAAACGGGGAAGGAAAACATGCAGTGAAATCTGTGGGGCATGAATCATACATGAGGAGGAGTGAAGTGTTCAAACATGGGAAGGTCTGAAGGCTGAAATTTATTCCTTAAATGAAAATGAAGAGTTATGGGGAAAAGACAGGCAAGTGGCCGTGAGGAAGGGCAAATCCGTCACAATCCATCAGAACTGCCATGAGAAATGCAGGGTCACAAGGATAGGGTAGGGAGGTGGGTTGGGTAGCATACTCTTTGGAGGGTCGGTGAGGACTTGATGGGTTGAATGGCAGTTTTGCTTCCATACTGTAGGGATTCTAATAATTTCTATGATTCTCGTGACAAATAGCCAACTCAACTCCTATTCTTAAATGCTTCTGGTCTTAAGTGCAGATATTGCTACAAAGGACAAACAGGGGCCAAGGCAACTGACAATTGTTGAATTGATGATAGCCCCTTAATAGATTAGATTCCCTCCAATATGGTAACGGGCCCTTCAGCCCAACAAATCCACACTGACCCTCCGAAGAGTAACCCTCCTTGACACATTTCCCTACCCTATATTTACCCTTGAGTAATGCACCTAACACTATGGACAATTTAGCATGGCCAAATCATCTGACCTGCACATCTTTGGATTGTGGGAAGAAACCGGAGCACCTGGAGTAAACCCACACAGACACAGGGAGAACGTGCAAATTCCACAGACAGTTGTCCAAGCAGGAATCAAACCTGGGTCCCTGGTGCTGTGAGGCAGCAGTGCTAACCACTGAGCCACCATGCTGCCTCTTAATAGGATCAAGAGTGGAGATACCTAACTGCTCAATATATTTAAAACTTACATAATTTTCAATAACTTGACTGATGAAGACCTCACTAATTCATTCAAGAGGTCTCCCAAATGACTTGCCTCATCTCTAGAAGGGATCAAAAAGCAGGATCAGCACTCTTTACCTGGTTGCTCTGATGTTTGAACAGGAGTGAAAGGGTCAGGCACGTTGATTGCCGGGATGGAAGCATCCGGAACAAACAGCTCTGTGGACTTGCCTGCTGAACCAACCAAGCAGATAACAGCAGGAGGCAACAAAGACAAGCAAGAAATGATAGAAGGAAACACAAAGCAATTAAACATCACCAAACCATTTATTTGCTTCACATCTGCCCTAACAAGTCACATTTATCTCATATTGCATTTATCACACAGAAATAGAACACTCTGCCCAAAACACCAATGCTTGATGTTTCAGCTCTGTGGTAGGACTGGGTGATCCTGAACACCCATTAAGTGTGAGCAGGTTCAAAAGTCTGTTTTGGTGCTGTGATCGTTCAGCTTAGTTTTCTTAGTATCATAAGAGAAATTATTCCCACAGCTTCCTTGAGAAGATTTCAGACCATAAACAAAAGCAGGAAACTCAATTGAAGCTCTGGAAGACTCAATATCATGAATTCATTCATTAGTTACTTGACAAAATCAACTAATTAAGGTGTTTCCGGAAAATTCTTCAGTTCCAACTTCAAAGAGTACCATTCAGTGATTTCCAAATGCTGGCACATGGAATACTTAACTCGGGCAACTTGCTGTTCATTTGAAAGCACACAGGAAAAGTTTAGCAAAAAGCATCATCCAAGCCATTGCACAGATAGCTTCTGCTTTTTTTCTGACCTCTGACTGACGTTGTCTGACAAGGAGAAGCAGCTCAGTGCAGCTCTTTCTGGGAACTTTCTGTGGACTCCCATTTGTGCTTGCACAAATCAAGAGGCTCACAACTGGAATATGGCTGAAAAATCGAGGAGGGAATTTAGCCCTGTAAGGTTAGGCAACAAAGCATTCTGTTCCAGAAACTTTTCTGAGTTGGAGAGCAACTTAGGTGATTTTTCGCTTGTGCTTTCAGCCACACATTGAACTTCATACATTATTTCAAGTGAAAACAGTTTCATCATTTATTTTCACTACTGTTCTGAAGATGTGGGTGTACCTTTAAGAGAGTTAAAAGCAGCAGAACTACCGGCCACAGCACCAAGTGTTCTCAATAAGGCAACAACATATGTAACATTGGGTTGAACAACTCGAACAGTTCGTTGCCTTGAGACAAAAACAAATTCGAATCTGGCCAATCAGCTTAAATTATACCCTGATAAAAATACCAATTTCCAATCAAGTTTGAATTGAGTATATTGACACTCTTGAAACTGGGGGAGACTTAGACTGGGGGGAAATTGAACAGTTGAGAGGAGATCTGCCATGTCCTAGCATCTAAGAGAGTGCTTGAAAAAATATCTCTCTTAAAAGTCCCTTTGCAATCAGTAACCTGTAACGCAGAAATTCCTAACAAGGAGAAAAGGAGACACAGGAAGATCCGAAGACAAGAACCTATAGCTACTTAGTTTTGAGATAAGAAGTGCTGTTTTGTAAATTTTAATTGGGAGTTTAATTGGACTAGTATTATAAAAGGGAAGCTAAAAGATAGTGAGAGAAAAAAGTTATAAATAGCGGTCACCTAATTATTCTCTGTTATACTTTAAGAAATAAAGTTGTTAATTTTTACTTTACATAGATCTCGGCTACTCGATTTTTTATAGATCACGACACAGGATAAATCTTTTCTGTGTTTTAAATTAAGCAGGAGGGTTTACCCAATGTCGTTACACTACCCTTGGGTAAGGGCTACCAACATCTATGTCCTTCTCAAAAAATAATCTACTGCTTTCAGACATGACTGCATATTTCCAGTGCAGTATGACAAAAGCACGCTTTCAGAATTCCAAAGTTATGGTCATGAGAGCAGATTGTCAAAGATGGGCTGGTCCTCTTACCTGCACCACTTGTGAACGGATCAATTCCAAAAGCATCTGTCTGCAACTGTGCCTGGGCTACTGGAAGCCCTGGGATCAGACTCTCAGTGGATGTGCTAGTCTTTTCGACCTTACCTAGAAAATTTCAGAACAAGGTCAAGTTTTGCAATTACTTCTTAAATAATTTTCTTCTGATGCAAAACAATATCACCACAATAAATGATAAACGCCAGGGTGTTAACTGATGCCTTTGCTTCGAAAACGTTTAAGATTCAGTTCATAAGAAATTATCTAAAGCTCCCTTAAGCAACAGAAATACCTCAAGCTAAAAGTCCTTCATTTAAACTCTATTCCAAAAGCACTTCTTCATTCCAAGCATTTGCTGAACATGTGGCTCCTTTCAGGATGCAGATTGGGTGTCAGGTTTCCCAACAGTCACTACAATCATCCTGGAGGTTATGAAACAACACCAGGTGGAAAACTAGCACAAATATCCAACACTGGCTCCGAGCAACTGCAGATCTTGAGAATTCCCTGCTCCTGACGGATGTAGACCCTCAGTCAACTCAGTCATATTCAAGACTGAGAAAGATGATTTTTTTTTGAAGAAAGGACGTTCGGGAAATCGTAACATATGGTAAACTAAATGTTCAGACCAAGGATCAGTTTTGGCAGCAAATGGTTCAGATGTCCAACTGCTCCCTGTCACTTGTAAATCAATTACCAACAATGCTTCAACTAATGATGAAAGTAAAGAAGGGAAAATAGAGTCGAACTTGTTTTTGTAAAACAGAGGGAAATTTCACGTGACCTGACTGAGCATCGAGTGGTGCTTGTTTTAACTCACTGGGGAAGAGGAGTCCCATAATCAAAGACAGAGAGACAAAAACAAAATTGAAGTTCAAGTAAAAAGTAGAAAGGAATGTAGAACGTCATGGCTAAGTCTTGGCTTTAACCTTTATTCATTTCCAGCTGAACACTGCAGCACATGGGCATTATTATTCCAAATCTGACATGCTTCAGCATCAATGGTGCCATCAACCTTCATCTGTTAACTGCTGCTCTCTCCTCAAACCTCTTTGCCTTGTTACTTTGCTTGCTTGCTGAAAAATCTACATCTTTGTACCCATCTTCCAGAACACAAACCCTTAGTCAGCGCACACTGTAACGTTTATTTTTGGAGACATGTTACAAAGGTTGTGAAGTAGAGTCATGCTGGACTCAAAATGTGACCTCTCTTTCTCTCTTGACAGACACTGCTGAGTTTCTCCGGCATTTTTCTTCGTCAATGCCTGAAGAAGATAAAAATGGCATTCTCAAGGTGACTCTCAGTCAGTGTGATTAATATTCTGACCAAAGGGAGTTGTTCTCCCAAGCCCATCTCTGATGGCTACAGTCACATTATGCAAAAGATCAAATGCACACTCTCCACTGACAGCATGCATTTGTGTCCTCAACAGGAGGCCACTTTCTCAATATTTGGCCTATCAGACCATTCACCGATTGGCTTTCATTCAGGTTAAGCTTAATCTTGAGAAAGTGCTGTGGGAACTCATGATTTTCTCCAAAAGACGGACTGCTTTATCTGAAAGTTTGAACTTACTGCAACAGTGCAACTGAATGAAGAAATCAGAAAATGATATGAACAACCTTTGTTGTTTTTACAGCAGTTTCTGCATTAGTGGAGCTGTCTCATGACTGAGATGCAATTATCCCATGAGCTAGCCTACGGTAAAGAACAAACAGTATCCATGACCAGGAGTATCCTGTGCAGTGGAGCTTCTGCACAAGCATCAAAGCGAAACGACTATTCAGCCTGATGAAGCACATCTCCATGCAAATACATGTGGAGCATAAATCACTGCTTTCTGCAGGTGACATAATGCAGACTCTGCTATAACATATAACAGCTTTTCCATTATGTTTGCCTGCATATTGCTCTGACATCATTTCCTTTTGTCCTTTCAAGGTGAAGAGAGAGGACTCCTCTTCCCCAGTGAGTTAAAACAAGCACCACTCGATGCTCAGTCAGGTCACGTGAAATTTCCCTCTGTTTTACAAAAACAAGTTAACCCATTTGTTTCGTTTGAAACAGGTCATGCCCCTGAAATAGATAATGCTACATACATAAACCAAAATGTGCACATTGAGAGACTGATTTTTTTTTCCGCGATAACTTCGCTTTTTCTTGAGTCTGGAGTCCCTTTGCTCCTTCCAAGTCCTTCCTGTTTTACGACATTCATTTCTCTTTTTCGGAGATTAAGATGAATTCAACAGCACTAACTCACTACATCTGCTCCCAAGTCTGACTTACCGTCCTTGAGTTTCTCAAAGTCCTTGTTGAGCAGCTCCTCGGCAGTGAGTTTGGAGAAATTGTCATCGGCAAAAGGATTCCACGTAGACACGTCAGGAGGATTGTAGACATTCTGCTGAGAGGTCCGTGGAGATCCTGAGGGAGTGGTTGTAGCTGACCTGAGTGCAAGATTGTTGCATCAGAAATATTAAATATTACTGTTATGGGCCAGAGCAAATCCTGTCAAAATATACTCAGAAGATAGTTGAGACCCAAAGTTTTTCTAATTTTAAAGGTGATGCAATTCAATTGGTCAAACTACTCGACTTTCAGCAAAACACAGTTTATTTTTACACCACAGTTAAAAAACGGACAAAATAAAATTAAAAGAAAAGAATTGGTTTGACTCTAACTCTGTTGACATGGTGGACGAAATAATATATGTTAATGACTATTAATTAAGTGTTTCAACAGAGTCACATCCCATAAACACATCCTTGGCAAAGGCAAATTCAGTAAAATAGATTGTCTCACATGTAATTCTAAGAGCTGGAACAGAACCCCAGTTTTTTGCTAGAACAGAGAGAGGAATAACAGCTTCCACAACCAGCTTCAAGACTCCAACAACTATTGAAAGCTAAAACTGAAATATTCTGGTTCTGTGGGAGTTTGACACCACCCATTCAGGCTGCTTCTAGTTTTCCAACTTTCTAAAAGAAGCTCCAAGGCCACACAAGCTGTTTACTCAATTGGCTTTGAGCAAACAGCTCCTCACCTCTGTCTCAACCTTTCTTCCGAAAAAGAAAACAGGACAAAGTTTCCCTCTTAAAGCCGTCATATCACCACATTAGTTGATGGAGGATAAAATCTTCTACAGCATTACAATGAGCTTGATGTGTTGGACTCCAATTGCTTGGCTTTGTGAACAAACAAACTGCCCCGCTTAATATTGAGCACACCACAGTGTGCCACATTGGATTGATAATAAATTCATTCCAAGTGGTAGAGGTTGCGGATTTCTGAAGTGCTATCACAGGAGCTTTGCTGATTTTCCAGTGCATCTTGTAAACAGTACAGACTGCTGTCACTGTGCATTAGGAGCAGCCAGAATGAAAGGTGAATGAGTTAATGATCATTATTCTCTCCCTCCACTGGTCAAGGATTTGCAAAGTGCTGCTGCAAGATATTTGGTGAGTTTCTGCACTGCATCGTGGAAATGGTACACACTCCTTGAACTGTGCATCAGTGGTAGAGGGAGGGAATGTTGAAGAGTACTTTCATCCTATCTGCTGCTGACCACACAGTGCCAGCAGTGTGCGCAATCCATAACATGCAGGACAGTAATTCAACAAATATATTAGGGTAAATCCATGATCAACCACTGCCATCCAAAAGAACAAGGGCAGCAAATATATGGGCAAACCACTTCCAGCAAATAGCTCCAAAGCCACACACCACCCTGACTTGGAAAGATCGTGCCAGTCCTTCAGTGTCCCTGGGTCAAATTCCTGGAATGCCTTTTTGAACAGCCTTGAGTGTGTCCCTACAGTGCATTACCCGCAGCGGGTCCAAGAGGGCAGTTCACCATCAGCTTCTCAAGGGCATACTGGAATGACCAAGAAATTCTGGCTCTGCCAGTGACATTCACATCCCTAAATAAATAAAAACTGCCCTCAGTTATGATTGGGTTCAATATTCCTGGATGAGGGAAGATGAGTTTAAAGAAAAAAAAGGTTCCCATGCTTGAGTATAAGATGCTTACATTTTGTGGGTGACAAGTGGAGCTGAAAGGCAGGATCGAACACATGACTGTGTATCCAGATGCGACACAATGGTCACTTTGTACAGCTTACCAGGTGGTAGAAATGTGAAAACTATCAGGCTGTGAGCACATGAAGCATTGAATTAGCACAGAGGCACTGAAGAAAAAGTTCAATAAGTGCACGCAGGAGAAAGAAGCAGAGAATGCATGATGAAATACTGCTGTAGGCTACTCTACTAGAAAGTAAACACAAGCACAAGCCAGGTTGGCCCTAAGGCCTGTTTCTGCACTGCAAGTTTGTCCAGACAGGATGTAATGATAATGGGTTAAAATTCAAATTTGAATAAATAAAGGTGAACTTACTTGGATTTGTTTAAACCAGCTTCAGCAGCTGCAGCTGCCAGGAGCTGGGTCGATTTACTGACTGGAACACCGAACACTGCACTGTACGTGACATCACTGAGGATCCTTCTGTGGCCAGAACGCTGAGTCTTCGGTGATGATGGAGGAGTCAGTGACACCGACACCATTTTTGGAGACTGGTTTGGGGCCACTTGAGGTTGCTGCTGCTGCTGTTGTTGTATTTGGGTCTGCAGTGGGCATCAAGAGAGAAAAAAAATCAATGCATTGTGTCACTTGCATCGACTGGTCACATCATTAAATTGTTTAAAAATAAGGAGTTGCCCATTTTAGATAGAGATGTGGAAACATTTTGTTTTCTGAGGTTTGAGAGCCTGTGAAATTACCTTCTTTAAAAGGCAGTGAATGCTCTAACTTTAAATATTTGTACGGCAGAAGAAAATAAATTCTTCATTGCCAATGGGGATGAAAGATGGAATGGAGATTTAGGATGAAAATCGAATTAGCCACGATCTTATCAAATGACGGAGCAGACTTGAAGGGCCAAGTGGACATCTTGTTCCTTGTCTGCATGATTTAAACTTCTGTGTTATCCGGCATAAACTTCTGGCATAAACACTCACTTATCTGAAGCTCATTGTTGTGAAATATTCAACTTCCTGTGTATGCAACCAAAAAGTAAACTTCAATTTTGTTCTCACTCTCCTAGCTCATTTGCAAATGAGTAAAATAACACACTAGCAAACAACTACTGGTCTAGGTAGCCTCATTTGTGAAGCTGTCATAATACATGAACTTCTCGTCCCACGTCACATCCTGGGGCGGAGGCAAGACACCACATTATAAATCCAGGTTAGTTAGTCGGGAAAGGTCCGGGAAATTGCGCTCTAAACTGGCACATGGGAGGGGACACTGGTCAGTAGCCTAATGCACGTAGCAATTTCTTGTCAGCAGGATAGGATGACTGGAGCCATGATAAGTGGTGACCAAAAAGGGAGAGAACAGCAGTATACATTCCAAGTCAGGATGCTGACTGGCTTAGAGCGGATCTTGCAGGGAGTGGTGTTCCCATGGATCTGCTGCCATTGTCCTTCAAGATGATACGGATCATAGATTTTGCAAAGTGCTGTCTGAGGAGTCTTGCTGAGTTGCTGCAGTGAACATTTGTGGATGTGATGCCAAGTAAGTGGGCTGCTTTGTCGTAGATGGCGTCAAACTCCTCAAGTGTTGTCCGACCTGCCATATCTACGCAAGTGCATTCCATAACAATCCTGACTTATACCTTTTGAATGCTGGACAGGTTTTAGTGAATCAGGATCTAAGTTACTCACTGCAGTCTCTGAATTGCTTGAGTGGGTAGCTTACCTGCATGGCTGGGCCAGTTCAGTTTCTGGTCAATAGTAAACCCTGCTAGTTTGCTGATCACAGGCATAGGGAGAATTTAGCAATGGTCTTGCCATTGGATATCAAAGTGAGATGCTCAGATTCTCTCTTGATGAAATTGGTCATTACCTCACATTCATATAGCATTGATATTACTTACCATTTGCCTCCTCAAGTCTGGACATTGTCCAGGCTTTGTTTCAAGTAGATATGGATTTGTGATAATCTCTAAAATATCTCGAGTGGTGCTGAACATTAAGCAGTAATTTTTTTTTGAAAACATTCATCCACAGGATGTGGGCCTTACTGGCTAGGCCAGCGTTTACTGTCAAAACCTAATTCCCATTGACTTCCATTTTGCCAGTGCTCCTTGCTGTCACACCTGGCAAATATGCTTTGATGTCAAGATGACAGGGTTCTAACTGGCCTGCTGTTTGCCTTGTTGCCGAGGTGGCAGACAGACTAAACAGAGGACTGCCTGGATTTGGTTGGAAAGGCAAAGCTAAAGCATTCAAACAGAATAAATAAGCAATTGTGATGGAAGGAACTAACTTGTCTTCTCCCTTCATAGCTGAGACATCGCTTCAAAATCTTTTCTTGATATGCTCCCAAACTGCAGCAGGACTTAAGATTTGTAGGTTTGGTTGTAGATGAACATCAGTAAATGGTCTGTGGTAGGTAATAGTGTCTTGCAAATGGGAACAAAATGGTACATTGTCAAAAATAGGAAGTTGTAAAGGTAGGGTTTGGGGCAAACTAAGTTTTCAGTTGATAATCTGCAGTCTGGAGATTGATATTTACCCAAAACGTCAAAATAGCATACATGAGGCACAAGTGCAGACATTAGGCCATTCAGCCCATCGAGTCTGCTCCGCCATTCAATCATGGCTGATAAGTTTCTCAACCCCATCCTCCCGCTTTCTCCCTGTAACCCTGGACAATCAAGAATCTATCTCGGTCTTAAATATACTCAATGATCTGGCTTCCACAGCCTTCTATGGCAACGATTCACCACTCTCTGGCTGAAGAAGTTTCTCCTTACAATCCACAATTATGCTGGGTTTGATGTTGAAGCACTTTTAGTGGGTACAACTGTCACTCTTTCTCACTGCTTTTCCTTTTAAGAAATATGGCCCTTTGAAAAATGATGAGGAACATAATTTCTCCAAGGGTTAAACTCTTACCATTCCCTGTTCCTGAGAGGCTGGTTGTGGTGCTGCATTATGTTGCTGCTGTGGAGGTAATGGTGTATGCTGAGGGAGTGCTGAGGGCAGCTGTGGCTGGGCAGGAGCAGCTTGCTGGTTCACGTACTGTAACTGCTGCACGGCTGTTGCAAGCTGCTGTTGCTGGAGATAGTAATTCTGCATCATCTGATGTTGCAATGCTTGCTGCATGGCGTGGTACTGGCACAGACACATGCAAATAAAAAGAGACCCAAAAATAATGAAAAAATAAAATCTTCAAAAAAAAAAGAACAGTGATGTAAAACAAAATAAATGGTTAAAAATAAAAATCATGAAGGAGCCATGTTGGATGACTGGATTTCCACTATTCCCAAAGCATGACAGTGCAGCACACAAAACACAGGTTCTGCATTGTACATCACAACTTGTATCACATCAATGGAAAACTGGGGCAGTGATAAGCTAAGCAGACCTAAGCAGCAAGTAGATCAAGGTGCAATTGCCTGTAATTACAGAGTGCCTCAACGGAATAACAAATATTGAAATGGTCCGTGCAATGCCGTCAGAAACAGGGTATTTGGAATGAAAACAACAAGACAAACAATCTGCTTGGCAATGCACCCCTGGAGCAGGTGTGAACCTTAAATCCAAGACAGCTAAGCTTTTATTAAGCAAAGGTAGGAAGGGATATGGGACAAAAGCAGATAGATCGAGTTAGGTCACAGATCAGCCATGATCTCAATGAAGAGTGGTACGGCCTGAGATGCTGAATGGCCTCCTCCTGTTCCTGTGGTCCTATCATTTACAGAGCATTGTGCACAACCATCAGATGGCTCTGGACATGTTACAGCTAATAAAATGCTCTTCAGGTTGAGTCACTGCGCTAATGTCAGGAATGTGGCAGCCAATTTGCACACAGGCAGCTCCACAAATAGAAATCACATTATGACCCCACAATCCAAGCTCGGAGATCGGAACAAAGAGTAATTACTGAACACGACAACCAGTTCTGCTCCAGCTCAAAACGGTGCTGTTGTACCTTTCTATCCAAGATGATCGATCGGACCCTTTTTTACCAACGTATTAACTCTGAAAATGAGGGTATCAGCAGATAAACTAGCACATCTCACCCATATCTAACCTCCCTTTAGGTGATGGTGGGCAATGACCGACTGAAACCACTCCCGTCCATGTGGTGCAGTTATATCCACAGTGCTCAGGGAGGGGCTTCCAGGATTTTGACCCAGCGCCACTGAAGGAACAGCAGTATATTTCCAAGTCAGGCTGGTGAGTAGCTCAGATGGGAACTTGCAGGTGCAGGTGTTCCATGTGTTTCCTGCCCTTGTCTTTCTCAATGGTCGTGGGTTTGGAAGATTCTATTTCAGGAGCCTTGCTGAGTTGCAGCAGAACATTTTTTAGATGGTACACACTGCTGCTACGGTAGGAGTTGGGTCGTGACTCAAGGATGAAGATGGTCAATGGGGTGCCAGTTGCGCAGGCTGCTTTGTCTTGAATGGTGTCAAACTCCTTGAGTACCGTTGGAGCTGCACTCATCCAGGCAAGCGGGAAGTATTCCATCACACTTCTGACTTATGCCTTGGAGATAGTAAAAAGGCTATGGCAAGGTCAGGGTTGAACTAGTTAACTCAAAAATTCCCACCGTCTGACCTACTCTGCTGCTACGATATCTATACAGCTGGTTGAGTTCAGTTCCTGGTTGTGGTGGACCCCAGAATGTTTAATATCTCAACTGATACATGGCATCTCAGATAATGCAGCACTCCCTCAAAACCACACTGCAGAATGATCCCAGATTTTAATAGTCAAAGCTAAAGTGAACCCCAGGCCTCTGACTGACAGTAAAAGTACAATGCAGAGTAGCAACTAACTCAATATTAATAATAAGGCAACCAATGAGTGCCACAGGTCCATCAAGGAAACTGCAACAATTTCATCTCTACACTTGGACTTGGTAAACACATCTCTTTAAAAGGTTGAATCACTTAAAAATGCACAGCACTATTGGCCTGGACCATGTGCCGAATTTGCCCAAGGTTTCTACTTGTTGAATAAGGATGCAACCAATCTATGTGCAGCAGAGGCAACTGAACAGATCCAAAGAAATGGTTCGAATCCATTAATACAAACATTTAACAAATCTGATATATTTACGCTCTATAAGTAGAACATTAACCTGATGCAATCACACTGTGCAGTACTGGCATATGCACTGAACGGTCACTGCAATAAAGTTGACAGCAATATGTGAACACTCCACAAAACAATAAACAAACTGAAACAAAAGACTAAAGACAAAACTAAACTCATGACTCTGAACATGAACAAAGAAAGTGAATTGTAATGGATAACCACACAATTCTCTCCACCTCAACATGGCTGTTAATTTCAGTACGGAAGATCATTTAGCACGGCCTAACTGAACAAGACATAAATTCTCACACAGACACTGGGCAAAGCTACATTTGTTTTTCAAAAGTAAAATTGAAATAAAGTAAGCAAATTGAAGAAAAAATCATATAAAATGCATATTTCAAATGATGTTAATGAGACAGAAAAATATCAACTCATTGCACAGGTCATTAATGCTCACTTTCTCAGAGTACCATCCACAATTATACATCAGTACTATAAACAACTTCAGTTAAAATGGCAATTGCAATTCATGAAATCTTGACACACACATAATACCCCAGCCAGGAAGTGGTGCCAAGAGTGAAGCATCTGGCCCCTGTAAGGTTGATGAGAGACACTATCATGCAAGCTGCAGAATGTACTTGTACAAATCCAGCAATTAGTTAAGGAGGCTGCAGTAGGTCAGAGCAGCAATTGATGAAATGCATTCTGCCTGATGCAAACAAAAATTGAAGGAACTCCCCAGCCATTGGTGCAATACTTGGAGAGTTTTGTCTTGGAAACCCTTCCGAACCTATTTGCGGGTGTGGTACAGAAGGTACCAGGCTCACTGGACACACCATAAGGAGTTAGTCTCTCCCAGCAGCCATGTATCCAGTTTCTTTTCCCAGCCTGCATGCAGCGGTGAGACATGGATGTGTGGGTTGCTCTTATTTGATTCTCATGGAATTTGAATGATCTGGTGAAGTGAGAGAGACAGCGATCACCGTAGGGAGGATTTTATGTATGGAAGGCTTTTGGCAGGTTTTCGACAAGTACCATATAGGTTGCTCAGAAAGGGGAACGGAATCGATCAAATTAAGCGCAAAGTGATAAGATGGAAATAAAGTTGGTCAGTGAATGGAAGGAAAGGATGAAGGTGGTGGATATTTTTGAGACCAGTTGATTCCTCAAGGGTAAATTTGCAGTCCATTACTCCTTAAAATTGTCAAACATCATCATGATTCAGGTGTAGGGAGCAGCATTATAAAACCTGCAGATGAGATGAAACTTGATCAAGTAGAACACGGCAAGGCTGATAGTTCCAGGCCTCAGGGTGACAGACAGGAAAGGAAAATGGACAGAAGAATGGTGTGAAGTGATACACTTTGAAGGGACTAACATCAACGAACAACATACAATAAATGACATGATTTTGAAAAGTACAAATGAGCAGAGAACTTGGAACCAAATACGAAAATCTTTCAACATAGCAGGACAAACTGATGAGGTTAAAATTCATGTGGGTTGCTGGGTCTGTGAATAAAAGACTAAGATAAGAAAGTGGATATTACACTTGAACTTACTCAGTCTGTGGTGAGACTTCAACTAGACAACAGCGAAGATGTAAAAGGTCCTTAAAAGGATACAGGGGTGTACAGGGTGAGTGACTTCAGTTATGGTGTAGAGTCAGTAAAGTTGGAGAAAGCTGTTGGAATTTGGACACACTGCACCAGAAAAGAGCCTAATCGTGCAGTATAGAAGAAAGACTATTGCCAATTGAAGCTGCACTGCCAAAACTGCACTAAATCTACACTTGTCCCACTTTCCAGCACTAGACCCGTAGCATAGTAATTTCAAGTATGCACCTAAGCACATTTTAAAGGTTGTGAGGTAATCTGAAGTGCAGTGCATACCAGATGCTTGGTGGAAGGTGATTCCATACATAATGTGAAAAGGAATGGATATGGAACAAAGCACAATTACTCTTGGAAAGTGCCAGCGCAGAGTTAAATGTGCTGCAAGCTTCTCTTATTCTTTGGTCTCAGCAGCTCATGTACATTTCTCCAGCAGCAGAGTCTAAAAAATGAACTTTTCTGACACACTCAGGCAACTTCTGCCAACCAGGAGGATCTGCAAGATTCGTGTGACAGGACGAAAAGCAACAACCCAGCAAGGTTTCAGAGTGACCAGCGTGCTGTAAAACCTGGACAACAAAGATGACCCTCAAAGAAAACAGCAATTCAGGCAGCATCCGATTTTGCCTGTCCTCGGATGCTGCCTGAATTGCTGTGCTCTTCCAGCACCACTGATCCAGAATCTGGTTTCCAGCATCTGCAGTCATTGTTTTTACCTCAAAGAAAACAGCCAAGACTATCTTCTTTGAAAAAGTTAGTTTTTCTCTCACCAGTATTATGTGTTGGTTCCAGAGAGTTTTGGTGATCAACACAATAATTAGGAGCAGGATTGGTTGTTTGTCTCCTTGAACCTGCCGCACCAGTCACTCAGTCACCTGCACCAATTTTGCCTCCTTACATTGCCCCGATGACCCTAAATTTCTTTAAGAACATACTTACAGAAAATAATGTCAACGCTTTGGAAGGAATTCAGTGAAGGTTTACTCGTCTAAGAGCTGGAATGATTGGTTTGCCTTATGAGAAAAGGCTAGACAGGCTAAATCTGTATCCTTTGGAGTTTTGAATAGTCAGATGTCACATGCAAGATCCTAAGTGGACTTGACTAGGTGGACGTGTAAAAACGAGGTGGAAAGTTGTGGGAGATGGTACAACTCGGGATCACAGTTTTAAAATAAGGTGTCACCAATTTGAGACAGAGATGAGGAAAAAGAAAGGTTGAGTGTCTTAAAAAATTCCTTTCCTCAAAAGGTTTTGGATGCAGAGGCAAAGGCAAATAGACACTTGATTGTCAAGGTGATGTAAGATTACAGTGTGTGGGGGAATGTAAGGTTGAAGTCAAAATCCGATCAGCCATGACACTGGTGAATGGAGGAGCAGAGTTTAAAGGGCTGAGTGGCCTATTCTCATTCCTTGTTTGTATGTACCCAAAACTCCATCTGTCTTGATCTTGAAGGTACCTAAACAACAAAGCATCCACGATCCATTAGGGAAAGAATTCCTTCAACGATTCAACACCTTTCTAAGTTTTATCAGACCCTGGCTATGATTCCATATTTCAGATTCCCTATGCACAGGCCAAAAACTCTCTTGCGAATTCCCCAGTTAAGCCCTTGAAAAATTCCTTGTGTTTCAATGAGGTCACCAACCATTCTTTTTAAAAGCGGAGAATATAGGTCCAGTTTAATCTCTGTCTCAGTCACAATGATCAGATTTGTTGGGATCAATTCAATTTTCAGCACCGTTTCCAAATAGTTGCTGGTCACTTGGGAAGAAGTATAAAGGCAGTGGAAAAGATTGTACTTTTGAATCACAATTATGTCTGCAAGAATAAAGTTGAAGCAAGGAGGAGTGTGCAGAACAAAGAAGACAATCGCGCTCTCCAAGTACATCATTCAACCACCCAATCCGGACGCACTCAGGTCACACTCACCTGTTGAGCCATTATCTGTTGCTGTTGCTGCTGTTGTTGCTGCAGGAGCTGGGGCTGCTGCACAAAGAGCTGTGGTTGGACAGCTGCTTGTTGTGGGGCAGGAGGAGGCTGCCCTGCTGCTTGCGGCTGGGGTTGAGCCTGTGCTTGCTTCTGCTGCGCTGCTGTAGCCTGGGGCTGCTTCTGTTGCAGCACCAATTGCGGCTGCTGCAACTGAGGCCTTGGTTGTTGCTGAGGCTGCTGTAGGCCTGGTGGCTGAGTGTTGTGACCACTGCCGAGAACAACACCTGGAGACAAACACAGGGAAAGGTTGGGAAACAGAGCTGTTCACGGAAATTGCATACGCTCAAACAAATTTGATTCAACCCTTCATCTCAGCCAAAGTCAGATTTCAAAAATGCATCTCAAACAGGTAACTGTGTCAAATCAGAATGATTCCCAGGATGGACGTACAAAAAGAAACTAAAGCAGTTTGGACTACCTACACTGGAATTTAGAAGAATGAGACAGGTTCTTCTGAAAACCTATAAAATTCTAACAGGACTGGACAGGGCAAATGCAGGAAGGATGCTCCCATTGACTAGGGAGTCCCAACGACAAGGGGTCGCAGTCTCACAATATGGGATAAGACATTTAGTACTAAGGTAAAGAGAACATTCTTCACCCAGTGAGTGGTGACCCTGCCACAGAAAGCAGCTGAAGCCAAATCACTGAATGTTTTCAAGAAGCAGTTCTTGCTCTTGGGGCTAAAGGGATCCTCGGATAATCGGGATGACGTGGGAACAGGGAAGTGAGTTGATTACACTGAATAGCGGATGAGGCTGGAAGCATGGAATGGCCGAGTCGTAGTCGATTTTCTCTGTTTATAGAAAATGTCATTCAAACTCCCTCCCATCACAATGCTTTGCAAAGCAGGTTCTGAAGGAGTTCCTCACAACTACTGACAGCTTATTGATTGAACAAGCAGGGAAAGACTGGAAAAGAGTTCAGGAATAAGAGGCCAGAGAATTCAAGTAAACGGCAAAAATCAAGAGGAGAATTGGAAAGAGATGACTCCACACAGAGGAATCTGGAAAGTACAATCTGCATGAGTAGCATAAGCAGATTCAGTGGGAACTTCCAAAAGACAAGTGGAGACAATCTTAAACAGGACTTATTTGCAATTTATAGGGCTTCCAGTGGCATGATGGATTGAATGGACTTCTGGACTCTAACAATCCTTCTTGGATAGGCCAAGGAGTGGCAGATGGAGTTTAATCATGATAAATATGAGGTGCGACATTTTCGTCTGGTAAATCAGGGCAGGACTTACACACTTAATGGTAACGTCAGAGGGAATGTTGCTTGCAGCTGTACAGGACACTGGTTTGGCCAATTTTGGAATACTACATTCAATTTTGGTCTCCATTCCATAGGAAAGATGTTGTGAAACTTGAAAGGGTTCAGAGAAGATTAACAAAGATGCTGTCAGGGTTAGAGGGTTTGAGCTATAGGGAGAGGTTAAATAGGCTTGGGCATTTTTCCCTGGAGCGTCAGAGGCTGAGGGTTAACCTCATCGAGGTTTATAAAATCATGAGGGGCATGGATAGGATAAACAGTCAAGATCTTTTTCCCAGACTGGGGGCTGTCCAAAAATAGGCATAGTTTCAGGTGCCAGGGGAAAGATTTAAAAAGGACATAAGGGGCAACCTTTTCAAGTAGAGGGTGGTACATGGATGGAATGAGCTGCCAGAAGAAGTGGTGGAGGTTGGTTCAATTACAACATTTAAAAGGCATCTGGATGGGTATATGAATAGGAAGGGTTTAGAGGGATACTGGCCATGTGCTGACAAATGAAACTAGATTAATTTAGGATATCTGGTCGGCATGGATGATTTGGACCGAAGGGTCTGTTTCTATGCTGTATAGCTCCGTGATTCTATTAATCTTTGAGAGCCACTCAGATAGAGGTTGCTTCTGAAGTTGGAGCACAGCCAAAGAACGACCATCTGTACAATATGCTGACTGATGTCCCATTCCCTGACAGCTGAAGGATGACGCGACCTGCTGCTTCATCTTTGTACCAAAGTGCTGTATTATTTGCTATTCTGGAGACAGTGAGTCAGTGAACACTAATTAAATGGAACTGCAGAGCACAGTCTGCACAAGCCAAGGCAGCTCACCAACTAATGCAAATGCATGAGTGGAAATAAATGTTGAGGGATGCACCCAAAATCCAGGGGAAGATATAACAGCGAGGAGAAAGTGAGGACTGCAGAAGCCGGAGACCAGAGTTGAAAAATGTGGTGCTGGAAAAACACAGCAGGCCAGGCAGCATCCGAGAAGCAGGAGAATCGACGTTTCAGGCATAAGCCCTTCTTCAGGAATGAGAAGATATAACAGCAGCTGGTGCCAGAGCATGGCAGGATGAGGGCCCACACTGTCATTAAATTGACAATCCTTTGTGCTCCTGCCAATATGATAATAGGAATAGGTGATACCAGATAAATCGGATGGTTAACAGGCAGATCCTATGTCTTAAAAGTTACAATAGGATTGGGGAGACTGAGAGAGCTCATCAACAGTGAAAATTTTGGGGTCCTTGTCAACAGTGAAATACAATTAAGATAAAGAATAACAGTTTCATTTTAATGCAGGAAAGAAGGAACAAGGGATGGGGTGAAGGAACATAGGTCCTCAGTGAGATCGCAGGTAGCTGGGGTAAAGGTGGCATTTGGCAAGCTTGCCTCCATCTGTCAGAGCAATGAGTGCAGGAATTGGGACATTAACTTCTGGTTGTACAAAACATTGGTAAGGCCACTTTTGGAATATTGCATACAATCGTGATCGCTCCGCTCTCGGAAGGATGTTATTAAACTAGAAAGGACACAAAAAAGATTTACAAGAATGGTACCAAGGCTGGAGAGTTTGAGTTATGAGGAAAGGCTGGATAAGCTGGGACATTTTTCCCCTGGAGTGTAGGAGGCTAAGGGGTGACCTTTTAGAAGTCTACAAAATCATGAAGGGCATGGATAGGGTAAATAGACAAGATATTCTCCCCAAGTAGGGAGTCCAAGAGGGGAAATATTTTAAAAAGGACCTTACGGGCAACCCCTTCACAAAGAAGGCGATGCATGTATGGAATGAGCCGCCAGAAGAAGTGGTGGAGGCTGGTACAATTACAACATTTAAAGTGCACGTGGATGGGTATATGAGTAGGAATGGTTTAGAGAGATATGAGCCATATGCTTGCAAACAGGACTAGATCAAGGTAGAATATCTGGTTGGCACGGACAAATTGGACCAAAAGGGTCTGTTTCTGTGCTGTACATCTCCATGACTTTACAACAAACAAGAAAATGTACACTGGAAACGGAAATTGAGTGAGGAGAGGTGTGTGCATCATTTCAGCAAAGCGATATTTTTTAAATACGTCATGAGACATTGTGAGCGCACAAGGTGACTGAAATTCCTATTTTGCTGTCCTGACTGTTAATTAAAACATGCCAAAGTAACAAACAATAGGAGAATGTAAGATCAACAATCAGTGCCATTCTGATATACAATAATCCAAGGATATATGCATCAATCACCAAGGGCTGGGCTTTGAAGGAAATTGCTGGAACCAAAGTAGAAAACTAAGCAGTCAATTATCCCAGTATCTTTAACACAATAAACCGTGAAGCTAAAGACATAGACAACAAGTTAAAACAGCTAAATTGCTTCTGACAGTTCAATTTAATAACATCACATGCCAATAATATATTTAGTGAAGTTAATATATTTTGACAGCAAGAAAGAAATGCACTTAGTTTGGGAAATGCTGACGGCATTGCATGATTCTGAACTTTGCTGCTTCAAAGGGACAAACACACTTTGGAATAAATGTTATTGTTAGCCAAGTAGCCTCAGTACGCACTTAGCTGAAGTCATTTCAGCAAAATAGCAATGCTGTTGGTCCCAAGAGTTCTCATTTCCTGTTGGGAGAACATGGCAGTTGGACCCAGTACAGTTGCTCCTCCACTCTTTATGAACAGTCTGTCTCCTTCGCTTTCTGTAATTTTCAGGTGCAAACAGGACAGACCAATAACTTGCGCCCAGACCTCTTGTAAAGTCACTCTGAGAGTTTGACAGCAAGGTATTGTCCAACAATGAGCTGAATGGGTCAATTCACTGGCAGGAAGTGCCTGATGTCAATTTGTGAGTTCCCCCAGGAGATGCAGCTGCAGCCAGTCAGATTCCTTGTCTTGCCTGTCTGTGGCAGGACATGGAATACCCTCCTGTGAATGCTTCAACCATAGAGGGTAGTGAAATACAAAGGATTGAAGGATTTCAAACACAAGTTACAGATCAGGGCAAATCAGTGGGGACATCTGCTTCCTGTGGCAGTCAATGATATTAGGCAAGCCAATAATCTGCAAATTCTAATGTTCAGAGCATACAGTCTCAAAGATTGCTCAGTGGCCAAGTTCAATTCTGCCTAAAAATGGTAGGGAGCTTATTGCAAAATATTCAGTCAGCCACTCACAACAATTCAAGCATCAGTGAAGGTCCAAGACAGTGAGTGAGGATGTGAGATGGAGACAAAGGTAGACTGTGCTGCTGGGAAAGCAGGTTTCAACACTGTGTGTGTGTGTGTGTGTGTGTGTGTGTGTGCGCGCGCGCGCCATGCGCAGTTGGATGGCTCTGTACTGTACAACTTTGCCTGACCTGCTGCGCGTTTCCAGCAACACATTTTCAGCTCTGATCTCCAGCATCTGTCGTCCTCACTTTCTCCTCTAAGAATCAGTGGGCAACTCCATGTTGGGTCAGGGCTCAAACGAAGTCTGCGTGTAATTAATAATTCAGTAGAGCTGAGAGTGGGGTTTGAAAAGCTCACAAAGTGTTTGATTGATCCAACAGAACAACATGGATAGGAAATACACGGATAGGAAAGGTTTCGAAGGGTATGTGTGAAGTGCAGGGAAATGAAGTTCGTGTGGATGGACATTTCAGTTGGCACAGACCATTTTGGGTCAAAGTGCCCATCTCCATGCTGTAGGACTCTGACTCTAACATTACCAGCTCAGGGAAAAACTCGGTACGATGAAACAAGCTGTTGGTCAAGAGCTTGGGTTATGCTTGTCAGAGTACTGTGTGCAGTTTTGGAGTTCAGCAACCAGTACTGTTTGGAAAGGAGAGTGGGGCCATCATTGAGGTGCCTCATGACAGAATGGCTAATGAGGTAGTTTATAAAAGTGAAGGAGTTTTATGAAAGTTGACAACCAACAACCTGAGCGATGCTTGGTGGTAGGTTGAGTTGCTTAAAAATCAATGAAATCTGTCTTGTTCCCATTTGCTGCTTATTAAATGCTTGTAACAATATCTGATTTGAAATGCATGTTGATTGAGAAATAAGAATAATCATTAGGTTGGGACATTAAAACATTTGAAGATAAAGACTGACGTAGGCTTTCACCAAGAAAGACTCCATCGAAGCTTGCAGGGAAAGGATACGTGGATTAATTATACAAGTACTCAGCATAGTCAGCAAAAAGGTAAACAAAAGTTAAATTGCTGAAAGAAAAGGGTGGAAAGCATTTATGACAACATCATAGCTGGGTGTGAACATGAATTGCTAATTGCATAACAAATACTGGAACCACCCAACTGATAACAATGGCAAAGATCATTATCACCTGAATGGCAAGAGAAACCAGGATAAGACAACACTCAATGGCAGAGAAAATCTTCAGTCAAGGTTTGAGATTGAAAGTAAAAGGGCAAGGTGAAAGAAAGATCCAGATGTAACCGTGAAACATAATCAATAATTGATCTCATTAGAAGCCCACAACTTCATAAAGTAATCTTCACTCAATGATAAAGGAATCTTCGCCAAATAATTAAGGAATGGTGGGAAACAATACTTCATCATATGCAAGTGGAAGGAAGCATCACAGAGGATTAGTCGCCGCATGTGCAAAGTGGCAGGATATCTGAACAACATTAAAACAAGAACCGTTCAGTGAAATTGTGGACAGGGAGCGGCACAGTGGTTAGCACTGCTGCCTCACAGCACCAGGGTCCCAGATTCTATTCCAGCCTCAGGCTGTGTGGGGTGTGCACAATCTCCCCGTGTCTGCGTGGGTGTCCTCCGGGTGCTCCGGTTTCCTCCCACAGTCCAAAGGTGTGCAGGTCAGGTGAATTGGCCATGCTAGATTGCCCATAATGTTAGGTGCAAAAGTCAGAGGGAAATAGGACTGGTGGGTTATTCTTCGGAGGGTCGGTGTGGACTTGTTGGGCCAAAGGGCCTGTTTCCACACTGTAGGGAATCTAGTCTAATACTGAGGACTCTCAGATAATAGTCCTCAAAAATTATTTTCTCCCACCAGAAGAAGTGATGTTACCTGCTCAAGGATTTAAAGTAAAGATTTACTTTTAATGCTGACGGATATCCTTTTCTTCTTCGATACTGTTATTTGCTTGCAGTTACAAGTGAAGTCTCCTGTTTACCTTGATTCCAGGGCCAAATTGCCATTTGTGGATCCTTAGAGAACAGCCGTACGTACAGATTTACAACTGAAGACCTGCCTTCTTCGGTGAAGTTACTGGTGATTGTTTAAAACCATAGAACATTTTATTTTCTCACTGGGTTCCTTGAATCTGTTAGTGGGTGCTCTTGTCACAACCTTTTGAGCTGGTTTAACAAACACTGCTCTGGACAAGGGCCTAATCAAAACTGGCTCTGCCTCCAGGTTCAAAGCAATTTTACACTCTGAATAAGTCAGAAGCATCCAGGCAAATGTGAGGTGATGCATTTTGGGAAGTTTAATTCGAGAGCGAATGATACAATGAATGGGAATGCCTTGAGAAAAGTTGATGAGTCGAGAAATCTGGGAGTGCAGGTCCATTGTACCCTGAAGGTTGCTGCACAGGTGGATAGAGTGGTCAAGAAGGCATACTGTATTGCTTGCCTTCATCGGACTGGGTATTGAGTATAAGAGCTGGCAGGTCATGTTAAAATTGTACAACACATTGGTTCGATCGCATTTAGAATACTGTGTACAATTCTGATCACCACATTATCAAAAGGATGTGAACGCCTTGGAGAGGGTGCAGAGAAGGTTTACGAGGATGTGGCCTGGTATGGAAGGTGCTAGCTATGAAGAGAGGTTGAGTAGGTTAGAATTGTTTTCATTCGAAAAAAGGAGATTGAGGGGGACCTAATTGAGGTCTACAAAATCATGAAGGGTAAAGACAGGGGAGATAGAGGTAAGCTTTTTCCCAGGGTGAAGGATTCGATAACGAGAGGTCATGCTTTCATAGTGAGAGGTGAAAAGATTAAGGGGGATACACACGGCAAGTACTTCACACAGAGGGTGGCAGGTGCCTGGAACGCGTTGTCAGCAGAGGTAGTAGAGGCAGGCACGGTAAATTCATTTAAGATGTGTCTGGACAGATGCATGAGTCGGTGGGGAGCAGAGGGATACAGATGCTAAGGAATTGGGCGACAGGTTTAAACAGTAGACTTGGATCAGCTCAGGCTTGGAGGGCCGAAGGGTCTGTTCTTGGGCTGTAAATTTTCTATGTTTTTTGTTCTTTGTTAATATTCAACTCAGACATGACTTATTGTTCTAAAAGAACAAAAACATGGTCTTTCAAATCCTATTTTATTAGGGAAGCAAAACTGTCAGAGAAACCAAATCAACAGATGAACCCTTCTGGTCTTCATCACTGAGATGCACACTTGATATATTTCATGAGTGACAATGGTAATTTGCAAGATATATTCAAAATATCATTCCTCCAGAACCCAACATGTACTTCAGGGCCATCAACGTAGTGGAACTTTAAATACTGAGGTGGCACTTGCTGCTTAGTTGCTGTGTTAGCAATGCGGGAACCTTCTTCTTTTCTCAAGAATACCAATGACACAAGAGCCAAGCAGAGAGATTTCAGTGTTCCAGTGTGAAGAAGTCTAAACAGAGCTCGGCTCATTTTTTCCTTGCTGTGGACGAAAGAGCTGCAGCAAGAACCAGTCATTCCCCTCTGCTGTCAACAGTTAAACAATGGCAGAGACTCTGAAGGGAAAGCAGAAGAGAGACAGGAAAGGCTTAAGTGAAGTTCTAAGTCTTAAAGGCATTCATTCACAGAGTAGAGAGACAGAAAGAGGTTGACAGGTTTAGAACGCTAATGCCGGACTTGAACCCAGGCATCTGAAGGAACAGCCATCCACAGAAGTGTGATTAACATCAGGGGTGTTCAGAAGTCCAGACTGGAAGACAGCACATATCCCACAGAGTTGTGAACTGGAGGAGATGAGACATAGATCGGAAAAGCCATGGATGCACAAAGGGGATGGACAGGTGAGGGAGAGCAGAAAAGAAGAAGATTTAAGAATGGAAGAAAATGCCTTGAGATGATTAACACTCTGAATGACCACTCCCTCCTGGTGATTGCTTGCAGAGGTGAAGACTTTTGATTGAATTAAAGCAACATTCAGAAGGAAGGTGAAGAACTCGAACTGACATGGTGAAACTGAAGGATTATTCACAGCTCAGTGGACTTCAATTTTGTTTGACTCAGAAGGTTGTGGGTTGCAGCCCCACTCTAGAGATTCCAACACAAAATCCAGTCTGGGAATTCCATTGCTGGGGCCGAAACTCTTGTGCAGCCTTTCAAGTAAGACGCTATGGGCTGGTCAATGTCAAACATCTCATGTCACAATAAGAAGTGGAGCAGGGGAGCTTTGTCATTGTGTTAACATCCCAATTGGACAGTGCGTAGCGTGACAATGTGATACTGTAAGACACCCCAAAAGACATTTGACCTGGCTCTACACAAAGGAATCTTATCAACTCGAGGAAGTGTACCTTCCAAACAAATTTTGGGAATGGTTAAGTTGTTGGAGAGATAAAGTGCTGACGAATGTAATTGGGACCTGCCTTCCAATTTGCTTTGGCAATGAATTTCTTGAAACACACACGGTATCCAAATGTGCAGATGATACTGATGAAAAGGTGATGATTTTGAGATGGCTGGGGAATGGCAATTAGAAAATAGATAAAGCAAAATAACAGCAGCAGAAACAAAATGACCCTACTGAAGATGTTGCAGTAACTTCAGACAAAAACCCCAAAAATCCTAGCAAACGTGACGTTCAATTTGTCCACCTAACACAGAACTGCAATAAATGAAGGAGAAAGAGGACTGAACTGCTTTATCTAAGCAGCACAGCGCAAGTCAGTGGTTGTCACAATCAAACTGTGTTGTGGTCAGACCAGATCGTATTTTTGCTGCATCCAGCTTGAGACATTAAGTTATGAGGTAGACGTTGAGCAATGGAGAGAATGTAGGCAGAAGCTACACGGTTGAGCATTCATAAGGATATCATCAACAATTGAAGGGAAAGAACAAAGCTGCATTTTCATTTTTGTCTCCAAAGGAGGTGACACACAGTGATTTTTAAAAGATGGAAAAGTAGCATGAAGAAAAGAGATCAGAAAAGATATTTCAAACAAAGTTGCAGGACTTTGTCCAAGGCATCAGACACTAACTAGTGAAAGACACAATCAGGATAAACATCAGAAGATCATTCACACAATGAAGAAAATTAAGTAATTGATTTAGTAATTGAGGGAAACTTGTGAAAACATTTCATGAATGAGGAAACTACTAAGGCTTCCGGAGAACTATCATGAAGTGAATGGCCTTCTTTATCCATCTTTATTCTGTGGTAGTCAACAGGGTTCATTTCAGCAATACAAGGATGCTGATACATAAAATCGCTCTGGCCTCTCCTTAAACTCTAGCCTGGTTTGACAGTGAGAGATAAGTCAAGTCATGTAAGGTCAATGTAGGCATCTACAGCTCAGTAGTGAGCAGAGGAGATCTTGTGCTTCTGACATTTTTGGCTGCAAAGAATCAGATTCAGAAATGTCTAAGTGCAAACAGAAAAGTGACAGTTCTCCTCAATGATAAACAGGCCCCAAAACATGGAAGGTTTGAACATCATGAATATGCTTACATCAAAAATAAGCCTTTTATGAAATTAATCAGTCTCTATGTATTAGATTTCTAGTTGTCAGTCAAATATATTGAAAAAGCATAAATTGCTGCATGAACCTGATTATTCAAGGCTAATGAGACGAACAGCAAGTGTCAAATTGGTACAAGCTGCCAAAAACATGTACGAATGGTCTCTGACCTGCTGGCGGTACGACTGCCTGGGTCGATGGCCTTTTGCGTGGGGTCAGAGAAGGCTGAATGGGCAGCATCCCTGGGTTGGCTGGAGCCTGCCCAGCCTTCGGCCTTTGGCGAGGAGCTATTGATGTCTCAGTTGGTGGAGTTGGGTCTGTCAGTCTGTGAAATGAGGACAACAGTTTCATGTACGGGAAAGACAGCAGAAAACATCACACTATAACACACACCCATCTCTCCCTCTCCCTCTCCAACACCCGTTTGTTTTAACTTTGCAGTCTTGGAAGTGCAGACAGCAGAAATATTCAGTCATGGAACAGGGATCGATAGAATACACCAGATCACTTTTTAAAATCACCAAACTGTGTTGATACCACAATCAGAATAACGTGGTCTAATCTGACCCATTATGCTTCTCATTATTTGTAAGCTTCAATATTTCCACTTTTCAAGCAATCGATTCCTATTAGAAAAGGTTCAAAGATAGATACTGCATCAACAACGTGGCAGAGGGATCTGGACTTTATATAGAAAACAGTTCTTAACCATAATTTTATGCCATCTGGTTACAATCTCAGTAATTAGTACAAACAAACATCGATCTCTCCTTACCTCATTACAATTCTTTAAGAACCACAAGAACAGGCCACATGTTCCGAACATCTCACTTCAATATCTTCAGTTCAAATGAAAAGGTCTTGTGCACTTAAAAAACCTTTTTGCTGCTAACACCTGGTGAATCAGTGCCATACATGTTCTGTAGCTTCTCATGTCTAATTTCCACTGGTTCAGAACTTGAAACAATATTCAGCCTGCAGTCAAACTAATGACTTGTATATCTGCATCACACTGACTTTGTACATATACAGTGT
This sequence comes from Chiloscyllium plagiosum, assembly GCF_004010195.1. Classification (NCBI taxonomy): domain Eukaryota; kingdom Metazoa; phylum Chordata; class Chondrichthyes; order Orectolobiformes; family Hemiscylliidae; genus Chiloscyllium; species Chiloscyllium plagiosum. The sequence continues at coordinate 5,628,026 of NC_057751.1, forward strand.
CCCCTTCTTTTTGAATTCAGTGTTAGGGGCTCAAAACCAAGGAATCCATTTGTCCTTTTGTTATATTGGTATATCTGTGGTGCTGCCTTCCAAGTGCTTACCCTGCAACCAAACCTAACTGCCTTACATTTAGTAAGATTGATTTCTGTTTGTCACTTACAATCTGTTGAAATAGAGCTTCTCTACTGTGGGGAGGCAAAGGCCTCATGGTATTATCACCAGGCTATTAGGCCAGAAACTCAGCTGATGCTTCGGAACTGGGTTCAAATCCTCCATGGCAGATGGTGGAATTTGAATTAAACAATAATTTGGACTTAGTAGTTTAATGATGACCATGAAACCATTGTTGATGGTCAGGGAAAAATCTATCTGATTCATTTATGTCCTCTATGGAAGGAAATCTGCCATCCTTACTGGGTCTGGCATACATGTGACTCCAGATCCACAGCAATGTAGTTAATTCATAACTGCCCTCTTGTAATTAGGGATGGGGAATAAATGTTGGCCTGTCCAGCAACACCCTCATCCTGTGAGTGAATAAAACAAAATCCAAACACTGACACTACACTTATCTAGCACAAGTGGTCAGGCACCAAATGACTGGCTTCTGCAAGGACTACAGTAGGAAGGGAACCAGAAAGGTTCACCAGCACTTTTTATATGAATTATCATGCGATATGGGCATTGCTATACCATAGCAAGACTATATCAATAAATACCAGCATTTATTGCCCAGCCCAAGCAGACCTTGACAAGTTGGCAGTGAGCTTTATTTGCTGCAGTCACTGGGTGTAGGTAGACCCATTATAACATCAGAGAAGCAATTCCAGGATTTCAACCAACAAGTGAACAAAGTTAAAAGTCACACAAAGCCGGGTTATAGTCCAACAGGTGTATTTGTAAATACTAGTTTTCAGACCACTGCTCCTTTGCCAGGTAGCTGTGAAAGCTTGTACTTCCACACCTGCTGGACTATAACCTGGAGTTGTGAGATTTTTAACTTTGTCCACCCCAGCCCAACAGTGGCACCTCCACATCATAACAACAGTGAAGGAACAGCAACATACTTCCAACTCAGCATGATGTGTAGCTTGGAGAGTAACTTCCAGCAGTTAGTGTTCCATGTATCTGCTACCTTGTGCTTCTGGGTGGGACAGCTCAGAGGATGGAAGATGCTGACTAAGGATCTTTGGTGAATTTCTTCATTGCATCTTGTGGAGAGCACACACTGCTACTACTGAGCGTCAGTAGTGGACGGAGTGATTACAAACTGGACAAATCATTCAAAGACTGTGGCTACAGCACCAGGTCAGAGGTTTGAAATCGTGGAGTGAATACCTCATTTCCCGACTCCTCAAACCATGTCAACTATTGACGAGGCACAAGTCAGAAGAGTGATGAAATACTCCACACTTGGCCAGGTGAATGCAGCTCCAACAATACTCAAGGAGCTTGACCACACCCAAGACAAAGCAGCCCACTTGTTTGGCATTACATCCACTATCTCCGCCACCAATTTTATGAGCACAACTGACTCGTCCTTTCTCCAACATTGGATGATTGAGATTTCTTTTAATGGATCCCTGTGCCTCTGCCTAATTCCACACTCTCATGCTTTTCTGAACAAGGAAATGTTCCCAGCATTCCCCATTTGAATCAAAAATAATGAACTCGTAACTGAATGATTTGGGGATTTGTCTGTGCAACAGTCATTATGTTCAAAGATAACTACCAGTCCGTGAGCCACTTGGGAGCTGAATTAGGGCATTGTATCAATGGGTCTCCCCACTGAGAAAAATCCAGGTGGAAATTAAGTGCTGAACCAATAAAACACCCACCCAGATCTCCTTGTCCAGACTGATACACAGAAGTTAGCCAAGTCTGCAATGCACATTTAGTCCTTTAAGCCAGAAGCAAACCAAAATTGCATTCAACAAAAAACAAGGCGAACCCAACTGAAACCCAAAAGGCTTGGCAATGTTATATTTGTACTCCCTGGATTCAAAACACTTTCCCTTCCCAAAAAGCACAAAATAAAATCCAAGTCTTGATGCTGTTATGTCAAAGTCACTGAAGCAATTCCAGGCAATTGCCTCCTCCGCCTAATTACATGCAAGATGGTATGTGAAAGTGCTAACCTCGCCTTGGGCTGTGTCTTCTTAGCTGCAGCTTCACTGGCTTTTACTGGCTCAACAAGCTTGGCTGGAATGGGAGAGTTCTGTAAAAGAAAGCTATTATTACATCAACTTCAAAACGCAAGCAAATGCACATGATTTCTCCACAGCTTCACCATCGCAGACTCAACACGACTTGTCACACCAAAATAAAACAACGAAATGTGGATGTTGGCTATCTGAAACACACAAAAACAGAAATTGCTGGACAAACTCAGCAAGTCTGGCAGCATCTGTGGAGAGAAAACAGAGTTAACACTGAGAGTACAGTGACCAGTTCTAAAGAAGAGTCACTGGATTTGAAATGTTTTCTCTGTTTCCTCCCCACAGATGTTGCCAGACCCGCTAAGTTTCTTGCGCAGTTTCCGTTTCTCTATGTTCTACAATGTCATATACTTTCCACTCTCAACAGTCATATTATAGATCTTTTTATGCTGGCTGTGTCAAGACTCAGATCGTTCAGTGACAGAAAATTGTTCAACGTGAATGCACAACAAATGAATTTGGTTTCATGAACCCACTGAAGAACCACAGATCAGATCTTTCCAGCACTTAATATGGGCTTAAGTTGTTTTGCACATTTTCCAACTGGATTTAGAGAGTCATAGAGATGTACAGCAGAGAAACAGACCTTTGAGTCCAACTCGTCCATGTTGACAAGATATCCTACAGTAATGTCGTCCCACTTGCCTGCATTTGGCCCAGATCCCTCTGAACCCTTCCTATTTGTGAACCCTTTTAAATGTTGTAATGTCCCAGCCTCCATCACTTCCTCTGGCAGTTGGTTCCTAATACACACCACCCTCTGCGTGAAAAAGTTACCCGTTAGATCCCTTTTAAAACCTTCCCGTATCACCTTAAACATCCAGGTAATCCTGACAAACTTTGGCAGAACTCACTTTATTTGGTTTACTAACAAGGATATGTCAAGGCAAGTCGCTCATGCACAATCACGAATTTGCTTTTCAACTGCAAGCATTCTATTTCTTTCGATGGTCTTGCCTTATTCAAAAATGCTCTCTTCAAATATTCTTTTAATGGAAAACATCAGGAAACTGTCACATGAACACAAGCACATCTGTAAAAAGTTCTCTCTTTCAGTACACAGGAGCTGAAACAATGTACCCACAACACAGTCAGTCTTTCTAGTTGTGCGTCTAAGTCTCAAAACATATGTGACATTCTTGACCTCGAGGCCAGCCTGACAAAGCCTCATTATTTCTGGACTTACACTGACATTCTGGACAGGGCACTCCTTTCCAATTTGTTTAAATGCAAAGTGCGACACCTGGTAAATGTCAGGTCTTTTGTCTGGATCTGGCTCGAGCATAAATCCTGAAAAAAGGAAATCAATATCAGTCAATTGTTCATACTAAAATGACTGCAGCTTCAATATGAAGGAAGCATCAATGTATTTGACCACACAACTCAAAAAACTGCTGCACGTTCAGAGACAGATTTCATTTTCAATGCTCTGGTATGTTTATTCACATATCTTAAACTCTAACCATCGAGAACAGCTCCCTTTCAGACACAGTAAGGAGATCATTCTTGAGAAACAAGCACAAATAAAGTAAATCACAACTGCCCAGAGACAGAAAGCATCAACGTTGTTTCACTTTGTTCTTCTCATCTTGTTGTCTCTGTTCCAAGCAACATGTGCTTGTCAAAATTTCAGTCAATTTGGGTATGGATTTAAAATAAAGACAAATGAATCAGACCGGTTAAATGGAGGGTTATTTTGAAGAAGCATATCAGAAAATAATTTGCAACAGTGACCCAAACGCATCAATTGCAACAAAGCATGTAACTTGAGTCCAGCCTTTGTGATGTAATGTTAATGGATGGAACGTCAATACTGCTGAGTTTGCAACAGGAAGTCACACATTTAGGTTTGACTTCAGAGCGGATGGTTCGAGGTCTCAGTTCTGAATAAAGACTGCTCAGTCCAGAAGGGAGAAAACTTTTTCCAAGCAGGGGTATCAAATTTTCCTTCAGGGCAACCAGTCACGACAGCTTAAATGCTGTTGTTGTGAATGGACCAAGCCAGGAAAGTTTGGATAGAAATCTTCAAGTTGTTAGAACTGAAAAACGTTCAGGCCAAACTGCCTCCACTGTCCACGGAAAAGAAAGTGGGAGGTATCAGTTAAAAAGTTCAAGTATTGAGTGGGGCGGAAAGTTCCTCGAGAATTAATACTGTAAGTACAGATATTCAGAGAACAGTTTGAAACTTCATTTTGCCATTTGAGCTAAGATCCTTCTAAAGGCCTTCTATATAAAAATACAGACATGCTGCTTTGTACGGTATCTTTGCTCTCTTTTGTGTCATAATCCAGAACATTTTTCGGTTTGAAGAACTTGAAGATTTCTATCCAAACCTTCCTGGCTTGGTCCATTCAAAACAACAGCATTGGTTTTTGTTCATTCACAGGATTTGGGCTTCGCTGACTGAGCCAGCACATATTATACATTTGTGATTGCTCAGAGGATACTCAGAGTCAAGCACATTTGAAGTCACGTGTGGGCCAACCAGGTAAGGATGGCAGGCTTGCTTCCTGCAAGGACAGGAATGAACCAGGTGGGTTAGGTAATAATTGACAATGGTTATGTGATCGCCATGAGGTCAACTGTCTGTTAAAGATTTCTACTGAATTCATCTTTCACCATCTGTCAGAGTCGGGTTCAAACTCATGTCTCCAGACCATGACCCTGGGTTCTGGATTACTAATTCAGTAACATGACCAGCATGCCACCACCTCCACAATCCTGAGATAAAGAACAGTACGCCCTCTTGTAACACATTTCAGTGAGCAACCAGTTGAAAAAATTAAACCCATTATCTGTCAAGCCTAGGATTTGACTTGTCCACTATTTACCTTGGAAGGTTTCAGAACAAGTGGCTCATCGTCACTTGCAGCTCTGTCCTCAAGATACAGCAGTGTTAAATTGTCACCCTGCAGAGAATGTTGTGTGAACATTCACATCCAAATTATTGGGACTTAGCGTGACAGATGTAACAGGATGACAGCCCACAGGATTATTTTAATCAGTTTCTTGCAGTGAGATATTTCCAGCTCCTTGCACATCAGTCTACTTCACTTTCACCAATCTTGCAAGTTTTAATCCATTTATAACCTCCGGGATAAAATGCGTTTGACGAGATCAGTAATGGTTGATTCCAATTTTGCCTCAAAGTATCAGTGGAATTCTAATTTTAGGAAATGCTTGTGAAATAATATTTTCTGTTTAAAATTAAACTTCGATTAAGATACATTAATTCATCTGCTTTGTCCCAATGAAGTGGACAGTATGATGCCATAAACAGAAGCAGCTCCTCAACATTTGAATTAAATCCTGTTCCTGTCTCTATGCATTGCCATTCATGTCACTGTGAATAGTTCAAAAGTATATATGCAATACGCATTCTCAAACTCAGGGCAACTCCTCAATAGACAGAGTGTCACTGTTGTCTTCACCTTGACTGCAAATACAGCCAAGGTCATAGGCCTGAAACTCACTCACAACTTCAGAACACTTGACCAGACAATGACGACAGGCACAAACCATTTAGAATGCCAAACCTGGCAAAGACAACAAGCGAAGGGAAGTTCAAATCATTCAGTCTCATCACAAGTTGCAGAGTTCTGCACTTTTTAACATCTTTGAAAATCCAACACGTTCGAGATTTCAACACTTCATTTCTTAGACAACATCAGCCAAATGCACAATATGTGAGCTTCTGATGATGCTGCACTTGACGAACTGTTCAATCAAAAAACACAGACTGTAAATCTATCCAAATCTATTTTTAACCTTCTAGCTTAATTGTACTATCATTCTCAAAAGGAGCCTAGCAGAAACTGAAACATGTAACAGTGTGTACTTATTAGGCAGTGCATCTCGCTGGAGTATTTGGAGTTGTCTGGAATTGTAAAGCTCCCATCACAGATTGCAACCTGGCTTTCTCCAAACGGTAGTGTAAAAAAGCAAAGTTTGTACAGTAAACATCCGAGAGCCTGAAAGAAAAAAACAGAAGAATATGACCAGTCTCAATCAAAAGAAGTCAAAAAAAAGGCAGAAGTTATCTTTTTCCCCAAGGTAACTCAACCAGTGGCTCTTCCCATCTTGGGTAATTCGAGCCAAGAAAGCATCCACATATGATCTTGCATCCACATTTTCTGGAATGTTAAATTTTATTATTTTCTTCAAAGATTTGTCATTTGTTTGATCATGGTATGAAGGTGGAAAGCAACTACTCAAAATAGCAGGAGCTTTTGCAGAACTGTGTCCCACACATACAGTGATGTCCTGGGAAGAGTGGACAATTGCTTCACATTAAAACAAGAATGGGTTTCAAAGCTCTTTCCCAAGAGGGGATGGAGGTCATAGCTGGTCATTCCAGTGACTGAGAAGGTCAAAAGCTACTGTGGCTGTTTTCGAACTGTGAGCAATTCAAATCAATTTGTGCACACTTTGTGACATATAGAAATACAAACTTAAATTCTAAGTGTCAATTATGATCAGCATGCCAATAGATCGCACTGAATTAACGAAAGTGCTGCTTGTCAATCTGACTGTAAATACCCTGCAACAGCTATAGCATTCAGGGAAAATCCATTGTCACTGGATAATCTCATGAATACTTTAGCACTCGGGTGAAAAGAATGTTAGGTGAAGTGAAAAATGCACATGAGCTTGAAATGATTTCATTCACACCCCACAGCCACCATTGCCCTTTGTGATCAAATGGACCCTTTCAAAGATATTGGCCAAGTCATGCATATTGGTCAGGACAAGTCGCCTGCTCTTTTTCAAACAGCATCATGAGATTATCACACTCATTTGGCCACAACATGGCATATCCAATCATGTGGAAGCAAGTGCAATGTTGAGGGAAGGTAAGTGCAAGTCAAAGAGAAATGGACAGACTTAGTGGTACTCCACAGAGAAAATTCAAGTCAATCGATCTGAACAACAAGGTCTGAACAGTGTAATTTTGCTATGATTGCCTCTTATTACGAAGTGTGAACAATCAGGGGCAACATGTTGTAAAATGAGATTACTGCTTTCTTTTGGCATGATATTCAGCTTCTAATAAATTTTAAATAATGCTTTGGCATGGAAATAATTGCCGAGTTTAGTTGCCCCGACCACTGGGACATGCTGATATTCTGAACAGCTCTATACAAATATAAGTTTGCTTGTTTCTGTTACTGGTAATGTAGTTATGTGTTTTCATTCTCTAGATTTTCAGTGTCAATTATTTCCATTACATCAACAGCACAGAATCGGGAAATGCCTCAGAAAGAATATCCTGACATTAAGTGCTTTCATTTACAGTACATCTACAACAAAGGCTTCCGTTTACTCACCCATATATCAGCCTTTGTAGTAATGGGTTTACCACAGTAAAGGTTGACCATTTCAGGAGCTCGGTAGGACAGAGTTGTGTACCTAAAAAAACACAAAGGTATGGGAGTGATTTCTCCAATATTTGCTTTTTAGGGTTGAGACTGGAACTTCTTGTTTTGGTTCTCTCAAGTGCACAGTGATTTGCCTTTCTTGCGGCCTTTCAGGTTAGCCAAAAGAAAAAAATTCAAGCTCATGTCAATAAATCTGATCAACTCGGGCCAATGCCATCGGGAACACATGAGGTCAGCTGATGTGGCATGAAATGCCTTTATTCAGAGGTGTACCTCCTGACGAATTGTGAGCAAATATTCCCAGTTGTTATAACACCCTGAGTGAAGCCAAAACCAAACAGCAGTTCAAGAGAATGTCTCTTCTTTTGGAGACGTAATGGCTGCCAGTAAAGAACAATGACAACATCTCAAAATAATTCATGGTATGCAAAACTCTTTCATGGGGCAAGAAGTGAAACATTAACAAAAGGTTTTTTTTATATCTTCCTGGTACAGCAATGAAATGGGGGAAGGGAAAATCACAATTAAACTGACACATCTGATAATTTGGTTCCCAGGAAGCAAACAATGGTTAAGAGTTAGACTTGAGATTAAAACAAACAAGACCCCATGTTGTATTAGGTCCCAGGATCAGTATGGCAATGTACTACAGAGTCATACCCATGATACCATCGCTGCATCAGAACATTGGACCTGATTTCACATCTTACCATGGATCAACTGAAGCATAACACATTGCTGGAACCATGCTTCACTTTTGCCAAACAGGATGCTCTTCACCTGAACCAGAGGGTTACCAATATCCTGGAGGGGGGGAAAATTTCCTAATGCTCTGTGGCGGGGGGAGTAGAGTTAAATTAATGCAGCAGGGGGATGGAAACCTGAATCATACTTCCAGTGTACTGGAGTTTGAAGGTAGTGAAGTCTGGAATAGGTTTACAAGGTCGTGAGAGGGACTGACAACCAGGATGTTGGATTTAAATGTGTGTACTTCAATGCCAGGAGCATTCGGAATAAAAAGTGGGTGAACTTGCAGTATGGGTTGGTACCTGGGATTTCAATGTTGGGGCCATTTCAGAGACATGGCTCGAGGAGGGATGGGAATGGTTGTTGCAGATTCCAGGATTTTGTTATTTCAACAAGAACAGAGAAGATGCTACAAGAGGGTGAAGGTGTGGCATGGTTAATCAAGGGTAGTATGACCGCAATTCAGATAAAGTTTGAGGACTCATCCACTGAGGTAGTTTGGGCTGAGGTTAGAAACAGGAAAGGAGAGGTCACCCTGTTGGGAGTTTCTTCTCAGCCTCTGAATTGTTCCAGGAATGTAGAGGAAAGGATAACAAAGGTGATACTTGACAGGAGCAAGAGTAACAGGGAAGTTTTTATGGGGGACTTTAACTTCCCCAACATTGACTGGGAATACTATAGTTCAAGTAGTTGAGATGGGTCAATTTTTGTTCATTGTGTGCAGGAGAGTTCTCTGACACAGTATGTAGACAGGCCATTTTTATAAATGATTTGGATGTGGGCATAGAAGGATGGATTAGTAAATTTGCAGATGACACTAAAGTAGGCAGAGTTGTGGATAGTGCAGAAGGATATTGTGGATTACAGAGGGACATAGATAAGATGCAGCGCTGGGCTGAAAAGTGGCAAATGGAGGTAAAAACAATGACTGCAGATGCTGGAAACCAGATTCTGGATTAGTGGTGCTGGAAGAGCACAGCAGTTCAGGCAGCATCGATGATTCGGGCAAAAGCCCTGATGAAGTTGATTTCGAAGCTCCTTGGATGCTGCCTGAACTGCTGTGCTCTTCCAGCACCACTAATCCAGAAAGTGGCAAATGGAGTTTAATGCTGAAAAGTATGAGGTAGTTCACTTCGGAAGATGTAACAGGAATACAGAGTACTGGGCCAATGGTAAAATTCTTGACAGTGTAGATGAACAGAGAGATCTTGGTGTCCAGGTGGATAAATCCCTGAAAGTTGCCACCCAAGTTGAAAGGGTTGTTCAGAAGGCATATGGTGTGTTGGCGTTTATTGGTAGGGGATAGGGTTTTGGAGCCACGGGGTCATGCTTCAGCTGTACAAGACACTGGAAAGGCTGCAGTTGGAGTAATGCGTACAGTTCTGGTCACTGCATTATAGGAAGGATGTGGAAGCTTTGGAAAGGGTTCAGAGGAGATTGACAAGAATGTTGTCTGGTATGGCTGAGGGAACTGGGTTGTTTTTGATGGAGAGAAGAAGGTTGAGAGGTGACTTAATCGAGACATATAAGACAGTTCTGGTCACTGCATTATAGGAAGGATGTGGAAGCTTTGGAAAGGGATTGACAAGAATGTTGTCTGGTATGGCTGAGGGAACTGGGTTGTTTTTGATGGAGAGAAGAAGGTTGAGAGGTGACTTAATCGAGACATATAAGATAATCAGAGGGTTAGATAGGGTGGACAGTGAGAGCCTTTCTCCTCTGATGGTGAAGGCTAACACGAGGGGACATAGCTTTAAGTTGAGACATGACAGACTTAGGACAGATATTTCTTTACTCAGAGTAGTAGGGGCGTGGAACAGCCTGCCTGCAACAGTAGTAGACTCACTGACGTTATGGGCATTTGATATACTTATTGATAATAATGGAATGGTGTAGTTTAGATGGGCATCACATTAATTTCACAGGTAAGTGCAACATCAAGAGCCTGTACTGTGCTGTAATGTTCTATGTTCTGTGTTCAAGTATTCGATAAAGAGTTGCAAAAAACAATGAAACAACTGAAGAGTGCAGTCATGGGTGATTCCGAGGAGAAAGTGAGGACTGCAGATGCTGGAGATCAGAGTCAAGAAGTGTGGCGCTGGAAAAGCACTGCAGGTCAGGCAGCTGTGATCAAGGACTCATGACCAAAATGTCCATTCTACTGCTCCTTAGATGCTGTCTGACCTGCTGTGCTTTTCCAGCCCCACTCATGGGTGATTCCCATGATGGATTTGAAAGGAAAGGTCACTGGAGAGGGTCTGGTAATGTAATATGAGCTAATAGGCTAGAAACAAAGAATAGTTGAGATGAATGCCTGAAACAGTTCTGTAAGGAAAACAACTTTGTCATCTTTTATACCGTCTTGAAACAACACCTGAGAAGACCCACAACAGTGCATGAGACATTGGGCTGGCACAGTGGCTCATGGTTAGCATTGCTGTCTCACAGCACAAGGGACCGAGCTTCAATTTCACCCTCGGGCAACTGTCTGTGTACAATTTGCACATTCTTCCTGTGTCTGCGTTGGTTTCCCCCAGATGCTCTGGTTTCCTCCCACATTCCAAAGATGTACAAGTTAGGCATGCTAAACTGCCCAGTGTTCAAGCATGTGCAGGCATGATGGACTATCCATGGGAAATACAGAGTTACAGGGACAGGGGTGGGCCCGGACAAGATGCTCTTCAGATGGTTGGTAGCCTGCCTCCACACTGAAGTGATTCTATGATATAATGCTGAGTTGCAATGAATGCCATTGGGTTCTTCAATATTACATTATTCATGCCCAATTTCTTATGCTATGTTCAACTTCATAACCTTTGCCAAATCATGAAAAACATCATAAGACCACATACAGAAGCAGAAATTAGGCAATTCAGCCCATTGGGTCTAGTCCATCATTCAGTCATGACTGATAAGTTTTTCAAGTCTATTCTCTCGCTTTCTCCCCATAATCTTGATCCCCTTGATACTCAAGAACCTATCTATCTCAGTTTAAATATACTCAATGACCTGACCCTCCACAGCATTCTGCAGCAATGAATTCCACAGATTCCCCAGTCTCTGGCTCAAGAAGTTTCTCCTCATCTCCGTTTTCAAAGGTCTTCTGTTTACTCTAAGGCTGTGCCCTCAGGTTCTAGTGTCTCCTACCAATGGAAACATCTTCCCAACATCTAATCTGTCCAGCCCATTCAGTATTCTGTATGTTTCAATTAGATTCCCCCTCATCCTTCTAAACGCCATCAAATATAAACCCAGAGTCCTTAAATGTTCCCCATATGTTAAGCCTTTCATTCCTGAATCCATTCTCACGAACCTCCTCTGAACACGCTCCAGGGCCACAACATCCTTCCTGAAATATGGGGCCCAAAACTGTGCACAATACTCCAAATGTGGTCTGACCAGAGCCTTGTAGGGCTTCAGAAGTACATCCCTGCGTTTATATTCAAGTCCTCTCAACGACTTCCTAACGACTGACTTAACATGCAAATTTATCTTGAGAGAATCCTGGATGAGAACCCCCAAGTCTCTTTGCACTTCTGAATTTTCTCCCCATTTAGAAAGTAGTCTATTCTTCCTACCTAAGCGCATGACCTCACAGTTTCCCATATTGTACTCCATCTGCCACTTCTTTGTCCACTCTCCTAACCTGTCCAAATCCTTCTGCAGACTCCTGGCCTCCTCAATGCCACCTGTTGCTCCACCGATCTTTGAATCATCTGCAAACTTAGCCAGTCTTGCCCTCAGTTCCTTCACGGAGATCATTAATGTATAAAGTGAAAAGTTGTGGTCCCAACACGGAGCCTTGCAGAACACCACTTGTCACCAGCTGCCACCTTGAGAAAGACCCTTTTAGCCTCACTTTTTTGCTTTATGCCAGAAAGCCAAACTTCTTTCCATGCCAGCACCTTGCTCTCACACCATGGGCCCTTAAATTACTCAACAGCCTCTTGTATGGCACCTTCTTGAAGTCCAGATGGATAACATCCATTGGTTCTCCTTGGTCTAATCAGCTCATCACTTCCTCATAGAATTCCAGCAGATCTGTCTGGCACGACCTATCCTTGATGAAACCATGGCGACTTGGCCCTATTTTACCAGGCACTTCCAGGTATTCAGAAATCTCATCATTCACAATGGATTCCAGGATCTTACCCACAACCAAGGTTGGGCTAAACGGTCTGTAATTTTCCATCTTTTGCCGTACTCCTTTTTTAAAGGTAGCAATTTTCCAGTCCTCTGGGACCATTCCTCATTCCAGTGATTTCTGAACGATCACCACAAAGGCTTTGACTATCCCTTCAACTATCTTCCTTCGAACTCTGGGTGTAGTCCATCTGGTCCAGGTGACTCAATCACCTTTAGGCCATTCTGTTTTTCCAGCACCTTCTCCTTGGTGATGGCCAATGGCTCAATGTCCACTTTTGCCTCTCTTTTTAACACTTAAACAGCAACTAATGAATGTAAAGGATCCATGAGATACTACCAGAAAAACTAACGTCATTTACAAGATACCATACAAGAACTGTAAAAAAAAACACGATATTGGACAAACCAGCAGCAAACTTGCAACCAGGATACATGAACACCAACTGGCCACCAAAGGACATGACCCACTATCACTAATTTCTATACATACAGACAAAGAAGGACACCACTTTGACATACATCCTAGGACAGGCGAAACAAACACACGCATGAGAATTCTTAGAGGCATGGCATTCTAACCAGAACTCCATGAATAAACACATGGACTTGGATCCCATTTACCTTCCTGGAAATGACATCACCCACATTAAGAAACCAAGACTTATTCATAGAGAGGTGGGACATACCATTAGCACTTCACCGAAGACTCGCACTGATGATGGTGACGAAATGTCTGAAAACCAGCGAGCTAACTTACATACTGATCAATCTGAGCTACAAATCTTCTCAAAAGCTACAAATCTTCTAACGAAACTCTTACAGTCTTCCTCGATATTACTAGCTAGCTTACCCTCATATTTCACCTTCACCCTCCTTATTTCTTTTTTTGTTGCCCTCTGTTGGTCTTTGTAAGCTTCCCGATCCTCTGATTTCTCATCTCCCTTCACCACATTATATGCTTTCTCTTTTGCTTTTACGCTATTCTTGACTTCCCTCGTCAGTCATGGTTGCCTCATCCTCCCTGCACGATGCAGCTTTTTCCTTGGGATGAATCGCTGCTGCATCTCCTGAATCACTCCCAGACACTCCTGCCATCGCTGTTCCACTATCTCTCTGACTGGGCTCCTCCCCAATTCTACCCAGCTCCTCCCTCGTGCCACTGTAGTTGCCGTTATTCAGCTGTAATACTGTTATCTCTGAGTCTAACTTCTGCTCTCAAATTGCAGAGTAAATTCAATCATATTATGAAAACTGCTTCATAAGGGTTCCTTCACCTTTAGCTCTCTTATCAAGTCTGCCTCATTGCACAACATTAAATCCAGTATTTCCGATTTATAGTGGGCTCCACCACAAGCTGCTCCAAAAAGCCATCTCGTAGACATTCCACAAATTCCTTTCTCTTGCAATCCACTATCACCTGATTTTCCCAGTCCACCGACATGTTGAAATGCCCCATGAGCACTGTAACTTTCCCTTTCCAAAACATTTTTTCTATCTCCTGGTGTATCTTGTGCCCCATCTCCTGACTATTAGGAGGCCTGTACATAGTTGGAGTAATAATGTTTTTTTTTTAAACTTTGTGGTTCCTCAATTCTACACACACAGATTCTACATTATCTGACCCTACTTCAGATCTTAGTACCGATTTAATTTAATTTCTCACTCATAAGGCAACCCAACCCCCTCTGCCCAACTGCTTATCTTTTCAATGGGATGTATATCCTTGAATATTCAGCACTCAATCCTGATCCCCTTGCAGCCATGTTTCCACAACGCCCACCAAATCATACCTGCTGATTTCTATCTGCATCAGGAGCTCATTTATCTTATTCCTTACACTGTGTGCATTCAGATAGAATACCTTCAGTCTGTATTTACCGTCCCTCGTCTCAGTGTCATTCATTTGTCCAGTGTGCTTGTAGTTTGATTGCGAACCCTTTCCATACACTCTTTGGAGGCAAAGCTCACACAACCCCAATTCTCTTAAATGTCTTGCACATAAGCAAATGTCAATTGATGTCACCGTGGATCACTGTGATTGCACACGCACACTCATCATCTGGCACAACGCTCCAAAATTCTTTCGACTCTCTGGGCCTAGTCACAGGTCCATTCCCACTCTCAGCCATTCTGAGCCAATGTACACACATTCAGGGCACATCAAAATTAGCAGAACCAAGATATCTCCAACTTGGATGGTCACAACACCTTTAACATCATGGAGTACAGGGAACATAACAGGAGTGACACCAAACAATAGTGAACACCGGGTTAAGTAAAGATATATATGGGCAGAGGACCAAAATCTTGGTCGAAGAGATGAGCTTTAGAAAGTGTCGTCTTCAAGAAGAACAGAGAGGTTTACTTACGAAATTCCAAGCCAGCAGAAGGCTCAGTGCCAATGGGGACACAATTGAAAACTAAACAAGTTGACGGTCAGAGAAACACAGTGATATCGAACATTTCCAGGACTGAAAAAAGGCACAGAAACTCGTAAAAGCCTGGAAAGATCAACTGCCACACATTTGAAAACATGAAATTTCTTCAAAAATGGATTTACTCAACCAGCATCTAAAGTGAAAGTGAAGAGCATCCAAGGAGCAGGTGAATTGACATTTCGGGCATAAGCCCTTCTTCAGGAATGAGGAGGGTGTGCCAAGCAGGCTAAGATAAAAGGTAGGGAGGAGGGACTTGGGGGAGGGGCGTTGGGAATGCGATAGGTGGAAGGAGGTTAAGGTGAGG
>NC_057751.1:5644083-5662773 GCF_004010195.1 Chiloscyllium plagiosum
CGCCTTCTTGACCTGCAATCTTCTTCCCGACCTCTCCGCCCCCACCCCTTCTCTGGCCTATCACCCTCACCTTAACCTCCTTCCACCTATTGCATTCCCAACGCCCCTCCCCCAAGTCCCTCCTCCCTACCTTTTATCTTAGCCTGCTTGGCACACCCTCCTCATTCCTGAAGAAGGGCTTATGCCCGAAACGTCAATTCACCTGCTCCTTGGATGCTGCCTGACCTGCTGCGCTTTTCCAGCGGCACATTTTTCAGCATCTAAAGTGGGCCAGTAAGCACGGGGGTAGCAAGCAGCAAGTTTTGATTCAACTGAAAGATTAAGATAGAAGATGAGAAGTTGCGAGTCCTGACAACAATGGAAGCATCCTGTGCGGGACATCAGCAGGTCTTGAGCTGAGGCAAGAATACATTTGGCAGCTACAATGTTGAAAAAGCTGGTCTTGACACAAGGGAATACGCATATGGTCAGAAGCTCATTCCAACAACAAAGACGAGGTTGCCAAGGGTCTGATCTGAGCACAGGTCATTGCCCAAGAGAGGTCTGGATTCAGTGGCTCAGAACAGGTTCTGGTTTGATGATCTCAATATTTAGCTGGAGAAAATTAAAACTCATTGTACACTGGATATTGGACAAGCATTGTACTGAATTAGGGATGGTGGATGGATCATGAGGGGTACTTATGAGGTAGAATTGTGTATTGTCAATATACACATAGCATCTGATGTTGTGTATTCAGATCACGTCTCAGAGTGGCATGCAGGCAGACTGAACTGATTCCACTTTATACAAATCGATCAAACTTCTTGTTTGCCAAGAAGCCTGGGAACAAAGGGTTTCACAGCACAAGCATTTTTCTTTGAATGCATGACCATATATAGTCAAATACTCCAGCACTTCAGAATAGAAAGCTCAATGAAAATAAGTGCTGCTGAGCCGTTTCATCTTTTTATTGTCAAGGCTTTTGATTGCATCAGCCAGAAACCATTTCTCCTTAAAGAAGCACTGTAGAATGCATGTTGAGAATTACTGTTGATATTGAATCTGTTGTTTAGCAAGTCTGGAGATATTTTTATCCTTCCACACCTATGAGATCATAATTGGCTGCAAGACTAGGTCCTTCCATTCTATTAGGATGCGTTTGAATTTCATCAGAGTTTTGGCAGAGCAACACTAAAACAACCTCTGTGCCAAATTTCCCCTTGCCTTCACTTCTCAATCTGCGTTGAAAGCACTTTAGGAAAATGGACTGACGATGTTGTTGGGACCTACATTGGACTGGCGCTGACATTTTCTTCTTTGCATTCATATGAACAGCTTCTAAAATGCTTTCACAAATGCAAGGGATTTGTTAAAATAAATCGCAGAGGACAGCAAGTGTTCTGGTCTTAGCTTGCAGGAAACTTTCAGAAGTGTGGTGAAAAAAAAAGCAAGATTCTATTCCTTCTTCGCATTCGCTCCTTCTGGCTGCAGGACCTCATCCATCCTACCCAAGAAGTAGGGCGACACGGTAGCACAGTGGTTAGCACTGCTGTCTCACAGCGCCAGAGACCTGGGTTCAATTCCCGCCTCAGACGTTAACTGTGTGGAGTTTGCACATTCTCTCCGGGTCTGCGTGGGTTTCCTCTGGGTGCTCCAGTTTCCTCCCACAATCCAAAAATGGCCATAGTGAAGGTGTAGGGGAATGGGTCTGGGTGGGTTGCGCTTCGGCGGGTCGGTGTGGACTTGTTGGGCCGAAGGGCCTGTTTCCACACTGTAAGTAATCTAATTTGAAATGTAGAGTTGAACCTTATTGTGGGCGACACGGTGGCACAGTGGTTAGCACTGCTGCCTCACAGCGCCAGAGACCCGGGTTCTATTCCCGCCTCAGGCGACTGACTGTGTGGAGTTTGCACGTTCTCCCCGTGTCTGCGTGGGTTTCCTCCGGGTGCTCCGGTTTCCTCCCACAGTCCAAAGATGTGCAGGGTCAGGTGAATTGGCCATGCTAAATTGCCCGTAGTGTTAGGTAAGGGGTAAATGTATGGGTGGGTTTCGCTTCGGCGGGTCGGTGTGGACTTGTTGGGCCGAAGGGCCTGTTTCCACACTGTAATCTAATCTAATCTAAAGTAGATCCCGTGGCCGTTGGAGATCAGGGATAGGATACAGAATTCGGAAAAATAAAAATAAAAATAGGAAGTGGCGTGGAGGCATTCTGTCTGTATCATTACATTTGTCTGGGCCCTGAAACCAGCTCACGAAACCAGCTTGCTGCTGTTCACATACTAAAGGAGAAGGCTATTCTGACTGCAGCTGGAGACACACCCACAGAACACGCATCCACTCCATTGTTAGCTCTATGAACAATGGTCTGTTTGCTCAGAAAAGCTGTTAAGAGCGAGAAAGCCTTGTGTCAAGGAGACGTGATCTGCAAATGCACATTTCAGAAAGAATCACTTCTTCTGATGTTTATGGCATTCCAGGAAACAAGACTTAAACCAACACTGCCTCTTGGTTCAACAACCAAATTGACAACAATGCTCTTCAAAAATTTAGGGAGGGGAATGAGACAACACTTAATCCATCCCTGGCATTCCACCAGTTTGTCAATACAATGCACTTAATTACAGCATGACTCAAATTCTCAGATGGTTCCCAGCACTGTCACAAACACACAGAGAACAGCCATGAAGCAGGGTCACTGACTCAAAACATTAACTCTGTTTTCTCTGCACAGGTGTTGTCAGACCTGCTGAGTTTCTCTCCCATTTTCGTTTGTGTTTGTTTCTGAATACCAGCATCCGCAGTTCTTTGCTTTATTATAAAACCACGGATTCTTTGCCTCACAATTCCAGCCTAATAACTGTCTTCAGACATGACCTGAGCTCACTCACAGAACGTCTGCTACCATTCTGCTGGGAACGTTTCGAATTTCAGTGGATGTTACAGAAAGATTTTGTGATAATCCTCAATACATAACTGAAATTCTTGATAGTTATGACAGATCTAAATGCTACCCAAATTTAACGACTCGGCGGGAAGAAACAAACAGCTTGGGAGTCGACTAGAAACTTAAGCTTTGCTTCACTTGACATCATGCACTCAGATGTTCATTGCTTCAAAGTTGGAGGCATTTCACAATACACAAGTGCTGAAGCGTACTCAACCTTCCAAACGTACTTTTAAAATTCAGTAAATTAAATACAAAAACTGTGTTCATCATACAAAGAACAATGAAAATATATACTTCAGGGAATCTGAATAATAGGACTTGTTAAAAAATTGCTTTGTTGCAAAGAGGACGGTGTTCAGCGAGGGAAACGCTCCAGCTCTTGCTTGTGTGCACGGAGCATTGATCACTGACAGGTCTCCAATTCAGAAGTTGATTTCAGCCACTTCAGAACCCGACAAAACGTGCAGCTCTTAGAAACACTGTCTGAAGTTCAGTTTGCATGAAATGGGCAAACGCATCCGTGATACATGCCTCCGATTCTAAATAATTTCAATGTGAAGTGTTGTACACTGTGTCAGCAATGGCCAAGTTGGAAACATTCTTGCCTCAGAGTGACCAGGTTCGAGGTTCAAGTCCTGTTCCAGGTCGAGAGGTCAAACATCCAGGGTGCCTCGTTGCTGCATTAATGAGAGGCCTCTGCACTGACAGAGGTGTTGTCAATCAGACGAGAAGTGAAAGGTCTCAATATGTTTCAAAGAACAGTCAGGGTGTTATGCCTGGTACCCTGGTCAATATTTATCCCCTAATTCTCACAAGGCCTCACAAAGACACATTAATAGCATTTTTTTTTAGATTAGATTAGATTACATTACAGTGTGGAAACAGGCCCTTCGGCCCAACAAGTCCACACCGCCCCGCCGAAGCGCAACCCACCCATACCCCTACATTTACCCCTTACCTAACACTACGGGCAATTTAGCATGGCCAATTCACCTGACCTGCACATCTTTGGACTGTGGGAGGAAACCGGAGCACCCGGAGGAAACCCACGCAGACACGGGGAGAACGTGCAAACTCCACACAGTCAGTCGCCTGAGGCGGGTATTGAACCCGGGTCTCTGGCGCTGTGAGGCAGCAGTGCTAACCACTGTGCCACCGTGCCGCCCACCATTTACTACATTGTGACTCATGGGAACTTACTATGCACAGACTGGCTGTTTCCTGTATGACAAGTGCCATCACCAGTCCAAAACGACTCAAACATGGGGTCAAGTGTCTCACCTTCTGGTCAGTGTGGTATGCTCCACATAAATGTAAGCCTTCTGTTCTTTTTACATATTATTTGCAGCAGGACAACAGTCCCTTTGGCTCTCGGAGGACATGATTTATGAATTCCTCATTATCTGAAATGAAAACATACATTGCTGGAGGAACTCAGCAGGTCTGTCAGCATTTGTGGTGAAAAAGCAGAGTCAATTTTTCAGGTGCAGTGACCCTTCATCAGAGGTTCTCCAGGAATTTCTGATTTTGTTTCAGATTCCCAGCAACTGCAGTTCTTGGCTTTGTCCTCACTTCTGGTCACCAGCCAAATGCAGGACTGAATTCCAGCACGCCTTTCCCAACAAAGGCAACATGCAACACCCACCAAATTTCAAGCCAGACAAGATCCCATCGCCAAAATTAAATATCAGCCATTTTCTTCACACCAACTCTTGGAAACAACCTGACTGCTTTAATGAGTTCCAACAGGTTAACTCTTTGCCTCTTTGAAAAGAATACTGCATTAGGATCTTGTTCAAATATGATCACATTAAATCCAACCCTTTGTTTCATTAGAGAGCTATACCTCTTTGGTTTAACAAAAAGTTGAGATTATCCATGTTTGACGATGTTTCACTCAGAGTCAGGCTGCTCTGGACAGGTGTGTCTTGGTCTTTACCGGGCAAAGTACAATAAGGAGAACCGAAACATCCTCTGCAGCTGCAAGTCTACGTTCAGACGGTTGTGTTACCTATACATTGTCAGGCTACAGGCCAACTCCTTGTTGGAGGAGAAGAGTTTGGAGGAACACTGGGAAAATCCAATTGTTGTAGTTCACATCAGAACCAAAAACAGGTAGAATGAAGAAAGACACGAGCGATTTTTGAGAAGATTTGTAGCTCAGGTTGAGGTTCTGGACGCAAGTTTGTTCGCTAAGCTGGAAGATTGATTTACAGACATTTCATGACCATAATAAGTAACATTATCAGTGAGCCTCCAATGAAGCGCTGGCTTTTTGCCCCACTTTCTAGTTATGTCTTGGTTTCTTCAGGTGGGTGATATCATTTCTGGTTCTTTGTCTCAGAGGATGGTAAATGAGGTCCAAGTTAAACAAAGAGACCTTGGAGTGCAAGTTCATAGCTCCTTGAAAGTGGAGTCACAGGTAAATAGGATAGTGAAGAAGGCATTTGGTATGCTTTCCTTTATTGATCAGAGTATTGAGTACAGGAGTTGGGAGGTCATGTTGCAGCTGTACAGGACATTGGTTAGGCCAGTGTTGGGATATTGCGTGCAATTCTGGTCACCTTCCTATTGGAAAGATGTTGTGAAACTTGAAATGGTTCAGAAAAGATTTACAAGGATGTTGCCAGAGTTGGAGGATTTAAGCTATAGGGAGAGGCTGAACAGGCTGGGGTTGTTTTCCCTGGAGCATCGGAGGCTGAGGGGTGAGCTTATGGAGGTTTACAAAATTAGGAAGGGCATGGATCGGACAAATAGGCAAAGTCTTTCCCCTGGGGTCGGGGAGTCCAGAACCAGAGGGCATAGGTTTAGGGTGAGAAGGGAAAGATATGAAAGAGACCTAAGGGGCAACTTTTTCACACAGAGGGTGGTACAGGTATGGAATGAGCTGCAAACCAAATGTAAAATGGTGCAATTGCAACATTTAAGAGGCATTTGGATGGGTATATGAATAGGAAGGGTTTGGAGGGATATGGGCCGGGTGCTGGCAGGTGGGACTAGATTGGGTTGGGATATCTGATCGGCATGGACGGGTTGGACCGAAGGACCTGTTTTCATGCTGTACATCTCTATGACTCTATGACGTGTTTATTAAGGAGCTCCGGTTAGAATGCCATGCTTCTAGAATACCAACTAGTCACCCACCCTATGATATCAACCACCCTAAGGAAACCAAGACATACAAACAGAAAACAGGACAAAACACCAGCACTTCACCGGAGGCTCACTGATAATGTTATCTAGTATGGTGATGAAACATTTGAAAACGAACCTTCCAGCTCAGTGAGTAAACTTACATTCAAGGAGACACTCTCCAGAAAGAGCTTGAGTGTTTACGCCATCAATCAAAAAAAAACCTCAAAAAGTGACAGATTATTCTGATAGAACAAGTGATATAGGGAAAAGGAGATCCAACACCTGCATGTCTGTGGATGTTGCATCGCCGAAATTCCATGCACAGATACCAATACCATTATGACAGGGGGTCATTCTTAAGCCCAAGCTGCTAACTTGTTGTGGCACATGTGGCAAGACTTACATGTTATAACTGACACGTCCTGAGCATTTCTGGGGATAGGATATTAGCAGAATGGGCAGACAATAGAAGATCTCAGAAAATCCATAACAAACAGAAAGGTCAAGTGTCAATCCATTCTGTCAATTCTGTAACTATTTCACACTAATTCAGTATCAAATACAAATCACCATTAGGATTTCTGTTTGTCCTGGATTGAAGCCATTCATTTCTTCTGTATTTTGATGTGATATTTCACATTTGGTTTGAGTACAAGCTGCAATTATTTGATCAGAAGAATGATGTCCTCTGAAGTGGGGACAACTTCTGATGCACTTAACTGCTTACAAGATACTAGAACCTGCCCAATAACGACTGGAGGTCTTTCATCAACACCAGGCAAAGACCTGACCACAAATATCCCTGGGGTGTATCACAAGCAAGATTTGAGAATGAGAAGACTGACTAATTGCGAGAAAAGAGGTTGTGTGTAGTTATGGAAAGGGCCAGCAATGCTCAAATCAGTCAGGGTTAGAAAGAAAGAATGATGAACCTTTGAGTGGAACTCCACACTGACCTAACTCTAGATTTCAGCTGTGGAACAACCTATTCCTATTTGCAAGAAAAACTATCACTGAGGAACTGGCAAAGCAACACTGAGTGTTGATCTCTCATTCACTGGAGAAGGCAAGCAGACATTTCCTTGCTTCATAGCAGCTCACGAGAAAGCATTGAGAGTCCAATATAATCACAAGATAAAAGCATTAAGCCAATCGAAACAAAACTAACGATTCAAGTCAATGACCTTTAGAAAAGTAATGGACTTGAAACATCAGCTCTGTTTCTCTCTTCACAGATGCCACCAAACCTGTTGATTATTTCCATCAGTTTCTATTTTTCATTTCAGATTTGCACGATCTGCAGTGTTTTGACTTTGCTTGTGTGTGAAGTATCCTTCCCTGCAAGTCCAGAAATGAAGAAATTTGACTTGACAAATTTACTGTGGGTGACCCACCCAGGAACATGACCTGAGGTGTTGCATGGCTGCAGCAAATGTTCACTGAGTTGCTTAGCATTGTCAAAGTTCATTGCTGAGGTATATGGAATGAAATACAAACACTTACTTTTTAATTTCATCTTCAACTGCATTGACTCCTTCAACCTTTGGATTCTGGAATTTATTAGTTGCACTTCCAAAATCACAGAGGACATAATGTCCCTTGTCATGAAGCAGTATATTTTCAACCTGAAGAGGAATATTGTATGTAGTTAGTAGAAGTCACCACTGAGCTTTTGTACCTCAAGCTGCCCCACACACATGTTTTAAATGAACAACTCTCTCGAATAAACCCAACGTACGTTTACTGCATCAAAACCCCATCAATTCTGTCGTTGTCTTTTCCGAATGCAGCTCACCACCCTCACGGCCTGAGTCTAGACAGTGGGTGCCAGTGGGAATTGCAGCCCTATTCAACTTGTTTAGTTAAAGTCACTGAACAGCAATAAGGACAAAGAAAAACCCTTGGTTACTTCACATCTGCCAATGCACCATAGATCAGTGCACATGTCTGTAACCTTCCTGATTTGTATACCACAGGATTGGTGTAGCCTATGCCCTTAGCAACTCAGCCTCTCTGGAATCCAGCGAAGTTCAGCCTTTTTCCAAATATAAGTGCACTTGCTGTAAAAACAGGCATCTGCAAAATGGGTCAAGACAGTGCTTCAGGGTTAGAATCTTGAGGAGACCAGGATAACATACCACATACCAAGGCAGCACCCATGATTTATCACACTGGGGAGACAGAAAGATGTATGGCTTCATCTTGTCACAGAATACATGCTCATGGTTCAATATACTGGGGCAACTCGGGGGTAGGCGATGGAGAGAGTAACACTGCCTCTTTATAAGGCCAGACACTGATTCATACTCTCAGTCTATTATAGCTGGCAGAGTGGGAGGTAGACCCCACTACACATATGCAGAAGCTTGCTTTGTATTCACAACTCACCGCTAATGGCAGTGGGAGGAGTTCGCTTTTCGGGCACAATTCATTACACCAAGGGAAGATGACAAGATAAGTATTGCGTACTACCAAGTACAGAAGCACTCGGTTTCTGACACTTCACCAAACAGTCAAAATCTTCAGGTACTTTTTAACCATTTAAATCACTTGGTTACACAGGGGAGAACAAAACTAATTCTCCCCACCTTTGGTAAATCTTGCATTCCGGACAGAGGCAATTTAAAAAAAAAATCTGATTTAATCGGTCCCACTTGTTCAATGTTCTTCAATCAGGCACAAAACAGAAATAGCACATTGGCCAACATGTTTTAAAATGCATTTGCCCTGAAGACTGTTGTGTCGCCTGCAGCATGTTCTGTTCACCTTCAAATCCCGATGGATGATGGGCGTTTTGCACTGGTGCAACCTTGCTACTGCTTCACATGTGTCACAGAATATCTGCAACACCTCGTTCTCAGTGAAACCAGTCTGCAAGCGCTGGTTCATCAGGTTCACAACTTGGCCTCCTGTAACAAAAAAAATGGGTGCAGCAACTTGTTAAAGTCCACCAGACCCCCACTTCACAAAACAATCCCCACATACCTCACTCAGCTCAAGAAAGTGTACAAACTTAGCAGCTTTTTAGCTTTCAAAGAAAGCAACGGTGAAAAGGCTCAAGATAGTAAACGCGCAAGAAATGGTAAAGATGGAATACTATTATTAAGCTCGGCTGTGAGAGCAAGACAAGTGACACGACACTTCCGCTTGAGAACTTGAAAGCCTTCTGGACTCAATATTGAAGTCAACAACTTTAGGGCTTGAGCTCTCCCATGTCCTTACCCCAACTCCATAAATCAGGCCATGTTATCACATGGTCAGCTATTACACATAACCCATTGTTAGCCCCGAACAGTCCCCATGAGCAGTTATTCACCTTCTTTGCCAGATTGTTATCTATTCTCTTGTCTTCTCTGGTGCTCTGAAAGCTAGTGCTTCCAATTAAACCTGTTGGACTACAACCTGGTGTTGTGTGATTTGTAACTTTGTCTGTCCAACTACTCTTTGGGCTCTATCCCGACCGATCATTTACTCCTTACCCCCTCCCCCTATCCTACCTTCTGCGCATAAACTAACATTTCCTTGCTACCATCAGTTCTAAGGAAGGGTCACTGGACCAGAAACATTAACTCTGATTTCTCTCCACAGATGCTACCAGACCGGCTGAGCTTTTCCAGCAATTTAGTTCTTGTTTGTGATTTACGGCATTCACAGTTCTTTCAGTTTTTATTTGACACAATGCTCGAATTAGTGTGCTGTTTAAAAGGTCACCCATCCTGAAGAACTTCTTGCCTGAATGCATGCTATCCACTTGGAAGAGGTATGGATGAGCTGCAATGTGTCAAACTGTCTCCAATGTCTGGATTCCGTTGACAACTCATGAGAGAAAGATGCGATGGTCAGAGAGGAGTCAGCACAGGGGAAGGGAAAGCACCACTGATTAAAATTTCCCTGTTTATGCAAAGAAAGAAAGAATAGAATCATCACAGCAATCTTTCTGCTTCAGCCTTGCCATTGGGATGGGAGGGTTTGGTACGACAGGCAGCTTTCCTAACAGTCAGAAAACGAGGCAAGGCTTCAACTTGGGACTAACTCGAATACTAACTGTGAATAACCTTATGGCCCACACTTTCCCCTGCTCACCTGACCTGCCTCGCCCAAACCAACATCAGCACCACCCTTTCTTTTCTTTCTTTCTGCTGCAGCACCAGTTTGTAAGAGAATATCATGGCCCAGCAAGTCCAGCATTATACAGTATTTTGAAAATGAAAGTACAAGTGGCTCATGTCATACAACTCAAATTCCCCTCCAGATCACAGAGGAAGGTGGCTGCAGGAGGAATCAAACTCAAAAAGATGTGCCAGGTTGTGTCCAAAGTCTATAAATGTAACAGCAGTGTATTGCAGCAAGAACAAGAGTGGGTGTTGCCAAATGGAATCTGGTTGAAAACTGATCCTGTTGTGCAGCTTGCAATCCAGAGGAATGCCACATGAAAAGCAATTTGACAAACCACAAGAGGATTGGAATGCAGCTGTAACGTCACAAAGTGCATTCGGTTGCTAAACAATGAGATTGTATTGGAGAGGAGTAGACCACACATTATACTGTCAGACAGAACCCTGGTACCTGGCAACAAAATGGTACACTGTGCGCAGTTTTATTTTCCTTGCCTCAGGGAGGATGCGCCAGCTATGGAGGGCGTGCTGTGAAGGTTAATCAGACTGATTCCTGAGATGGCAGGGCTGACATATGAAGAGAAACTAGATCAGTTAGAAATTACACAACACCAGGTTATAGTCCAACAGGTTTAACTGGAAGCACACTAGCCTCCAATTAAACCTGTTGGACTATAACTTGGTGTTGTGTGATTTTTAACTTTGTACACCCAGTCCAACACCGGTATCTCCAAATCATGGATCAGTTAGGAAATTATGGTTGATGGGAAATGGTTGATGAGTGAATCACTCCACTTTTATTTCCATGTTGCAAATCTTTTTTGACAAGAATATACAACTGTGTTGTAAGTATTACCACTGTTAGCAAAAACAGGTTCCAGAGAGAAAAAAAAAGTCAACTTGTGCTTGCAAGATGTCACAGCCTAGCCGTGAGAGAAAAGCTGCCACCTCTGCCCACTCCTTCCCCAGTCACCCAACTTCAAGTATTCCTGCAAAGCCAGGCAGCTGTTATTGCACTTCAAAGAAGTGAATACGCAAGAGAAGTCTCCCTTACATCATTAAAGCAAAATATTTTGGACACTGGAAACCTGGCATGAAAGCAGAAGTGCTGGAGAAAACTCAGCAGGCCTGGCAGCATGTGTGGAGAGAGAGAAACTGGGTGAATGTTTCAAGTCCTGGACGATAATCTTTCAGAACTGAAACAGTATAGAAATGTGAGGATTGAAGAATCATTGTCAGAGGCCCTTCAGTCCATCATGTCGATGCCAAGCAACATACACCAAATAACACTAATCCCCGTTTACCTGCACTTTATCTACAACCCTATTATGCCCTGGCATTTTAAGTGCTCATCTAGATGCTTCTTACATGTTGCGAGAATACTTACCTGCACCACATTCTCAGGCAGCACATTCCGTGTGTCTACCACCCTCTGGTGAAAAGGTTTTTCCACAGGTCTCCTTTGAATCACTTGCTCCTCACCTTAAACTCATGCCCACTGACCTTCAAATATGAGGGGTTTTAAACTTTGAAGAGGGTGAGAAAAGAAGAACAAAAGGGACGTTTTGGGTTTATGTGGACAGCTGGACAGAAATGACAAAGATGTCAAAGAACATAAGGAAAATGCAAAAGTCCTTGCAGTCATAGAATGCTTACAGTGAAGAAGCAGGCCATTCGGCCCATCGAATCCATACCTCCCCTCAGAAGAACATTCCACCCACATCCACCCTCCCCTACCGTATCCCTGCCTTTCCATGGCTCATTCACCTAGCCTGCACATCCCTGGACACTATGGGCAATTTAGCATGGTCAATCTACTTAACCTGCACACCTTTGGACTGTGCGAGGAAACTTGAGCACCTGGAGGAAATCCACACAGACGTGCAGAGAATGCGCAAACTCCACACGGTCAGTCGCCCGAGGGTGGAATCAAACTTGGGTCCCTGGCACTGTGAGGCAGCAATGCTAACCACTGAGCCACTCTGCTGCTCGGAAACAAACAAAGCAGTTGCCCAGACCAAATGTCCACAACAGGATAATGAACAGTTCTGGCTCGAAGCAAAAACATAAATGACACATGTAAGACTGTGCTCGTGCTCAAAAAACAGGGGACGGAGTTCAGGGTTTGACACTATTAAACTTCATGATGACAGTTGAAGATTGTAAAATGCCAGGTCGGAAGATGAGGTTCTGCCCCTCAAGCTTTGAGTTTTGCTGGAACTGTGCTGCATGCTGAGAACAGAAATGTGAGTGCGATGCAAGGTGATGAATTGGAGTGGTTAGGGACCGGAAGCTTGGGGTCACATGAATGGATTGATAAAAAAAAACAGACTGCAATCAGCCAACCAATGTGCTTTTGGTCTCACTCATGTCGAAAGCCAGCATTGCGAGTCGCAAATACAGAACACAAAAGAAAAACATGGACAAATAAATCACTGCTTCAGTTGTGAAGACTTTTTGGAGCCTTGGAGGG
Source organism: Chiloscyllium plagiosum (assembly GCF_004010195.1). Taxonomy (NCBI): domain Eukaryota; kingdom Metazoa; phylum Chordata; class Chondrichthyes; order Orectolobiformes; family Hemiscylliidae; genus Chiloscyllium; species Chiloscyllium plagiosum. The sequence continues at coordinate 5,656,736 of NC_057751.1, forward strand.
CAGGTGTGACATCTTTTTCATGTGCATGGAAAGGTGCAATAGTGACAGCATGAATTATTGTAGGTGTTTCTAGTTGGGTGGGATGCCACAGTCAATTTGCCAATGCAGTGGATGCATCATACAAGGCAGCTTGGGAACTGTACCACGACAAAAAGGTCGAGTGCGGTGCAACAATCTAAGAGGTTTGATGAGAGAACGCGATGTGCAGCCGAGGATTGAAACATCTGGACAGGTCACCCAAATCGAGTTCAAGTGTTAGATCTGAAAAGAGTGGCTTGAAAAGAGAGGAAGGAAAGCAAGCTGAACAGGTGATTGTCTCAGGGCTGAGAACTGAAGCAACTGGAGGCGTGGCAGATGCACATGGTGCAGGAGTTCAATTCAAGTCCAAGGAATGGCACAACAGGCCTAAAATTCCCCAAATGTGTGTTCCCAAATTCAGTAACTTGCTGAGGGAAGATTAGGTCATGAGCTTCAATAGGAGCTGTTGTGCCATGACGTTCAAAGCAGTGATTATCACGATACTGGAACTGCATCTCTCCTGTCCTCTCTGTTCTGTAAAATTGATAAATGCAAAGCAAGGAAGGACATTGAAAAAGAGGAAATCTGGTGTAGGCACTGCTGGGAAAACAGTACACTAATTAATATGAGTGAAAGCTCCAAAATCAAAATCAGATTGTGGTATTTCACATCCGTAGCCATGGTAACCTGCAATCACAATCCACTGCTCAAATAAAAAGTCTCAATCCAAACAGGATGATGGTACCTGCAATTCTGCACCCAGCCACTTCCTAATATTTGGGAGTTGTTCAGTGCAAGCTGCATGTGCCGCAAGGCAAAGGAGCAAGGGAAATCGTATAATTAAAAATGTAGGCAACTTTCGCAATTCTCTCCTCCAGTGGCTACCAGCAGAGGAGCCTGCCCAGAAATGTGATAAATGGCAGTATTTTGAACTGAGCTCCAGGATATCTATCATTCGTTTGCACAGGTCCTTGCATTATTCTTGTCCCAGATATCCTTACACTCACAAGCCAACCAAGGTATTCGCAGACCCAAAGAAAATCCAACTGGCTCTTAATAAAGCACAGGAGAAACTCTCCTCCAGGTGCACTGGAGAATGTAAATGCCCTTTCCAACAAGTAACTAACAGCAAGTGCAGACTGTGCAACACTGCAAATCACTGAACTTGCTGTTGGATAAAGAGCGCTGATCTCTATTGACTTAATTTGTAGTGTCCAATTCCTTTGTTTCTCCTTGTTTAGTAATTGTAGACTCTGTACAACATAGTAGAATCAGACACGACAGCAGTGCGCAGGGAAGAACAACATGTCAGGGTCTCTTTCCTGAGACAAACAAGCAAAATAAAATACTTGCGAAGATGTGATGACATGTTGAGTACCAAACACTCACCCTCTCGAACCAAGGTTTCCAATAATGAGTGAACAAATGACAAGGCATAGCAATAATCTCACCAAGAACAAACAAAGCAAGAAATGAAGGGAAGCCTTGACCAGTGAACAAAATGCTGAACTCAGAAGCGCTTCTCATCTTGCAATGAATATTTTCAATCATTTACTTACAGAGGAAACTCCACATTGTAAAGGAAGTTTCCCAGAATTAGCCCCTTTCCGAATCGAATAGTTGACAAATATGAGGCCAAGAAACTTGCTGATTTCAGTCCAAACCAGAATGCTTATGTTCCTCCACTCTCAGCTTGTATTTCAACAATGCAACCCAAAAGATTCCAAAGAACCGAAGTCAAAGCTTGAGCCTGCTGATGGGTCCTGTTATTAATAGTTTTACGGTCACTGTAACAGACACTCACATTCAATTATTGATTTTCTTATATTAAAAGATACATTAGAGCAAGCTATTCTCAGTATCAGCGGCTGTGAAACTATCTTCAATTGTCGTTGAAACCCATCTGGCACATGGCTGTCCTTTAGGGAAGAAAACCTGCTGCTGACCCAGTTTGGCCTACATGTGATTCCAGAAGCACAGCGATGTGTTTGATTCTTCACCTCAATTTCAATGGCTGAACAAGTTGTATGAACTACAAATGGGCAACAAATGCTGACTTTGGCCATGATACAGGAGAAAGTGAGGACTGCAGATGCTGGAGACTAGAGTTGAAAAATGTGATGCTGGAAAAACACAGCAGGCCAGGCAGCATCCAAGGAGCAGGAGAATCGACGTTTCGGGCATAAGCCCTTCTTCAGGAATGATTATGCCCGAAACGTCGATTCTCCTGCTCCTTGGATGCTGCCTGGCCTGCTGTATTTTTCCAGCATCACATTTTTCAACTTTGGCCATGATACACACACCTTGTCAGAAATTCTAAAAAAGACACTCCGGTCCAACTCCCAATAATACATGAGACTTATTTGATGCCTTTAACGTAACAACAAGTCTGAAGGTGCAGCACAGCAATTTCATCAAACACATTATGAGACCTATAGAAACATTATGTAAGATCAACAAGAGCTTGGTCAATTGGACAGGTTTTACCAAATCCTAACAAATTGGGACTTTGTGTGCACAACCAACCTTTCACTAAAATGGAACTTTTCACTTCTGTAAACAGGAAAAATAATGCTACTTCATATTTCACAACTTTCATATGTGCTATGTGCTGGCAAACTAACATGGTGATCATGCAATGAAGCCCATCAGTCTCAATAGCTTTGATATGTTAGCGTTGAAGGCTTACTACTCACGCATGTACGAAGATGCCACGAAGGAATTAAAACAAAGGATCTTGACGCACCACTTTAACAAATCAAGACACACAAACACTGCATTATTGAAGGCCCCATTAGGTAATGTGATAAAAGTCCTCACCTCGACAAAAATCCATCAGGATCAGTACTTCCCAGACCTCTCCAGAGCCGACAGCCGTCGTACTGGAATCAATATATCCGACAATATTCTTGTGCCCAGCCAGGTCCCTCTGCAATAAAGAGGATGCTTGGTCACGAGTAGGTCAGTACTTGTTTTTATTGGCATCATATTGCTGTCCAAATAACAACCTGCAAAGAAGTGATTCTATAACACACAAAGTGGCATTTGCATTGATATCAACAAACACAGAATGGCGACGAGAACTGACCGCATTTGCTCTGGGTTCAGGATGTCGGGCAAGTGTAGAAATAGCCATGATACCGGTGGCTGAATGCGATTAACAACTTCCTGGTAGAAAGCTTGGATGTGAAAACTGCATGTGATTTGGTCATGATACACCCTGTCAGCTACACAGTCAGGTAACTTTGAATGTGGTGTCTACTTATTAGAGAACAGCTACCTGTCAACAGAACAAAGAGTTATTGCTGGAACAGCAGTAGCTGAGCAGGAGGCAGCATCTTCAAAAGAGGAGAAGGCAAAAAGCAAGTGGACAAAAAAGGTCAAGAGCATCATTACCCCTGGTGTTGCAGAAGCACAGGGCAATGGTTCCCTCATATTCTTTTAAAATATTTTCTGCCACATCACCATAATATACAGAAAATAACATTTATTTTACCGTAATATTTGCTAGACATGGAGTTACTCAATAACATTTTATTCATTTAATAATGTATTAATTTTTTAATCAATGACCCTCTCTTGAAGCTTATTCTTAGTCTTATATGGTCAGGTTGTTATCCCAGAGACCAATAGAGATTCCTCCAACCAGCTGCAGGGCATCTGTCAAGCAAGACCAGGGCAGCAAAACGGGAGTACACAGAGAAGTAGATGAGCAATGGCCAGGGGGTTGGGTACTTCAGTTGGCAGAATGGTTAGTTTGAAACACAAAGTGATGCCAAAAGCACAAGTTCAATTACTGCTCCGGCTGAGGTAACCACGAAGTCCAACCTTCCCAAACCACCTCTCGTCTGAGGCATGGTGGCCCTCCGGTCAAACTATCACCAGTCACCTCACTCCACTGACACAGTCGCCCTATCATCTTCTACCACAATGGTGACTTGATCTTTCGACTGGCAATGATTGGTATTAGAAGTAATAAATGGTCTGCAACAAACATACATTCTTGTGAGACATGAAAATCTAATTGAAAAGATAAATCAAGGATGGCAAATGAAAACAGTTCGAAACGGCATGAGATCAAAGGATTTGGTATATAAGGATGCCAGAAAAGGTGGTAAGCCTGAGGACTGAGAGCAAGGTAAAACACAGCAAAGAATGACCAAGAAAGAGAAAAAGAGATTATGAGTGCAAGCCAGCAAAAGATATGAAGGCAGACTGTAAAAGCATCTTTTGTGATGTAAAATGGAAAAGACAAGCTCGGCAAATGTAGGATCATTAAAGTGGAGAAAGAAGAACTTACAGTGGCGAACACAGAAATGGTGGCGAAACTCAACAGTTTCTTTAGGTTCATCTTCACGCAGGAAGATGCAGAACCCCAACCAGAAACATGAGGTGCCTAAGGAACTTGTAAAACTGAGCAACGAAATGAAGCAAAACAAGTACTAGTAAGGAGGGAATTCTTGACAGCTGAGTTCAACTGAAGGTTGATGAATCCCCTGAACCAGATCAATTGCATCCCCAAGTTTTGAAGGAAGTCATTAGAAAGAAGCTAAGTTTCTCGAAAGATTCCTGCAGACTGTAAACTTGCAAATGCAACATCACCAGTTAAGGAAGGGAGAGGGAAAATGGCAAACTACAGACCTGTTTCGTGGGATTGTTCCAAGTTGGTATCAATGTGTACAAATAAAGCATGAACTTGTTAGTGCCAAGATCATTGGAAGGTCTCAAGTGAACTATCAAAATCAACTGTCAAAACCTTCATGAGCACCTGTCAAAGGGAGTGTTTGAAAATGTCAAAGGCATTTAAAAGTGCATCCCCTGAAATATTTGGGAGAAATTCTGGAATGCTAAAACAAAACTACTTTTCTTTTTCTTTGTTTGATGATTTCTATGAATAGATTGCTCAATGAGAGATTCCAATTCTCAGGTCTCTCATGGCAGAGACAACGTCAGTTTGGATAGTAGATGCCAGAGCAGAGAGACACAGGTCAGAGTTAAGGAGGCACAAGGCTACTATAAAAGCCTTTGGGATGAGCTGGATGGCACCGATTGGCACAGATGTAGAAGGTGGGTGCATGTAAAGGTGGAGATTGGTGGGGGAGAGCTGAAGGGACATTCCAATATCTCTTCCTAATTTTCATACGCTGGAAACAGCCAAATCTGCAAGGCAGGTCTTTTGACCTGCCAACCTGAGCATCAGGTTACCTCCTCAGTCCCTCTATGGTTGCCCAACGTGACTTCTAATTGAGCCCATCCTTAAGTGAAAATGCAAATTGTAGGCAGCTATTTTAAAAAGTCAGGTTCCACATAGTCATAACATTTGCAACTCACCATGATCTGGATCTCTCGCTTGCAGACCTGCAAATCATGTTCATTGTTGACATACATCCTCTTCAGTGCACTTTTCACCCCATTATGAGTTTTCACAAGGAACACGATAGCAAAACCACCTGGGAAACAAATGAACAGAAACATCATTACAACAAGTCCTCCAACACTGTCACAAATGGGGCACTGCTGACACGATGACAATTTCTCATCAAGACTCAGTTTTCAATACCCTCAAAAATCTGTAATTCCACCTATAACCTTCTTGATTCTGAAAATGCTTCGCCTGACAGATGGACTGAAATCGTCTTTATCTGTATTTCGTCCTAAAACATAAGCAACATGTACAAACTGAAATTGTCTTAGGACATAGAACATAGAACATTTACAGCGCAGTACAGGCCCTTCGGCCCTCGATGTTGTGCCGACCTGTCACACCAATCTGAAGCCTCCATGTACACCCATATGCTTGTCCAATGATGATTTAAATGTACTTAAAATTGGCAAATCTACTACCGTTGCAGGCAAAGCATTCCATTCCCCTCCTACTCTCTGAGTAAAGAAACTACCTCTGACATCTGTCCTATATCTATCACCCCTCAATTTAAAGCTACGCTCCGTCGTGCTCGCCATCACCATACTTGGAAAAAGGCTCTCCCTGTCCATCCTACCTAACCCTCTGATTATCTTTT